>NC_037336.1:45735960-46041960 GCF_002263795.3 Bos taurus
TCTGTAGTAACTGTGACCATGAAACAGACCTTTCCCATAATTAACTTTCTTATTATCACACAGTTCCAAAGAAAGCAAATGGGTGAAGATTTGTGTGCAAGGCTGTTATCTTAGGTAAAATAAAAAGAAAATGAAAATACCTTGGTGGACTGACAGTGGTTCAATACCAGAAAAAGAACTGTCACTTTCCATTGTTATCACCATCATTATTTCTGTATATCTTTCTCTCTCCCTTCACCCCACACCAATGCTTCTCTGAAGTCATTATCTTTCACTGTGTCCCTTGTTATTTCTTCTAGCCAGGTTCCAATTTGATATTCTTGAAATTCACCAGGAATATTTTTTTAATGCTTGTTTCTGTCTGGAATGTTCTTCACTAACATCTGTAGTGGGCTTTTTCACCCCACCCAGGTTTTTTATTCAGTTGTCACTTTCTGAGTGAGGTCTTTCTTAAAAACCCCTAACCAAAATCACATTCATCCTTGCCACACATACGCATACCCTCATCCCACTCCTGGTTTAATTATTCTTTTGTAATACTTATCACAATCTAACATACCATGTAGTATACTCATTTATCGCATTAACTGTCTTTTTCTTCCCTTTAGAATGTAAACTCCACCACAATAGAGATTTCTGTCTGCTAGGCATCTCTCTCCTAATATTCATAATCCATTCCAGAAAAACATGTGAAAATGTTAACTAGAAGTCTATTTCCCATTACTTCAAGTGATCACTATATGTCAACACAAGCCCCATAACCAATTTCCCGACGTGTAACCAGAACATTTATATAAAAGTAAAAAACAAAAACTTGACATATAAGAATGTAAAACACATGAAAAAAATCATTTTCTGTGCTCCAGTCAGATAATCTAAGTTTTAACAATCAGTTGCTTTATATGTGGGAACACCTCACTTTTTTGGACACACATGCCCTGGGTTGACATTGATTGTCAAAATGTCAACATGTGACTTGGATGTTTTGCAGTTGCTTTTGCAGATATGATATGAAAGTCCTCATGCACATTTTGTGAAAAACTTATATTTGAATTTTAGAAAAAAATTTTCCTACATATTTTATTACAAGATATCTTCCATGAAGTTTGTATGTAAAAAGTTCTACCTGGAAAATACAAACCAAGGAAACATATGAGAAGGAGGCCAAGATTTTGTTCATTGCTCACTCCATGGTTCTTAGAGCCATGCACAGTTATATGCACAATAAATATTTAATGAATGAAGCAAGAATATTTAGTTTACTTGGCTCTGATGTCTAAAACAAATGACCACAATGCAGATCTCAACTGTGGATCTGCACAAAGTCTATTTTGCAAATCTTTGGGAGACAGAATTGTGCCGGGAAGAAAGTGGACTCTGAAGGCCTAGGCTCTGCTAACCACAGCTTTGTTGATGATGACCCATGGTGCATGACAGCCTTCTGAAATCCAATTTCTCCGTTTATATAGAAGTATAGAGTAGGACTTCAACATACTTAAGGGCCATTGCAATTTAAGCATGTTACCATCTGTAAAATAGAAACCAAAATATTACTTCCTAGATAGGGTTTTGAGTGGACTAAATGAAGATTATCTTTAAATCACATAGTGTAGTGCATGACATATGTTTAGTACCAACAAATGGTAGCTATTGTTATTCATTGTGTATAATCTGTGCATAATGTTCATTTAATTTCTAGTTTTGTTTTAGCTACTGTTGTGCTTGGAATGCAATCAAGTGATATCTTTACAGTGTTTTAGGGAAGATTTTTTTTTTGCCAACACTTTACAAATAGATTGAGTGTATAGGCATGCGTTTTGTTGTTATAAGATGGTTAAATTATTTTAAAGAAGATCAAAACTTCAGACTTTGAAAAAAACTCCTATTGGACCTTCAATAGAATAATAAATGGTTTTGGTTTATTCACTTTTGTATATCTCTTGTCCTTCATTAGTATAAAAAATTAAGCATGAACCATACAAAATTTTCAAACAAGAAAATTCTTTTATCTTGGGGCACTTCTTATTTCAAACCTACTTCCTTTTATATTACATATCTTTTGCAGACTTTTATTTTTTCTCCCACCCCTCACTTTCCAAATTTAGATTTTAATTCTCTTGGGTTGGAAAAAGTATATTTCTAGGTAGGGTTGATGAAATGAGTGCTCTAACCTTTTCATACTTTATTGCAGTGAGAGGTGTGACAGTAGCAAAGAATAACTACATGAAGCAGAATCCCAAATCTTTTTAAAGGCATTATTTTGGAAGAATCCAAAAGGATATGAGGATGGAGGGGAGAGGCTTGAAATTACTATACACACAAATAAGCAAGTGTTACTTTGATACTCAGGAAGCAAAGTTTTAAAAGGAAAAAAGGAAAAAAACACACCATGAAAAGAAAACTTACAATTTTTCATTTATAGAAAAACACAGGGACAATTTCAAAGTTTCAGTTGCTAAACTTTGTCCCCCCACCCCACCCCAATGGCTTGACCACTGGCTTTGACCAACTCATCATCTGATTTCAGACTAAGGTGGTTTTCTTCAAACACTGGACTTGTTTTATGAAAGGACCAACAAGTGAGCATGTTTAAAGGGAAAAGTATTCTTTATTTCCTGGAAAATATGACTGTGGTTGAGATAGTGTAGATTTATATTGTGCTATCAAAGATCATTCTAAGGGAGAAGAAGAAGAAGGGATAACTTAATAAATCATAAAAAACTTGAGAGTTTTGAAAGTACTGGTAACCTGGAATTGACTGTGTACATATGTGTTTGCCAAATGTTGATACTGCCATTCTTGATACTGTATATCATTGTACAGCATTTTGAATGAAGGTTAAAGAACCATGCAAAAGTGGTGTGGACATTACTCATACTGTACCTCCCATTAATAATGAGAGATAAATATGTACATTTGGGAGCACTTTAGGTGTCAAGGGTGTGGTGATTCATTTAGCTGAGGAATTGTCACAGTTCCCTATTTTACAATGATGGGAGAGCTAGAGAGTCCCTTTGCATAGGAAGCTATCAGACGTTCTGTCATCTGAGGCAGAGGTTGGTGACCTATGGGCTGCAGGCCAAATCTGAACTGTAACCTATTTTGACATGGCCTGTAAACTAGGATGGATTTTATCTTTTTAAGTGATTCAAGGGAAAAAAATAAACTCATAAAAGAATAATATTCCATGACCCATGAAAATTATATGAAATTCAAATTTCAACACCCAAAATAAATTTTTACTGAATCACAGTGATGGTCATTTCTTTATACATTATCTGTGGCTGATTTGTAGTACAGTGGCAGAGATGAGTAGTTGCGCCACAAGAAATGAATTGTATGGCCCTCAAACTCTAAAATGTTTACTATTTGATACTTCATGGACAAAGTTTGTTGATGCCTAGTTAAAGGAATACACAGTCTTTGAAGTAGTCTAGGAGGTTAGGGCTCTTCTTTGCTTTAATCTGCCTATTTAGAATTCCCCAGGTGCTGGAGATGGTTCTTGTCTTTGTCAGGAAGAATTTAAAGAGCTATAACTCAGCAAGAAATTAACCTTGCTGTTGATATTATAAATCTTCTACCATGATTGTGGTAGAAGGGCTCCACCCTGCCTTGGTTTTTGTGACCAAGTCTCTATCTTTTGATTGCAGTTTGTGTACCTGAGATTCTGGTTTTACTACAGTGGACTGGAGACCTTATCAGGGGACCTACTGTCATCCCTCTACCTGCCCCAACACCTGACCCTGCTGTTTTCTCCTTGCTCATATTAATCTTTCTTAAAACCTTAATATATCCCCTCTATTCATTCTGGTGATTGTTCCATGTCACCTGCTGTCAGACTGCCCTAAATCAGCCTTGAGTTTTTCCTTGAGTTTTAGCTGATTGGCCTGAGGTCAGTTTTCTTAGTCATTAACTTCCTGACTTTCTTCTATCCCCAGTAGAGGGACTTTCTCAGATGACAGTTCCTATTTCTGTGACTATAGTTCTTTAGCATAAATATCCAAGCCTTGTTGATGATGATTTTTGTCTATTAAAGCTGATAAATTGCTGTGAGTCTTTTGGGAAAGATGGCCCTTATTGACCTTATTGTCAAGGCTATGTGAGTTGTGAGTGAGTCTGACTCCCTTGGCCAGTCCTTAGGGCAGCAGATGCAGAGGGGAAGACTTGAAGTCTGTGTTCAGTGAAAGCGCTAAAATATTGAGACCTTTCCAGACTTGGCTGTGGGCCAAAATTTTTCTTGGATGAGAAGCTTGAGTGGTTTTGACCAGTCTCCCATTTGACAGGATCCATTCAAGCTGGTTTTAGAAAAGGCAGAGGAACCAGAGATCAAATTCCCAATATCTGCTGGATCATGGAAAAAGCAAGAGAGTTCCAGAAAAAAACATCTATTTTTGCTTTATTGACTATGCCAAAACCTTTGACTGTGTGGATCACAATAAACTGTGGAAAATTCTGAAAGAGGTGGGAATACCAGACCACCTGACCTGCCTCTTGAGAAACCTATATGCAGGTCAGGAAGCAACAATTAGAATTGGACATGGAACAACAGAGTGGTTCCAAATAGGAAAAGGAGTACATCAAGGCTGTATATTGTCGCCCTGCTTATTTAACTTATATGCAGAGTACATCATGAGAAATGCTGGGCTGGAAGAAGCACAAGCTGGGATCAAGATTGCCAGGAGAAATATCAATAACCTCAGATATGCAGATGACACTACCTTTATGGCAGAAAGTGAAGAGGAACTAAAAAGCCTCTTGGTGAAAGTGAAAGTGGAGAGTGAAAAAGTTGGCTTAAAGCTCAACATTCAGAAAACAAAGATCATGGCATCTGGTCCCATCACTTCAGGGGAAATAGATGGGGAAACAGTGTCAGGTTTTATTTTTTGGGGCTCAAAAATCCCTTCAGATGGTGATTGCAGCCATGAAATTAAAAGACGCTTACTCCTTGGAAGGAAAGTTATGACCAACCTAGATAGCATGTTGAAAAGCAGAGACATTACTTTGCCAACAAAAGTCTGTCTAGTCAAGGCTATGGTTTTTCCAGTAGTCATGTATGGATGTGAGAGTTGGACTGTGAAGAAGGCTGAGCGTGGAAGAATTGATGCTTTTGAACTGTGGTGTTGGAGAAGACTCTTGAGAGTCCCTTGGACTGCATGGAGATCCAACCAGTCCATTCTAAAGGAGATCAGTCCTGGGTGTTCTTTGGAAGGAATGATGATAAAGCTGAATCTCCAGTACTTTGGCCACCTCATGCGAAGAGTTGACTCATTAGAAAAGACTCTGATGCTGGGAGGGATTGGGGGCAGGAAGAGAAGGGGACGACAGAGGATGAGATGGCTCGATGGCATCGCTGACTCGATAGACATGAGTTTGAGTGAACTCCAGGAGTTGGTGATGGACAGGGAGGCCTGGCGTGCTGCGATTCATGGGGTTGCAAAGAGTCGGACACGACTGAGCAACTGAACTGATGGAGTAAGAATTACCCATCAAAAAAAAAAAAAAAAACCAGCACAGGGACTTCCCTGGGGGTACAGTGAATAAGAATCTGAGAATAAGAATCTGCCTGCCAATGCAGGGGTTCGATCCTGGTCCAGGAACATTCCATATGCCATGGAGTAACTAGGCCTGTGAGCCATAACTGCTGAGTCCACACACTGGAAACTGCCAGCTCCAACACTCAGCCTGCATGCCCAGAGTCCATGCTCTGGGAGAAGCCACAACACTGAGAAGCCCACACACCACAAGGAAGAGTAAGCCCCTACTCTCAGCAACTAGAGAAAGCCAGTGCAATACAACAGAGACTCAGTGCAGCCAAAAAAAATTTAACAAAAGAAAATCACAGATTATACTTTAAACTTCTTTCACTAAGCCAGTTTGTGGTTTTAATTTAGTAATTAAAGATAAGAAATATGTCTTTGTGTGTACATGCTAAGTTGCTTCAGTCATGTTCAACTCTGTGTGACCCTATGGATTGTAGCCTGCCCAGGCTCCTTTGTCCCTGAGATTCTCCAGGAACAATTACTGGAGTGGGCTGCCATTTCCTCCTTCAGGTAATCTTTCCAACCCAGGGGCTGAACCCATGTCTCTTACGTCTCCTGCATTGGCAGGTGGGTTCTTTACCACTAGTGCTGCCTGGGAAGCCCCTCTGTGCTCTGTAAACCTAACTTTTGGGACATTTCTAGGATTTTACATATGTAACCTCACCCTATATTTGAAGGAAGAGTTACACATACTCAAGTTTGTGTTGGGGGCTCTGCCATTGTGTGTTTGAGAAATTTCCTTCTCTAATTCAGTTTCATATCCGTAAAGTATAACTCACTTCACTGTGAATATTAGCAGACTATCACATATAAAATGAGTAACACATAATAGGCACTAAATAAATGTTAATTCTTCCTAGTAAAACTATAATTTCCTTCATGGAACCAAGAGAAAAAAGGATATTTCTCCTCCTTAGACCAATAAGCTTCCCTGGTGGCTCAGATGGTAAAGAGTCTGCCTGCAATGCGGGAGACATGGGTTTGATTCCTTGGTCAGGAAGATCCCCTGGAGAAGGAAATGGCAACCCGATCCAGTATTCTTGCCTGGAAAATCCCATGGATGGAAGAGTCTGGCAGGCTACAGTCAATGGGATTGCAAAGAATCAGACGTGACTGAGCAACTTCACTTTCTTTTAGATTAATAAAGCAAGCAATCTTCCCTTACTGGCTTTGTATAGTTGAAGTAGTGAGAAATTTATGTCATAGCCCTGAGAAGAGCTGGGAAATTTGGGATGAATGGTGAGGGTAGAAAGAAGGGAATTAGGGGCTGCTGATTCAGCTCGAGTTTTAAGTACTTGAATTTATCTATGAACCTCTTACATAAGAATGCCTCAGTTATTTAAAATAAGATTAAAAATGAAAGGAGTGATATCTGGAGATATCTACAAGGAAAATGAATTCTGCCATTATAATGACCTTAAAGCTCTGGCTAATGATCAAATTCAGTTGGTTAACAGATGGGTTGAACACACTCAGGTTGTGAAGAAACCAAGGGGAGTAGGTCACAAAAATACAACTATCAAAATTAGGTAATAAGCCAGAAAAAGCTGCTATTCTTTAGAATTTAAATGGAATTAGAGGTTTTAAATGGCACTATCATCCCCATCTGAATGGCTTTGTCTTTGAGTTGCTGTTGAAGCAACTTGGCATACATGCACAAAGCACATATTTCATATCTTTAATCACTTAATTAAAACCACAAACTGACTTGGTGAAAGCAGTTTAAGGTATAATCTGTGATTTTCTTTTTTTTTTTTTTTTTTTAATTTTTTGACTGCACTGAGTCTCTGTTGTAGTGCACTGGCTTTCTCTAGTTGCTGAGAGTAGGGGCTACTCTTCCTTGTGGTGTGCGGGCTTCTCAGTGTTGTGGCTTCTCCCTGAGCATGGACTCTAGGCGTGCAGGCTCAGTAGTTGGAGCTGGCAGTTTCTAGAATGTGGGCTCAGCAGTTATGGCTCACAGGCCTAGTTGCTCCATGGCATGTGGAATCTTCCTGGACCAGGATTGAACCCCTGCATTGGCAGGCAGATTCTTATTCTCAGAGACTCTGAAGGACTCATATGCTCATGTGACACTGAAGAAGATTTGCACTGCACACAGAGCTTCAAAGTACCTTCATGGTTATGAATCTCTGACCCGTAACACTGGATATTGTGGACAAATTTCTCATTCAGTATCCTTGAATGACTTTAACCTTGTTTCACCTGGAGTAAGTGTCTTTCCTTAGTAAGGGTCTTTCAAACCCAGAGTTTTTAGATAAAATTTTAAAAAGTAAATCAAGTCTCTGCTATTCCTACTTTTACACTAAATTTAGGAGTAAATTTCACTCTCATTGGAACAATTGAGGGGGTAAAACCTTAATTTTTCAATTTGAGATTTTCAATTGCTTTTAAACAACTGACGCTGATTTGGAAGTTTTAAGACACTGTGGCAGATTCATTTTGATATTTGGCAAAACTAATACAATTTTGTAAAGTTTAAAAATAAAATAAAATTAAAAAAAATAAAAACAAATTAAAAAAAAAAGAACTCAACTCTGTATGTGTGTTATGTACAAAATATCTTTTGTGTTTAAATATTTAACAGAAAAAGTGAAAATGTATATTAACAAATGATGTTTAAATATTTAAGGACACATTTAAATAAACTAATGAATAGAACTAATTTTCAAAATGGAATTTAAACTGTTGATTCATCCTCTCAGCAAATTATTTAATGAACATGTACTATGAATCAAGTAATCTCTTTAAGATTTGGATATATGGAAGGGAACAGCAAACCATTTTTTAGAATAAGACACTAATATATTGATGAATATATAATAGATCTGCTACTGCTAAGTCACTTCAGTTGTGTCCGACTCTGTGTGACCCCATAGATGGCAGCCCACCAGGCTCCCTTGTCCCTGGGATTCTCCAAGCAAAAACACTGGAGTGGGTTGCCATTTCCTTCTCCAATGCATGAAAGTGAAAAGTGAAAGTGAAGTTGCTCAGTCGTGTCCGACCCTCAGCAACCCCATGGACTGCAGCCTACCAGGCTCCTCTGTCCATGGGGTTTTCCAGGCAGGAATACTGGAGTGGGGTGCCATTGCCTTCTCCAATATAGTAGGTCAGGCAGATCTAAATGCTTTGAAGACAGCAAAAGTACATGTAAAAATGGAGAGCAGAAGAGGTGTCTGGGGAAGGCTATGAGTTTTGTTATACAGGGTGGGGCAGGGAAGGCTTCATTGATAAAAGGATGTTTCATCAGACTTGTACTCTGCATTGAAGATACAGAGAAACTGAGGTGAAGTGGAAGTTGTGGGTGTTTAGGTGAAGTGAAACTAACGAGGGTCACCAATTGAGAATGCAGAGTAAAGACATTGCAATCTGTATTTCTCTTTCAGTAAAGTTATGTGTGTGAAAATCTCAAATATTCTATGTGTGAGCATATCTAGTGAAAGAATGAAATAAATATGTTTTCTTTCCAATAGAGGATAAACCCATTATCTGGATAAACCCGTGTCTGCAAAATAAAGCACACTGACAAAATTACCGTTGAAAACAGAAAATGAGGAATTTCCCTTTAGCAGCAGTACTACTACAAGTTATGAAAGTGCTTTTTTGACTCTTAGAGTAAAAAAAAAATAAAGCTAACTTGGAATCAATCAACTTAATTTGAATTCAGTTTATAAATATATATAAGGTGTCTGGCCATCAACCTCTGTTAAAGGAGCTCGGATTTAAGGTTGTTTCGCATGCTGTGACGAACAATACCTCTGCTCAGTTATGCCGCATTTGTGCCTTTGCGATGCTAGAATTCAGCTGCTGCTGCTGCTGCTAAGTCGCTTCAGTTGTGTCCGACTCTGTGCGATCCCATAGATGGCAGCCCACCAGGCTCCTCCGTTCCTGGGATTCTCCAGGCAAGAACACTGGAGTGGGTTGCCATTTCCTTCTCCAATGCAGGAAAGTGAAAAGTCAAAGTGAATTCGCTCAGTCATGTCCGACTCCTAGCGACCCCATGGACTACAGCCTACCAGGCTTCTCTGTCCATGGGATTTTCCAGGCAAGAGTACTGGAGTGGGGTGCCATCGCCTTCTCCGAGAATTCAGCAGTAAGGTATTATCTAATGTTGAAGAAAAGTGTTTTGACGCTGTAGCTTTAAAAGGACTATGTGTTAGGATATTATCCATGAAAATAGTTTTCCCATAGGAGAACGAGCTCTGTAAAGCAAAGAATGACCACAGGGAATAAACAGAAATTCTATAGAGCATTTTTTTTTTTTTCTACAGAGCATTTGAAGAACTTTAACAAAATAACTTTTTATGTTGCAGAATATACTTCCTAAAATGTTCCAGGAAAGTCATAACCATTTATTCCTCTAGTCATCAAGGTGAGAGAATATACTTGGCTAAGGAACCAGCTGTCCTTGGTGGCTGATTCTGTTCCCCACTGTGTTGCTGTTTGTTCTCCGCAGTAGGTGAGAGGTTCATGTAAAGCAGTCTTCTCGAGAAGGAAAACAGAGCCTTTAGTCTGCTTTCCTTTTCTCGTTCTCTGAATTTTGTTTTTAATAGATTATTTTATCTGATACTTAGATTGTTTGATAAACCTTTTACATTCTGGGTATATTTTTAGTTTCAGAAAATACATTTATTCAGTCATCTTCAAAAGGTGGCTGTACTGCGGTAAGTTTCCAAGTTCCCTTTCAGCCCTAAGTAAATATGTTTGACTTGGGACAGCCACCAAACAAGTTTGCTTTTGTGTATCTACTTCCCAGATGGCACAAAGAGGGTAGAGTGGCAAGTAGAATTGTTCAAAGTACAGTCTACTGTTTGTTGTCATGCCTTGTAGATCAGTCATATTGGGGGAATTGACTAACACTGATTATAGTTGCTTGTTGAAGAGTTACTGGGAGAGATAGATGAGAAGAAAGCACTGATTAAGAGACTTTCCTGTTTATCTCATTGAGGTGACTGCCAAGAAAAGTTGGCTGTTTTTAATTACAGCTATCTCTCTATTCTAGAGCCACTGAACACTGCAGATAAGCTGTATACAATTCAACTAATCATTGAGAAGTTTGCAAATAATTGAATGTTTGCTATCCTGCAGGTAAAATGGTAATTAACATGCTTAGTCCCATCAACATACTTGACATTATGAACACATAATAATAATCCAGGGCCAGCTATCTTTGCAATGGCAAAAATGGGGCATTTTTAAGCCAACATTTATTACTTGCCTAAAAATTACTCACTTTGTGAATAAAGCTATGGTGTTTTATATTATCTTCAATTTTCCCTACTTTTGCTGAATATACATTCTTCAAACTGATGCTTACATAGTATGAATTTTATTATGTATTTCACTCAAAGTTATAATTAAAGATCTATTATCTAAAAATTAAAGTAATAGTGGTTTTGATTTGCATTTCTCTGATAATGAGTGATGTTGAGCATCTTTTCATGTGTTTGTTAGCCATCTGTATGTCTTTTTTGCTCAACATCACTCATTATCAGAGAAATGCAAATCAAAACCACTATGAGGTACCATTTCACACCAGTCAGAATGGCTGCGATCCAAAAGTCTACAAATAATAAATGCTGGAGAGGGTGTGGAGAAAAGGGAACCCTCTTACACTGTTGGTGGGAATGCAAACTAGTACAGCCACTATGGAGAACAGTGTGGAGATTCCTTAAAAAACTGGAAATAGAACTGCCTTATGATCCAGCAACCCCACTGCTGGGCATACACACTGAGAAAACCAGAAGGGAAAGAGACACGTGTACCCCAATGTTCATCGCAGCACTGTTTATAATAGCCAAGACATGGAAGCAACCTAGATGTCCATCAGCAGATGAATGGATAAGAAAGCTGTGGTACATATACACAATGGAGTATTACTCAGCCATTAAAAAGAATACATTTGAATCAGTTCTAATGAGGTGGATGAAACTGGAGCCTATTATACAGAGTGAAGTAAGCCAGAAGGAAAAACATAAATACAGTATACTAACGCATATATATGGAATTTAGAAAGATGGTAACAATAACCCGGTGTACGAGACAGCAAAAGAGACACTGATGTATAGAACAGTCTTATGGACTCTGTGGGAGAGGGAGAGGGTGGGAAGATTTGGGAGAATGGCAATGAAACATGTAAAATATCATGTAGGAAACGAGTTGCCAGTCCAGGTTCGATGCATGATGCTGGATGCTTGGGGCTGGTGCACTGGGACGGCCCAGAGGGATGGTATGGGGAGGGAGGAGGGAGGAGGGTTCGGGATGGGGAACACATGTATACCTGTGGTGGATTCATTTTGATATTTGGCAAAACTAATACAATTATGTAAAGTTTAAAAATAAAATTAGAGAGGAAAAAAAAAAAAGAAACAAACAAACAAAAAAAAAGTAATAGCATTCATCCTGCAAATTAGTGTAATTGTACATGATTTAATATTTAGTTTCAAACCTTACAAAACTCAGGTTAATTCAACCACATTTAAAATATAATTTTTCTTACTATTTTATATGACTTATCTATGTATTATATCTATATTAAGTGTAAATTGATTATTCTTCAAGTATAATAATCAGAGAAAAATACTTGTGATAATATATCTTCCAAAATGCATACTTTTGCTATGAAAAACAGTTGATAAATATCTCAGATTATTTCAGAGAATATTTATATAAAATATGCACATACTATATTTCATTTCTACTGTGAAACACTGCTAAATTGTACTGTGGAGAGCTAATGCTCTAAAATATCTGAGTACAAACTGATATGTAATGTGGCATGCTATGAAACATTGCTTCAAAGAAAGCTAAAACTTCAGAGGCTTTTTCAAAATAAAAATCATAAAATCTTTATTTTAAAAAGTGCTCAGAATTTTCAGACTACAAAGGATACTCTTTGGGGGCATTAACTGTATTTTTGAAATCTGAGTTTTAAAAGCTGGCAGTATTTAGAAAGTATATTTATTCTTTATGGTACCTTTTGTAAAGAATAAAAAACTCTGCAATTTTTATTGAATGTCTTTCATAGTTTAAGTCCAGGTGTTGGCCAGAAAATAAATCATATTATTACTCTACTATTTCATAAGGACCTAATTAGAACTTTAATTCTAAATCATAGTTCATTTGTATATCCACTGAAAATTCTTTATTAAAAGCGAATTGTCCCTTTATGGGAATATTTGTGAAAAGACTTTTTTAGTTTCTAAGATAAAGGAGGTTACTATCACTATTTTTCTTGAAAGAGAATACTGGTCATTTTTGGTACTTTTAAAATATACTTAAATAATACTTATTTTAATAAATCACTTACCAGGCTTGTTGCTATTCAATCACTCAGTCATGTCTGACTGTTTGGAATCCCATGGACTGCAGCATGCCAGGCCTCCCTGTCCCTCATCATCTCCTGAAGTTTGCCCAAGTTCATGTCCTTTGCGTTGGTGATGCCATCAGCCATCTCATCTTCTCATGGCCTGTTCTCCTTCTGCCCTCAATCTTTCCCAGCATCAGGACTCATTTCTTTGAAACCTATAAATCTTCTGTCAGGTGGAACATTCTCTGTGGAAAAAGGAATGTTAAGGGCCATTACTGGCCTTAACTTTGTTGAGGTGGTTTCCTGCGGACCTCTGGATACCATCTCTAGAGCATGAACACAGGAATAATTTAAGTATTTTATGATTTTTTTCTAAAGGTGTCGATTGGAATGATTTTTAAACTAAGATTATATCACTATTTGCTTATAGGATAAATATCTTTGAGATCATTAATGTTCTTTTGTTTTTGGTTTGACTTCTTTAAATTTCCTCTGCGAGTTCCATTTGGGTCACCTTACATAATTCATACATTTTCTGTGGTATTAGTGTTCTTTTAGCTTAGATCTTTGATCATCAAGTGTGTGTTGTGTATGTATCTCTTCACAGCAACTAGCATATACTAAGTTCTTTATAAATATTGTTGAATGAATGTATATTTATTATTCTCTCTATATTTATATATATATGGCTCATGGTTTTTGTGAAGTATGTTCAATGTCCATCAAATTATATTAAACAATCTTCAAGATTGATAGCATTTCTGGTTCTGATACTTTGATATCTGGAAAAGTAGTACTATACAGGTGACATAAGGCAAAGTGGATAATTCTTCAAGCATAGTCAATAGTACTCCAGTGAAATGAAATAGATCTATTAACCTGTTAATAAAATGAAATCCAATGGGATTTTTAAATGACTGAAAAGACAAGAGGGAAAGTTATAGTCTGATAGTGACAGCTGGCAAGCTTGCCTTAAATGCTTTTAGGGACAAAATTGATAACGTCCACAACTGGCTACAGTTCAGGGTACCCAATTCCAATGTGCTGTCAACCGTATATATTTACTATTGATTAACACTCTAGCTACATTCTTTTTGGACATTTTGATGTAGAGAAGTTATTTAATTTTAGGGGCAGCACCCATATAGCTTTTTTCCAGACATGAGATTAAAATATATGAAAACAGAATCAATTAATATGTTGCCATTTGTAAAGTTAACATTTTCATTAATCATAGCTTATAAATCTAAGGAAACTGCTTTGGAGTCAAAGAATATACCAATTTTATTAAAAAAGGAGGAAACCATTTGAAAATAATGTGTATGTTATTGGGCTAAATAGTGGATGAATATATACAAATAGTATGTTGCTTTCCAAGGAATATGCATACATGTGGATCACATGTACAGAATCAGGTGAATTCAGCATAAATGTTGATGTCCATTCCAGAGATCCACCTTATGCTATATATTAGAACTTTCTTTCAAGCCTTAATGACGCCTCAAATTTCACAATATACAAAAAAACCAAGCTTAAACAAGTAAGACTGTTCTTACTTGTGTACATAGAAATTTGCCTCATTTATTAAAGGGGTCACATGTTTTTTCACTTGAGAAATATTTGTTGGATGCTGCTGCTGCTGTTTACGGAGAAGGCAATGGCTCCCCACTCCAGTACTCGTGCCTGGAAAATCCCATGGACGGAGAGCCTGATAGGCTGCAGTCCATGGGGTCGCTAGGAGTTGGACACGACTGAACGACTTCACTTTCACTTTTCACTTTCCTGCATTGGAGAAGGAAATGGCAACCCACTCCAGTGTTCTTGCCTGGAGAATCCCAGGGACAGGGGAGCCTGGTGGGCTGCCGTCTCTGGGGTTGCACAGAGTTGGACACGACTGAAGCAACTTAGCAGCAGCTGCTGTTTCATTGCTAGGTTGTGTCTGATCCTTTGTAAACTCCTCGGCTGTAGCCTGCCAGGCTCCTCTGTCCATGGGATTTTCCAGGCAAGAATACTGGAGTGGTTGCCATTTCCTTCTCCAAGGAATCTTCCTGACCCAGGAATTGAATCTGGGTCTCTTGCATTGGAGGCAGATTCTTTACCACTGAACCACCTAGAAATTCCCCTATTTTAGTGGAATATAGAACTAAAACAATCCTATTTTTATGAGCTTACATTCTATAGAGGATTAAAAAGCAAATCGTAAATAGGAAAATATAGAGTCAAATGGTAACAGGTACTTTGGGGGAAAAAATAAAGCAGGAAAAGGGGAATAGGAGCAATAAGTAGTAGGGTGGCCAGGAAAAACCTCACTGGGAAGGTATCTGAGTAACAATCTAGTGAAAATGAGGTTGTAAGTCATGGGGGGTCAAGGAGAGAGCATTTTAGAGGAGGAAATGATAGCCTTTTGAGAATTTGAGGGCCATCAAAGGCCCCAGTGTGGAATGGCAAACTGAGCCAAGGGAATTTAGTAGGACATTGTGCCAGAGGAGTGATGGGGTTTAAGGGAAATTGTTAAGAGCACTGTGGGCTGCTGTCAAGATAGTTGGATTTTGCTGAGTGTGAGATTGGGAAACTGCTGGAAGGTTTTGAGCAGAGGAGTGATTTTCTATTTTGGAACTGAAAGAATCATTCTGGGCACTGTGCTCCTCAGGCTGTAGGAGCCAGAGATGGAAGCAGGGCTATAGTGAATTGGATAATGGATTAGTGTTCAAACTGGATATACAACCTCCAAGGCTGCCTGAAAATTTTATAGGGACATAGTCTTTAAAGGAGTGAATTTCCAGATCAGCTCACTGCCTGAAACTTAGCTCCCTGGTAATGAATCTGAGGTCAAGGCATTGTGCTTGCTCATCCTTCCCATCTCCCATCTGACATCTCCTTTTGCTTTCAAAAGAAAGGCTTCTTTTCTCATTCGTTCCAGATTGTACCATGGTGCATTTCCCCAGGGTGTAAAAATTTCTAGAGTGAAAAATGAAGGGACAGTCTCAAATACTTGGACTTGACATCTTCACCTCTTCCACACCCCTTCTATTGCCAGAAAAACCACCACTCCTGTGGGAGATCACTTTGAGAGCAAAAACAAAATGAGATTGAGAAAAATACCTGATTTTAGCTTGTCACAGATTTCTGTCTTCTGCTTTATCCATTTGTCTATTTATCTCTATATCATAGAAATTTAGATTATCATAGAAGCCCAAATTATCTGAATTTAGATTCAGAAGATTGTTTCCACATGGATCTTTATTAAAACAATTATTTAAATTGAAAAATCAAATCAGACTTTTCTGATAGAAAAAAAATTAATTGTGGGAAAACTGGTTTGATAATGAGAATTGATTTCCTAACTCCATATTTTCCCTGAATTAACAAAGTCTGTAACTCTATGGCTTTGACAAAAATATATTTAAAGCCTGTGATATGAAATATTTTATCTAAAAATTAATTCTCCAAAATCATTAGGAATATAATTTTGATTTTGTCTTTACCCTTTTTAATTGTGTCTGGTAGAATAAAGAGCCTTTAACTGAAAGAGTAATAGATGTACAGAGTAGTTTTTTGGTAATTCTTTTTTTTTTTTTTTGCAGTATACTGTAAAATGATAATTCTTTTTTTTTGCAGTATACTCACCATAAATTAGAAACAAAATGACTCCAGTGATTAGACAAACAAACAAACAAACAAAAAACAGGTTGGATTTTGAGTTTCTTGTGTTCATCAAAATTAAATATTTAAATTATTAGTTGATTATTAAAACTTTATTGCTAGATGGATTTTTATAATGAAACTTGGATAAAGTTCAGATAGTTTAGTAACATTAAAAAAAACCCTAAATTTCTATCCCTACCCATTTGTATGATTAGAGTGTCTCAGTATGAAAATAAAAAATACCAAGTGAATTGCTGTTAAACGTTATTATACAATAAATTTTCATCTATGGATATACCAACTAATTTGGGGGGAAAAGCCCCATCTATTTCTTTAAGATGTACAATTCCAGTAAAATTTTACATTTACTTAATTATGAACTATTTTAAAGTTTATTGCCTCCATAAACGGTATTCCACTGATAATTGGAAAGATAACATAATTAAAAATCTCTTTTAAAAGAATTGAGGATGTTTAAGGCCCAGGAAATGAAAAGAAATTCAAGTTATATTTTTATTTCAGAAAATTGTTAGGTAATCAATAGAACATTCTAAACCAGCTCTACAAGCAAAAATGTAATTCTAACAGAATTACAAATGTGAACCATGTATTTTTAAATGTAACTTAAAATTTTAAAATAGGTGTGTTTATTTAAATTTCTTTTTTTAGTCCAATATATCAAAACATTATTTTAACATTATGTAATCAATAGAAAAATTATTGAATTTATACTCAGTTTTCATATTGATTTTTTGAAAATCAGTGGTGTGCATTTTGCCTTATAGCACTTCTCACTCTAGACTAGCTATATCTCAAGTGCTCAGTAGCCATATATTGCTAGTGGCTAATGGTTATTGGGTAACATGTTGTTATGTTGTTGTTTAGCTGCTCAGTCATGTCTGACTCTTTTGTGATCACAACATGCTGTACAGCACACCTCTAAGTTTTAAATTTCCTTGAAGCTTAGCAGCCAAAAACTTTTGCAGTCAAAGAAAATTGCCTACAATGCAGGAGACATGGGTTTGATTCCAGGGTCAGGAAGATCCCCTGGAGTAGGAAATGACAACCCACTCTAGTAATCTTGCCTGTGAAATTCCACAGATAGAAGAGCTTGGCAGGTCCAAGTCCATGGGGTCACAGAAGAGTTGGATACAACTTAGTGACTAAACAACAATATAAGGTAAGGTAAGTTAAGATAAGTCACTTCAGTCGTGTCCGACTCTGTGTGACCCCATAGACGGCAGCCCACCAGGCTCCCCCGTCCCTGGGATTCTCCAGGCAAGAACACTGGAGTGGGTTGCCATTTCCTTCTCCAATGCAGGAAAGTGAAAAGTGAAAGTGAAGTCTTCAGTCATGCCTGATTCTTAGCGACCCCTTGGACTGCAGCCTACGAGGCTCCTCCGTCCATGGGATTTTCCAGGCAAGAATACTGGAGTGGGGTGCCATTGCCTTCTCCAAAACAACAATATAAACCCATATAAAATATATGTATATAATATATGTAATATAGTAGTATATGTAATATAAACTTCTGGGTGGTTACAGAATGGAAACACAAGTTTAATTAGTAAAGAAAAGAGTTTACTATTTCTACCTCTTTAAAAAAGTGCTTATTCATATTTTTAATTGGCAGATGGGGTTAAATTGATATGACTTTATGATTCCATGTTCAGTTCAGTTCAGTCACTCAGTCGTGTCTGACTCTTTGCAACCCCATGAATTGCAGCACTCCAGGCCTCCCTGTCCATCACCAACTCCCAGAGTTCACTCAAACTCACGTCCGTCGAGTTGCTGATGCCATCCAGCCATCTCACCCTCTGTCGTCCCCTTCTCCTCCTGCCCCCAATCCCTCCCAGCATCAGAGTCTTTTCCAATGAGTCAACTCTTTGCATGATGTGGCCAAAGTACTGGAGTTTCAGCTTTAGCATCATTCCTTCCAAAGAACACCCAGGGCTGTTATCCTTTAGAATGGACTGGTTGGATCTCCATGAGGTATATGTAAAATAAAAAAGTTCATCCTTTACAGCAATTTAAATGCATAATGAAATTTTCAGTTGTTGACTTAGAAATGTTTAGAGGAGTATGTAAGCAAATGTGTTTTGAAGACTACTTTATTGTTTTTGTTCAATGCCCAAATTGTGTCCAGCTATTTGCAACCTCAAAGACTGCAACTCCCCAGGCTTCTCTGTCCTCCAATATCACTGGGAGTTTACTCAAGTTCATGTCCATTGAGTCAGTGATGCCATCCAACCATGTCATCCTCTGTTGTCCACTTCTTCTTTTGAAGACCACTAGGCTATTTCAATAATACTGCTAAGAGATGAAGGTAACTTGAGCCAGATTTTACAACACAGTGGAGTTCTCAGTTCAGTTCAGTTGCTGAGTCATGTTGGACTCTTTGAAACCCTGTGGATTGTAGCACGCGAGGCCTCCTGTCCATCACCAATACCTGGGGTTTATTCAAACTCATGTCCATTGAGTCGGTGATGCCAACCAACCATCTCATCCTCTGTCATCCCCTTCTCCTCCTGCCTCCAATCTTTCCCAGCATCAGGGTCTTTTCAAATGAGTTAATCTTCGCATCAAATGGCCAAAGTATTGGAGTTTCAACTTTAGCATCAGTCCTTCCAATGAATATTCAGGACCAATTTCCTTTAGGATTAACTGGTTTGAACTCCATGCTGTCCAAGGGACTCGAAAGAGTCTTCTCCAACAACACAGTTCAAAAGGATCAGTTCTTCGGCACTCAGCTTTTTTTAAGGTCCAACTCTCACATCCATACGTGACTACTGGAAAGACTATAGCTTTGACTAGATGGACCTTTACTGGCAAAGTAATGTCTCTGCTTTTTAATATGGTGTCTAGGTTGGTCATAGGTCCTTCCAAGCAGCAAGGATCTTTTAATTTCATGGCTGCAGTCACCATCTGCATGATTTTGAAGCCCCCCCCCCTCCCCCGCAAATAAAGTCTGGCATTGTTTCCACTGTTTCCCATCTATTTGCCATGAAGTGATGGGACCAGATGCCATGATCTTAGTTTTGTGAATGTTGAGTTTTAAGCCAACTTTTTCATTCTTCTCTTTCATTTTCATCAAGAGGCTCTTTAGTTTTCTTCTTTGCTTTCTGCCATAAAGGTGGTGTCATCTGCATATCTGAGGTTATTGATATTTCTCCCAGCAATCTTGATTCCAGCTTGTGCTTCATCTAGTCCAGCATTCCTCATGATATATTCTTCATATAAGTTAAATAAGCAGGGTGACAATATACAGACTTGACATACTCCTTTCCTGATTTGGAACCAGTCTGTTGTTCCATGTCCAGTTCTAACTGTTGCTTCTTGACCTGCATCATATTTCTTAGGAGGCAGATAAGATGGTATTCTCATCTCTTGAAGAATTTTCCAGTTTGTTGTGATCCACACAGTCAAAGGCTTTGGCATAGTCAATAAAGCAGAAGTAGATGTTTTTCTGAAACTCTCTTGCTTTGTTGATGATCCAGCAGATGTTGGCAATTTGATCTCTCGTTCCTCTGTGTTTTATAAATCCAGCTTGAACATCTGGAAGTTCATGGTTCACATACTGTTGAAGCCTGGCTTGGAGAATTCTGGGCATTACTTTACTAGCGTGTGAGATGAGTGCAATTGTGTGGTAGTTTGAACATTCTTTCGCATTGCATTTTTTAGGGATTGGAATGAAAACTGACCTTTTCCAGTCCTGTGGCCACCGCTGAGTTCTCCAAATTCACTCTCATACTGAGTGCAGCACTTTCACAGTATCATCTTTTAGGATTTGAAATAGCTCAACTAGAATTCCATCACCTCCACTAGCTTTGTTCGTAGTGATGCTTTCTAAGGCCCACCTAACTTCACATTCCAGGATGTCTGGCTCTAGGTGAGTTATCATACCATCATGATTATCTGGGTCAAACAGACCTTTTTTGTATAGTTCTTCTGTGTATTGTTGCCTCCTCTTTTTAATATCTTCTGTTTCTCTTAGGTCCATACCATTTCTGTCCTTTATTGTGTCCATCTTTGCATGAAATGTTCCCTTGGTATCTCTAATTTTCTTGAAGAGATCTCTAGTCTTTCCCATTCTGTTGCTTTCCTCTATTTCTTTGTATTGATCACTGAGGAAGGCTTTCTTATCTCTCCTTGCTATTCTTTGGAATTCTGCATTCAAATGGGTATATCTTTCCTTTTCTCTTTTGCCTTTCTCTTCTCTTCTTTTCACAGCTATTTGTAAGGCCTCCTCAGACAACCATTTTGTATTTCTTTTTCTTTGGGATGGTCTTGATCACTGTTTCCTATACAGTGTTACCAATCTTCATCCATAGTTCTTCAGGCAGTCTGTCTATCAGATCTAATCCTTTGACTCTATTTGCCACTTCCACTGTATAATCGTAAGGAATTTGATTTAGGTCATACTCTAATGGCCTCTTGGTTTTCCCTACTTTCTTCAACTTAAGTCTGAATTCTATGTATGTATAAAATATATTTTATTGAAGTATAATTATAGTATTTTGTTTCAGGTGTACAGCAAATTGATTTAGTTGTAGACATAATATATATTACATATATATATATATATATAATATATATTTCAGATTATTTTCCACTATAAGTTATTACAGGGTATTGAATATGGTTTCCTGTGCTATATATTACATCCTTGTTGCTTATCTCTTTTTATGTACAGCGGTTTTTATCTGTTAATCCCATGGTCCTTCTTTGGGTCTCAAATTTTTTAAGAGAAAAAGATAAAAAATGTTTTTTCTTTAATCTTGAAAGTATTGCTAGTGAAGGGATTCCTTGGGTTCTCATTAGGAACATATCATGCTAGCAGCCCACAGTATATTATGACGATTACTTAAAAGGATAGAACCTCATGCTGTGCTTTTACCCTCAGTAGACCTCCCCAAAGTATTAATTTTTAATGCCGCTGAACATCTGATTATGTTGGAGGCAAGATAGCAAGTGTCTGCAATGGTTTGTCTGGACTTCAATCAACAATTGTGAGCATTTTCCCAATATCTTTAGGATTGTCTCCATTGTAATTGGAATTGTTTCTAGATTATAGTTTGGTGATGAGCCTGTGTGGTGTATATATTTTAAACACTCAGACCCTACCACAGTAAACTGGAGATGACATACACACAAGATAGTTCGCTATGCTTTTCACTTTTTGGCTTACTACAGATAGACGGCTGTTTAAATGATTTGAAGTCAGGTCTTCAACCAATTTTTTCAGGATGAGTGCTTGTAAGTCTGAGCTACTTCTCATGGAAGCCTCTGAGGAAAGAAAAGAGCAATTCCTTTCTCCTGATTTCTGTTGATCTTATACCTCCTTGTGGAATTTGCAGTCTTGGAAGAAAGATATCTCTAGAAGGTGAAAGTCTTACTTATCTTGGTGTAACTGATTTCTTAGATCTTTTCCACTGCCCTTATGTGGAATGCCCTTACCTTTTCCACTTTCTTTGAAGGAGCATCAAGTTTCAATGTGTCCATGAGTCTATTCTCTTGCTTCAGGATTGAAGAGTCTTGTACTATTTTAAAAGAAGTCTTTGGAGTTTGGAATCATGAATTATTACCATTGCTTAATTTCCTTTAATATTTATATTTTTTATTTCTGCCAGGCCTTTTGCTTTGGGTGAACACAAACTCTTGGAGCAGATTTTCTTTTATTGCTGCTCTTAGAGCATTTAAAAAATAAATGATCAAATGGTATTCATATTTCTTGAATCATTATTTCTTGTAAAGTCTATTACACTACATATAAAATACATTGATTTTATGCTTTTGTTTGCTAGAAGTAGTCAGGGTGAAATGAATCAAATTTAATTTTTTTTCCTTTTGGATGAGACTTTTACTGACATTGGTTATATATATATATATATATATATATATATATATTTAAACTACTCATGTATGACACATTTTCTGACATGTGGAAATAAAGCTTAGGATGAGACATGGAGCTTTGACTAGAGATTTTTGGGCCCTAAGTTTTTGCATACTTAAAATTTTTTATAAGATCTATGATGCATTTTTTTCTCAATGTAGTAGGAGCAAAATCTACTGAGTTTTCTGGGTAATTCATTCTTAGGAATTTAAATTTCAATTTGTTTTGGGGACATTTTCTTTCCACTTATCTATATTTTCTTAACTGTCTTCACATAATGTGCTTGGTTATATCGTGTGTGTGTTAGTCACTCAGTTGTATCCAACTCTGCATGACCATATGTACTGTAGGCACCAGGCTTCTCTGCCCAGGGGATTCTCCAGGCAAGAATATTGGAGTAGATTGCCATGACCTCCTCCAGGGCTCTTCTTGATCCAGAGATCGAAACTGTGACTCCTGCATTGCAGGTGGATTCATCTGAGCCACAAGGAAAGCCTCATTTATACCATACACACACATCTGCTCTAAGCATATGAATTATATACATATTATTCAAAACATATTTCTGTATATGAATGACATTTCCACTATAAACCTACAAAGTTATAGACAAATTTAAATTAATAGTTAATTTTTGAAAATTCATTAGCTGTAATCCTTGAAGATTCAAGTATACTCTGTGAAAAACAACATTGTCAAGAACCCAGAATGGGCTTGTGGGTGTTTGGTGGGAGTGAATGGTGAGAGTGAAGTGTATTTGTTCTCATAATTGTATAAAAATTGAGGACTCTAGCCAGAATATGAATTCTTAGTTTGATGTTGTAGTTTATGTGTATGAGGAAGCTGATAAATATTTGAATGTGTTGTTCTAAAATTGTCATCTCTTTAAAAATATTTTGCTTGGATGATTTCTAGATAAGAAGTTCTTATTATTCATTGCCTCCTCAGGTGTTTTAGGGCTGATCTAGAATTTCTTTAAGTTAGACTAGTATAGAAGTATGGTTATATTCATGCATGATATAGCTCACAGTATTATATGAATTCTGCCAAAGTACTCGATTACTCTCATTTACTTATTTATTCCATACTGAGTGCCAGTTCTGTGTAAGGAACTTTCCTAGGAACTGAAAATAAAAATTGAAGTCATAATGCCCACAATTAAAAAACTTGATCTAGAGAAATGTATCATCATATAAGTCATTTCCTACATTGCTATCACCATATTTACATAAAATAAGGTAGAGATAAACCATGTTTGTGTGTGGGCTTAGTCGCTGAGTCATGTCTGACTCTTTGCGACCACATGAACTGTAGCCCTCCAGGCTCCTTTATTTATGGGATTCTAAAGGCAAGAAATCTGGTATGGGTAGCCATTCCCTTCTCCAGGAGATCTTCCCGACCTAGGGATCCAACCCAGGTCTTCTGCATTGCAGGTGAATTCTTCACCGTCTGAGCCACCAGGGAAGCCCAGATAAACTGTGTCTAGTTATGCATAAATAACTCATCCATTTTTTTTAGAACAAAATTATTAGTGAACTTTGTATCCTATGTTTATGCCAATGTTACTATATTTTTTGAAATTAAGAGTAGTTTTTGTAATTGGTTCATAAGCATTGTAAGAAAATCAGTATCTTTGTAATCATGCTTTTTTCCCCCATAGCCTGATGTTTAGAAAAACGGTCTCATGATTATTATGTAATTCATCAGATTTGTATCTGAATGACTCTTAGCTATTTTAAAAATCAGATTTACCCAGAGAGGGAGAAATGATTTGCTTCATTTAAAGTGATTAAGAGGTAACTTAGAAAAGAATCTTCCAAAATATTTTAGGCAATGTGACATACCTCAATACTGTTTCTAAAAATGCAATCTAAGAGAAAAGTCTCCAATACCTATATGCACACATGCATACATTTTCTGAAATAGTAGTCTACCATCATTTGAAACCCAACAGAATGGCCAAATCTGAACATCCTAAAGCTAGAGGTACCTTCAAGGGTACTTTAAAAGGAATATCATTACAAAGGAAGTTTCAGTTTCAAATTATTTTATAAAGACCAAGGAGCATACTCTAGTCTCTACTTATTTGTCTACCTAATCATTACAAACGAAGTTTCAGTTTCACAATTATTTTAGAAAGACCAAGGAGCATACTCTAGTCTCTACTTATTTGTCTACCTAAATATAATCTGTTATATAAAGCCCACATATGACTCTTCTGGAGTATGTTTTAACTTGGGAGGATTTTGATACATTTTGTCAATTGATATAAAATTATTTTTGACCTCAGAAGAGATTGGGAGCTGAGAACTTTCTTAGCCTAGTGATCATAAGGTTCATTCATCCCGCATTTAACGTATAAGGTTGGTGCAAATGTAATTGTGGTTTGGACCATGAATTTTAAATCATTATAAGTAGGCTCAAACACATCTTTGTTAATCAAAATAGGAACCATTACAATCAACATATTTTTGCCGATGAGAAATAAGTTTGTTTATTCCTGTAGAGTAAAAATCCGTGCTTTGGGAGTCGACAAACACTCGGAAAGCATTTTCTGCCTCCTGCTGGTTGTGGAAGCATTTTCCCTGTAAAAAGTTGTTGAGATGCTTGAAGAAGTGGTAGTCAATTGGCGAGAGATCAGGTGAATATGGAGGATGAGGCAAAACTTCATAGCCCAATTCATTCAACTTTGTAAGCATTGATTGTGCAGCATGCAGTTAGGCACTGTCATGGAGAATTGGGTCCTTTCTGCTGACCAATGCCAGCTGCAGGCATTGCAGTTTTTGGTGCATTTCACTGATTTGCTGAGCCTACTTCACAGATGTAATGGTTTTGCCAGATTCAGAAAGCTATAGTAGATCAGACAGGCAGTGGACCACCAAACAGTGACCATGACACTTTTAGGTGCAAATTTGTCTTCCCTTGTGGCTCAGCGGGTAAAGAATCTGCCTGTGATGCAGGAGACCTGGGTTTGATCCCTAGCTTGGGAAGATCCCCTGGAGAAGGGAAAGGCTAACCACTCCATTATTCTGGCCTTGAGAATTCCATGGACCACATAGTCCATGGCGTCGCAAAGAGTCGGACACGACTGAGCGACTTTCACTTTCACTTGGCTTTGGGAAGTGCTTTGGCGCTTCTTCTCAGTCCAACTGAGTTGTTCGTCGATGGTTGTGGTATACAGTCCTCTGTGTCACACGTCCCACTGTCTGATTGAGAAATGATTCATCCTTGTGTAAAATAAGAGAAGACAACACTTCAAAGCAATGATTTTTTTTTTTTTTGATTTGTGGTCAGCTCATGAGGCACCCATTTATCGAGCTTTTTCACCTTTGCTATTTGCTGCAAATGCCAGATGACCGTAGAATGCTTGATGTTGAGTTCATCACCAGCTTCTCATGTAGTTGTAAGAGGATCAGCTTCGATGATTGCTCTCAATTGGTTGTTGTCAACTTCTGATAGCTGGCCACTGTGCTCCTCATCTTCAAGGCTCTTGTTGCCTTTGCATAACTTCTTTTTTTTTTAATTTTGTTTTATTTTTAAACTTTACAATATTGTATTAGTTTTGCCAAATATCGAAATGAATCCACCACAGGTATACCCGTGTTCCCCATCCTGAACCCTCCTCCCTCCTCCCTCCCCTCCCCTCCCTCTGGGTCATCCCAGTGCACCAGCCCCAAGCATCCAGTACCGTGCATCGAACCTGGACTGGCGACTCGTTTCATACATGATATTATACATGTTTCAATGCTATTCTCCCAAATCTCCCCACCCTCTCCCTCTCCCACAGAGTCCATAAGACTGATCTATACATTGGTGTCTCTTTTGCTGTCTCATACACAGGGTTATTGTTACCATCTTTCTAAATTCCATATATATGCATTAGTATACTGTATTGGTGTTTTTCTTTCTGGCTTACTTCACTCTGTATAATAGGCTCCAGTTTTATCCATCTCATTAGAACTGATTCAAATGTATTCTTTTTAATGGCTGAGTAATACTCCATTGTGTATATGTACCACAGCTTTCTTATCCATTCATCTGCTGATGGGCATCTAGGTTGCTTCCATGTCCTGGCTATTATAAACAGTGCTGCGATGAACATTGGGGTACACGTGTCTCTTTCCCTTCTGGTTTCCTCAGTGTGTATGCCCAGCAGTGGGATTGCTGGATCATAAGGCAGTTCTATTTCCAGTTTTTTAAGGAATCTCCACACTGTTCTCCATAGTGGCCGTACTAATAAAAATATGGAACGCTTCACGAATTTGCGTGTCATCCTTGTGCAGGGGCCTTGCTAATCTTCTCTGTATCGTTCCAATTTTAGTATATGTGCTGCCGAAGCGAGCACTGCATAACTTCTTGAACCACTGCTGCACTGTAGGTTCATTTGCAGTTCCTGGGCCAAACATTTCGTTGATGTTGCAAATTGTCTTCACTGATTTATAACCCAATTTGAACTCAAATAAGAAAATTGCTTGAATTTGCTTTTTGTCTAACATCATTTCGTTAGTGTAAAATAAATATAAAATAAACAGCAAGTAGTAAGTCATTAGCAAAAAATAATAAAGTGAGAAATGCACATTAGAATGCTGTACAACATACCACATTTATTTAAGAATGTATTAGGTTGAAGGTAGGAGGAGAAGGGGATGACAGAGGATGAGATGGTTGGATGGCATCACTGACTCAATGGACATGAGTTTGAGCAAGCTCCAGAAGCTGGTGATGGACAGGGAAGCCTGGTCAGCTGTGGTCCATGGGGTCACAAAGAGTCAGACACGACTGAGTGACTGAACTGAACTGATCCAAATATCAAACAACAAAATTCAGCAGTGTAAAACTGCAATTACTTTTGCACCAACCTAATAAAACCAGCTTTTAAAAGGTTATACATACTTTCTTTCAGTCTTTTTTCCCCTGAGTCATTACAAATTAATTACCTTTTGTTATAGAGTTGTCGTTATCAAATGTTGGCTTTGCCATAAAAATAGTTACATTTATGATATTTTATTTGTAAATAACATCCAATTGCTGTTAAATTCGTTGTTATAAATTTAAAAATCAGTCAGTACTTCAGAACTCACAAATCAAATAACTGTAAGCCACTGAAGGTGACATATTTTGCAAGGATGGCATTTATTTGGAGTTGTATGTTTCAGTCTGTTTACAAAACGTTCTGCTCTAGGTGTTCCCAGTAGTAATTGATAGTAATATGTGTGGCTGCTTTTTAGCACCCTCAATAATGGGATGCTTTTAAAAACATGCCTTGAGGCAGTTGTAAGCTACATTTAAATAATTATGACATACAGAGGCTAATGGAATTTAATGACATACATACAGTGGTGAAGTCAAAGTCACAGACCATGTGTTTCTTTCTCTGAATGCTTTCAAGAAGGTTCTATTATTATATTTGAGCAACTTCTGTTTTCTTCTGTGCACTAAAAACATCTCAGTGTAATTACTGTTTTGTATGCTGTCTCGGCTGGCTGTGTTTTGAGGGAGCAGAAGCTATGTCTTTTTCATTGTATTTCTAGCACTTAGCACCTATACACAATCTGGGGACTGTCCCAGATGGTCCCAGAAGTGTTTGAATAAATGAATGAATGAATAGCTGACATGCATTTCAAGTCCTTTTACTTAACTATACCCTTTGCCACAATTAGAAAAATGCAAATTCAGAACAACAATTGAAAATACCTGGAATAGATCAAGAGCAGTTAGGGCTCTCTTCAACTGCTATTCAGATTTGCAGATAGAATTTTTCTTCAATATAATGTCTGACTAAAATTACTGATACTGGTTTCCCTTTCTTTAGGATACTTGAGGATACATTTCAGAGATAAAAATAAAATTTCTAGAAGTGACAAGATAATTGTTGTTTAGTCACTCAGCTATGTCTGACTCTTTGCAAACCCATGGACTGTAGCCCACTAAGATCCTTTGTCATGGGATTTCCCAGGCAAGAATACTACAGTGGGTTACCATTTCCTTCTTGAGGGGATCTCCCTGTTCCATAGATTGAACCCTCATCTCCTGCTAGGCAGCCAGATTTTTTTTTTTTTTTCTTAAACCACTGAGCCACCTGGGAAGCCCCAGTGGTGAAAAGAGTTGCTGGTATTTTGGGGCAGAAGAATATTCCAGTGTCCCTGTCTGTCTACTTCCTCATTCTTTGTATGGATATTGGATGTTTTCTCAACCTTATGGAAAATATATGCTTGTAGAGAAACTCTTTAATCCCTCCTTCTATACAGACATGATTCTTTACCCCATACCTTGAAGAAAATTCTTTGTACCTCCCTAGGGTTTCTGTATTCCTTGTCTTCCTTGAAAAGATAGCTTGCGTGAGTTAATCACTGATTGCATCATTGCCCTGAATTAAGAAAAAAATGGGGTTTCAAAATTTCTGAAATAGTGGTTCTCAAGTTTTATTATGCATCCAAATCACCTAGAGCTCTTGTTAAAATGCAGATTCTGATTCAGTAGGGCCGGAATGTGTCTGAGGTTGTGCCTCTAACAAGCTCCCAGGTGACCACATTTTGAGTGGTTGCTAAAGCTACCCAAGATATTTGTGGAGTAGCAGACATGTACAGAGTGATGCTAATGCATCTGCTTGCTGAGATCACAAGATAATTCCTTGACAAGATGATTTGCTGTTTTGGTTCTGATGTCTTTCTATTGTCTCTTCATTTCCATTTGCTTATGGAATCATTTTTCATAGTAGAGGTCATACACTTTAATTCAATCTGCTCTATTGATTATAGAGAGGCAATAACCTTCATGATGTCAGGTTAGAACTTAAGACCTCTGGAATATTTAAAATCTAACAGCCAATTTATATCTATTATAAATAACTACAAATAAGCTTTTTTAAATTTTAAAGTATATGTTTTTATTTTTGACATGGGAATGGTTTACTTGTGTATTCAAGCTAACAGCCACGAGAAATTGTTGAAATTCATTTTTTTTTTTTTTTTGTAAATATGGGCTGAGCTGACTATTTCCTTTCCTGTTTTGAAAGTACACCTTTTAGTGGCTAACCTTAAATGTTATTATAGGGATTTTCTCTGAATTATGATCAAAGTCTTGTAGTGCTGGAAGAGTTCTCTCATTGAAAACAAGTTTGCATTCTAGAATTCAGCTCCAATAACAATAATACAAAAATGTTCTTTGGGCCAAAATTTTAAAGGTGTCACAGAGAGTGGTATAAGACCCTTTATTTTTTTAAATTTAATTTTATTTATTTTAATTGGAGGCTAATTACTTAACAATATTGGTTTTGCTATACATCAACATGAATCTGCCACAGGTGTACACGTGTTCCCCATCCTGAACCCCTCTCCCACCTTCCTCCTCATACCATCCCTCTGGGTCATCCCAGTATACCAGCCCCAAGCATCCTGTATCCTGCATTAAACCTAGACTGGCAATTTGTTTCTTATATTGCTATTATACATGTTTCAATGCCATTCTCCCAAATCATCCCAACCTCTCCCTCTCCCACAGGGTCCAAAAGACTGTTCTATACATCTGTGTCTCTTTTGCTATCTCACATACAGGGTTTTCGTTACCATCTTTCTAAATTCCATATATATGCATTAGTATACTGTATTGGTGTTTTTCTTTCTGGCTTACTTCACTCTGCATAATAGGCTCCAGTTTCATCCACCTCATTAGAACTGATTCAAATGAATTCTTTTTAATGGCTGAGTAATACTCCATTGTATGTATGTACCACAGCTTTCTTATCCATTCATCTGCTGATGGACATCTAGGTTGCTTCCATGTCCTGGCTATTATAAACAGTGCTGCGATGAACATTGGGGTACATGTGTCTCTTTCAATTCTGGTTTCCTCGATGTGTATGCCCAGCAGTGGGACTGCTGGGTCATAAGGCAGTTCTATTTCCAGTTTTTTAAGGAATCTCCACACTGTTCTCCATAGTGGCTGTATTAGTTTGCATTCCCACCAATAGTGTAAGAAGGTTCCCTTTTCTCCACACCCTCTCCAGCATTTATTGCTTGTAGACTTTTGGATAGCAGCCATTCTGACTGGCATGAAATGGTACCTCATTGTGATTTTGATTTGCATTTCTCTGATAATGAGTGATGTTGGGCATCTTTTCATGTGTTTGTTAGCCATCTATATGTCTTCTTTGGAGAAATGTCTATTTAGTTATTTTTGAATGGGTCATTTATTTTTCTGGAATTGAGCTGCAGGAGTTGCTTGTATATTTTTGAGATTAGTTGTTTGTCAGTTGCTTCATTTGCTATTATTTTCTCCCATTCTGAAGGCTGTCTTTTCACCTTGCTTATAGTTTCCTTTGATGTGCAGAAGCTTTTAATTTTAATTAGGTCCCATTTGTTTATTTTTGCTTTTATTTCTGATATTCTGGGAGGTGGGTCATAGAGGATCCTGCTGTGATGTATGTCAGAGAGTGTTTTGCCTATGTTCTCCTCTAGGAGTTTTATAGTTTCTGGTCTTACGTTGAGATCATTAATCCACTTTGAGTTTATTTTTATGTATGGTGTTAGAAAGTGTTCTAGTTTCATTCTTTTACAAGTGGTTGACCAGTTTTCCCAGCACCACTTGGTAAAGAGATTGTCTTTTCTCCATTGTATATTCTTGCCTCCTTTGTCAAAGATAAGGTGTCCATAGGTGCGTAGATTTATCTCTGGGCTTTCTATTTTGTTCCATTGATCTATATTTCTGTCTTTGTGCCAGTACCATACTGTCATGATGACTGTGGCTTTGTAGTAGAGCCTGAAGTCAGGCAGGTTGATTCCTCCAGTTCCATTCTTCTTTCTCAAGATTGCTTTGGCTATTCGAGGTTTTTTTGTATTTCCATACAAATTGTGAAATTATTTGTTCTAGCTCTGTGAAGAATACTGTTGGTAGCTTGACAGGGATTGCATTGAATCTATAGATTGCTTTGGGTAGTATAATCATTTTCACTATATTGATTCTTCTGATCCATGAACATGGGATGTTTCTCCATCTAATAATGTCCTCTTTGATTTCTTTCACCAGTGTTTTATAGTTTTCTATATATAGGTCTTTAGTTTCTTTAGGTAGATATATTCCTAAGTATTTTATTCTTTTTGTTGCAATGGTGAATGGAATTGTTTCCTTAATTTCTCTTTCTATTTTCTCATTATTAGTGTACAGGAATGCAAGGGATTTCTGTGTGTTGATTTTATATCCTGCAACTTTACTATATTCATTGATTAACTCTAGTAATTTTCTGGTGGAGTCTTTAGGGTTTTCTATGTAGAGGATCATGTCATCTGCAAACAGTGAGAGATTTACTTCTTCTTTTCCAATCTGGATTCCTTGTATTTCTTTTTCTGCTCTGATTGCTGTGGCCAAAACTTCCAAAACTATGTTGAATAGTAGTAGTGAAAGTGGGCAACCTTGTCTTGTTCCTGACTTTAGGGGAAATGCTTTCAATTCTTCACCGTTGAGGATAATGTTTGCTGTGGGTTTGTCATATATAGCTTTTATTATGTTGAGGTATGTTCCTTCTATTCCTGCTTTCTGGAGAGTTTTTATCATAAGTGGATGTTGAATTTTGTCAAAAGCTGCCTCTGCATCTATTGAGATAATCATATGGCTTTTATTTTTCAATTTGTTAATGTGGTGAATTAAATTGATTGATTTGTGGATATTGAAGAATCCTTGCATCCCTGGGATAAAGCCCACTTGGTCATGGTATATGATCTTTTTAATGTGTTGTTGGACTCTGATTGCTAGAATTTTGTTAAGGATTTTTGCATCTATGTTCATCAGTGATATTGGCCTGTAGTTTTCTTGTGGCATCTTTGTCAGGTTTTGGTATTAGGGTGATGGTGGCCTCATAGAATGAGTTTGTAAGTTTACCTTCCTCTGCAATTTTCTGGAAGAGTTTGAGTAGGATAGGTGTTAGCTCTTCTCTAAATTTTTGGTAGAATTCAGCTGTGAAGCTGTCTGGGCCTGGGCTTTTGTTTGCTGGAAGATTTCTGATTACAGTTTCAATTTCCATGCTGTGATGGGTCTGTTAAGATTTTCTATTTCTTCCTGGTCCAGTTTTGGAAAGTTGTACTTTTCTAAGAATTTGTCCATTTCTTCCACGTTGTCCATTTTATTGGCATATAATTGCTGATAGTAGTCTCTTATGATCCTTTGTATTTCTGTGTTGTCTGTTGTGATCTCTCCATTTTCATTTCTAATTTTATTGATTTGATTTTTCTCCCTTTGTTTCTTGATGAGTCTGGCTAATGGTTTATCCATTTTATTTATCCTTTCAAAGAACCAGCTTTTGGCTTTGTTGATTTTTGCTATGGTCTCTTTTGTTTTTTTGCATTTATTTCTGCCCTAATTTTAAATATTTCTTTCCTTCTACTAACCTTGGGGTTCTTCATTTCTTCCTTTTCTAGTTGCTTTAGGTGTAGAGTAGGATTATTTATTTGACTTTTTTCTTGTTTCTTGAGGTATGCCTGTATTGCTATGAACTTTCCCCTTAGCACTGCTTTTACAGTGTCCCATAGGTTTTGGGTTATTGTGTTTTCATTTTCATTCATTTCTATGCATATTTTTATTTCTTTTTTGATTTCTTCTGTGATTTGTTGGTTATTCAGCAGTGTGTTGTTCAGCCTCCATATGTTGGAATTTTTAATAGTTTTTCTCTTGTAATTTAGATATAATCTTACTGCATTGTGGTCTGAAAAGATGCTTGGAATGATTTCAATTTTTTTGAATTTACCAAGGCTATTACCTTGGTAATCTATCCTGGTGATCTATCCTGGAGAAGGTTCCGTGTGCACTTGAGAAAAAGGTGAAATTCATTGTTTTGGGGTGAAATGTCCTATAGATATCAATTAGGTCTAACTGGTCTATTGTATCATTTAAAGTTTGTGCTTCCTTGCTAATTTTCTGTTTAGTTGATCTATCCATAGGTGTGAGTGGGGTATTAAAGTCTCCTACTATTATTGTGTTATTGTCAATTTCCCCTTTCATACTTGTTAGCATTTGTCTTACATATTGTGGTGCTCCTATGTTGGGTGCATATATATTTATAATTGTTATATCTTCTTCTTGGATTGATCCTTTGATCATTATGTAGTGTCCTTCGTTGTCTCTTTTCACAGCCTTTATTTCAAAGTCTATTTTATCTGATATGAGTATTGTTACTCCAGCTTTCTTACGGTCTTCATTTGCATGAAATATCTTTTTCCAGTCCTTCACTTTCAGTCTGTATGTGTCCCCTTTTTTGAAGTGGGTCTCTTATAGACAGCATATATAGGGGTCTTGTTTTTGTATCCATTCAGCCACTCTTTGTCTTTTGGTTGGGGCATTCAACCCATTTACATTTAAGGTAATTATTGATAAGTATGATACCATTGCCATTTACTTTGTTGTCTTGGGTTCAAGTTTATAAATCTTTTCTGTTTCCTGTCTAGAGAAGATCCTTTAGCATTTGTTGAAGAGTTTGTTTGGTGGTGCTGAATTCTCTCAGCTTTTGCTTGTCTATAAAGCTTTTGATTCTCCTTCATATTTGAATGAGATCCTTGCTGGTTATAGTAATCTGAGTTGTAGGTTTTTCTCTTTCATCACTTTAAGTATGTCCTGCCATTCCCTTCTGGCCTGAAGTGTTTCTATTAAAAAATCAGCTGTTATCCTTATGGGAATCCCCTTGTGTGTTATTTATTGCTTTTCCCTTGCTGCTTTTAATATTTGCTCCTTGTGTTTGATCTTCATTAATTTGATTAATATGTGTCTTGTGGTGTTTAGCCTTGGGTTTATCCTGTTTGGGATTCTCTGGGTTTCTTGGACTTGGGTGATTATTTCCTTCCCCATTTTAGGGAAGTTTTCAACTATTATCTCCTCAAGTATTTTCTCATGGTGTTTCTTTTTGTTTTCTTCTTCTGGGACTCTTATGATTCAAATGTTGGGGCGTTTAATATTGTCCTGGAGGTCTCTGAGATTGTCCTCATTTCTTTTAATTCGTTTTTCTTTTTTTCCTCTCTGATTCATTTATTTCTACCATTCTATCTTCTACTTCACTAATCTTATCTTCTGCCTCCGTTATTCTACTACTTGTTGCCTCCAGAGTGTTTTTGATCTCATTTATTGCATTATTCATTATATATTGACTCTTTTTTATTTCTTCTAGGTCCTTGTTAAGCCTTTCTTGCATCTTCTCAATCCTTGTCTCCAGGCTATTTATCTGTGATTCCATTTCGATTTCAAGGTTTTGGATCATTTTCACTATCATTATTTGGAAGTCTTTATCAGGTAGATTCCATATCTCTTCCTCTTTTGTTTGGTTTGGTGGGCATGTATCCTGTTCCTTTACCTGCTGGGTATTCCTCTGTCTCTTCATCTTGTTTAAATTGCTGAGTTTGGGAGTCCTTTCTGTATTCTGGCAGTTTGTAGAGTTCTCTTTATTGTGGAGTTTCCTCGCTGTGGGTGGGGTTGGACAGGTGGCTTGTCAAGGTTTCTTGGTTAGGGAAGCTCGTGTCAGTGTTCTGGTGGGTGGAGCTGGATTTCTTCTCTCTGGAGTCAATGAAGTGTCCAGTAATGAATTATGAGATGTCAGTGGGTTTGGAATAACTTTGGGCAGCCTGTATATTGAAGCTCAGGGCTGTGTTCCTGTGTTGCTGGAGAATTTGCATGGTATGTCTTGCTCTGGAACTGGTTGGCCCTTGGGTGGTGCTTGGTTTCAGTGCAGGTAGGAGGTGTTTGATGAGCTCCTGTCAATTAATGTTCCCTGGAGTCAGGAGTTCTCTGGTGTTCTCAGGATTTGGACTTAAGCCTCCTGCTGCTGGCTTTCAGTCTTATTTTTACAGTAGTCTCAAGACTTTTCCTTCTATATGGTACAGTTGATAAAACATCTAGGTTAAAGATGAAAAGTTTCTCCACAGTGAGGGATACCCAGAGAGGTTCACAGAGTTACATGGAGACTAGAAGAGGGAGGAGGGAGTTAGAGGTGACCCAAATGAGATGAGGTGGAATCAAAAGAGGAGAGAGAAAGCTAGTCAGTAATCACTTCCTTATGTGCAGTCCACAGTCTGGACCACTCAGAGATGTTCATGGAGTAATACAGAGAAGAGAAGAAGGAGAAAGGAGACAGAGGTGGCCAGGAGGATAAAAGGGGGGAATGAAAAGGAGAGAGACAGATCCAGCCAGTAATCAGTTCCCTAAGTGTTCTCCACCATCTGGAACACACAGAGATTCAAAGAGTTGGATAGAGAAGAGAAGGGGGAGGGAGGAGACAGAGGCGACCTGGTAGAGAAAAAGGCGAGTCCAAAGGGGGAGAGAGCAGTCAAGCCAGTCATCTCACTCCCAAGTAAAAATGGGTACTGAAGATTGGGTTCTTAGAGGTACAAAATTGATAACAAATACCAAAAAGCAAATATTAAAAATCTAGAGTAGAGGTTGGATTTTCAAAAATACAATATGAAAGGAAAAAAAAAAAACGAAGTCACAAAAATTATTAAAAAAATAAAATATATATGAAGTTTGCTTTAGAAAATAGTGTGTTTTTTTGCAAAGTAATTATAGGTTATAAAAATGAAAATTAAAGGAGTAATAGAGGACTTAAAAAAAAAAAGAATGATCATAAAAATAGTAAGAATATATCTAGGACTTTCTCTGGTGTTGTTGTGGCTATTGTGGGGCCAGTTCATTTTCAGCTAGTTCCTTGGTCTGGCTTATATTTCTCAAGATCTATAGGCCCCTTCCTATGTAGTTCGTACTAACTACAGGATTTTAATCTATTGCATCTGTCACTTCCAAGGTGGTTCCCTCTGTTTTAGCTTTTGTTTGCTGGTCTCTTCAGTGTCTGATTTCCACCCTGACACAAGGGGGCGGTGGTGGACACTTTTTAGGCTCACTTGTTCAGTTGCACTGTGGGGCGGGAGGGACGCTGCAAACAAATAACACTGGCATGTGCTCGCAGTGTCTCAGCCACACTGGGCCTGCCCCCACTCATGGTGCATGTGCCCTCCTTGCCCACACTGCTCAGGCTCTAGGTTGCTCCCCTGGGAACCGTCCGAGGCTGGCCCTGGGCTGCATGCACCTCCCAGGTCTAAGCTGCTCAGGTTCAGGCACTCAGGTAGTCCTCAGAGGTGCAGGCTTGGTTGGGCCTGCGTTTTGTGCCCTTCCCAGGTCCGAGCAGCTCAGGTGATGAGGTGTTTGGTGAGCGCCACTGCTGCGACTTATCGCCTCCCCTGTCCCTGCCGCTTGGTTTTCTGGGTGTACAACCAGCGCACCTTTGCAGGCGGATGTCCAGAACCCCAAGAAGTCTTAGTTAGCAAAGAAGCCTGCTTGCAGTTTTGTAGATAATGTCTCTCTGGGGCTGCGATTGCCCCCTTCCGGCTCTGGCTGCCTGTCACCTGAGGGGGATAGTCTGCAGGCTAGTTCTGTTCAGTCCTTTGTTCTGTGAGTGAGCCTGGAGGTGTCTTAGGTTAGGGCTTTGTGTTTGGTAGCTATCCTGCAGTCGGGTTTGCTAGCCCAAGTTATTTAACTCAGATTGCCTTTGGGGCATTCAGGCCTGGTCCTTACTCTAAGCAGTGCAGCCCGGGCCTCCCTGCCCAGCCCCCTGCTTGCTAGTGGCGGGTGCAGGCGTCTGTGCTGCTTCTCTGCTGGGGGAGTTACCGTTGGGCACATAATCTGTGGGTTTTAGTTATTTATTTATTTTTCCTCCCTGTTATGTTGCCCTCTGTGGTTCCAAGGCTCGCCACAGACTCGGCAGTGAAAGTGTTTCCTGGTGTTTGGAAACTTCTCTCTTTTTAAGACTCCCTTCCCGGGTTGGAGCTCCATCCCTACCTCTTTTGTCTCTTTTTTTGTCTTTTATATTTTTTCCTACCTCCTTTCAAAGACAACGGGCTGCTTTTCTGGGTGCCTGATGTCCTCTGCCGACATTCAGAAGTTGTTTTGTGGAATTTACTCAGTGTTTAAATGTTCTTTTGATGAATTTGTGTTGGAGAAAGTGGTCTCCCTGTCCTATTCCTCTGCCATCTTAGGACTGCCTTGGTATAAGACCCTTTTAACTCAATAGACCTAAATGTTATTTTCTCCTTTGCTTTCAGATGGTACCTTCTCTCTGAGTTAATTCAGGGTTAGAGTTATTTTGCTTACTATAAAGAGACGTGATTTGTGGAAACAATGTTTCACATGATGGTGTAGAGGGTATTAGTTGTGCAGAATGACATAGTCACACGTTTTGTGAAAAGGTTAATAAAGACTGAGAAAAGTATTGTCCTCCCCATAAGAGCTTATATTATCAGAGCTACATTTATGCCCCAGCAGGCAAATGTACCAGCCTTGTGAATACATATCTTTTATCAGATACAACTCATTTCTGATATACACTGGCAGAGAATAAGAGATGTGGTCATAATTACGAGTTCAAGACATTTAATGCATTTTGCATTTGGCCTTGAGTTCTGTTATTTCTTCTGGTCAGGAAGGCTCAAGTATCTCAGTAGTAATGAAAATAGTAAAGTCTTTTCTGGAGCATCTTTCTGGAAGATACTACCTGATAAGTATTCATGAATCAAAAAGACAAGTGGATGAATGCTCTCTAATTCATGTTTATCAAGAACAGTAATTACTACATTTTACATATCCGTTTTGGGATAATATATGCATGCATAAAAATAAACACAGTTCCAGATGAATAAATTCTTGTCAGAAGAATGATTTTAAGACTGTAAGCCAAGTGTTTTGCCTATTATTAACCAAACTACTTCATTAAGTAACAGGGAAGGAGGCACTGAAAGCACATTTTGTAAAGAGAAATGATTTCATTACAGTGAATAGTTTTTCACAGTTGTCCAACTAGATCAGGAAAATAACTTTGCATTATACCTGCAAGTTCATGGGGTTCTCAAGGCAAGAATACTGAAGTGGTTTGCCATTCCCTTCTCCAGTGGACCACATTCTGTCAGACCTTTCTACCATGACTTGCCCGTCTTGGGTGGCCCCACAGGACATGGCTTAGTTTCATTGAGTTAGGCAAGGCTGTGGTCTGTGTGATTAGACTGCCTAGTTTTATGTGATTATGGTTTTAGTGTGTCTGCCCTCTGATGCCCTCTCGCAACACCTACCATCTTACTTGGCTTTCTCTTTGGCCACCTCATGTGAAGAGTTGACTCATTGGAAAACACTCTGATGCTGGGAGGGATTGGGGGCAGGAGGAGAAGGGGATGACAGAGGATGAGATGGCTGGATGGCATCATCGACTTGATGGACGTGAGTCTGAGTGAACTCCGGGAGTTGGTGATGGACAGGGAGGCCTGGCGTGCTGCAATTCATGGGGTTGCAAAGAGTTGGACACAACTGAGTGACTGAACTGAACTAATCCCTGTAAGTATCTGTTTAGAAGAGTATAGAAAAAGCTTATTTTAGCAGAAATTTCTGTTAAGAACTGAAGTGATTGAAACTTGATTCTTTGTGTGGCTCTGTGAACATCATTTCATTCTTGGTAAAGTGGTAAACTGCAAGAATAAGCTTTTTATTTTCCTTATACAATCTTCAAAATGAAGTCACATCTCTAAATTGAACTTCACCTGTGGATCAAACTCTGTCTTTGAAGTAGTTATTGAGGCTTTTTACCCTATTCTTGGGAATGATTAATGCAGTTAGACTACTCCGCTACCCCAGATTTGTTAGTGACTTTTACACGATGGAATGGAAATTTTGAAATAAAAAGGAATAATAAGCTAGTCAACACTTTTCCTGATGATTTGTTAGTGAAGAATATTTTGTTTTGTCATATGTATTGGAAAGAACATTCTACTAAAGCAGTAAACCTTACTTCCCTTGACCTAAGAGGTATTGCTCTTTGTTTGTGGTGATATTATTGATCTAAACTTCCTCTTCCTATGTGCATGTTACGTTGCTGTTGCTTAGTCACTAAGTCTCGTCTGACTCTTTTGTAAGCCCATGGACTGTTGCCCACCAGGCTCCTCTGTCCATGGGATTCCCCAGGCAAGAATACTGGAGCGGGTTGCCATTTCCTTCTCCAGGGGATCTTCCCAACCCAGGGATCAAACCCATAACTCCTATATTAGTAGGTGGATTCTTTACTGTTGAGCCACCAAGGAAACTCACATATGTGCATACAGTTCCCCAAATCATACAGTATTTTTTTTTCAGAGTTATTTTGTTTGATGGTTCTTTTTATTTGTAAGCATTAGCAGTATGTCTAAGTGACCCTGAAGTGTTTTGCTCAGAAGTTTGAGGTTATAGGTCTATAGATAATTTACATGAGAACTCTCATTTATGCAATAGGACACTATTTACATGATCTAAGTGATATGCTCGGATATACTCATGAATAACAAGTTGGTGATTTGTCATTAGCTTCTCTCTTTTTATCTGCCTTTCTATATGGTCTGTTTCATTGGCAACTGATGCATTTCCCACCCCTTTCTCCTGTGCTGCTTGCTCCAAACTTCTCACAGACATGGAAATATTTGCAGAAGGTGAAATATCAAATTGGGTAAGTTACCAGTACAGGTGTAAATGTAGATGACCAAAGTGAAGGAGGGCCAGAGATGGGTGAGGAACAATCAAACAGAACAACATTGATCATGAAATATGGTGAGGGGGTGGGGAGGCATGAATCTGAAATGCACAGACCAGTTTAGTTGCCTTGATGAGCCCTAAAAACCAGTTTGTCAGAAAAATGATGGCTAGTTCTGGCAGAACATAATACCTTCCAAGCACAAACTTTACTAAACTTTTCACTGGGCCTGGTAGAGTTCAATGAAAGATAAAAGGAAGGGCAGTGCAGTGTTTTTTTTTTTTTTTTTTTTTCTGAAAAGATAGACCATAAAGGCTGCTATGAAAAGCCCTTTGAAATAACTGCTGCTTATGGTGTAGCAAAAGCAGGAGCAGGCGGGGAATTAGCAGTGGAAGCTGGGAATTTTTAAGTAGAAGGGGGATTGAGTGGGATGTGTGACATAAACTTACAGAAGGGTTTGAAACATGTGCAGCTGGGTAACATGCTGGGAGAAAAAGTGCTGAGTTGAGGGGTAAGCGGATTTGCACAGGAAAGAGGTCAGTGATGGGAACTGGAATTAATGAAGTAAAAATTATATATCAGGTTTGGATGGGAGCATGGCAAACTCAAATTAGACTGAAATAGACATCCAAAGGTGTCTGTTATATCTGGGAGGAGGGGTGTTGGGTAAAGTAAGGGGTACATAAAGTAATAATGGAAGCATCAAGCCCATTGAGGCATCCTGGGGAAAATGAGGCAGAAAATGAAAAAAAAAAAAAAAAAAATCTAGCCTCTGTGTAGCAGGGTAGTGGGAATGAAGAGGGAAACAGGCCCTAATCAGTAGACTAGAATACAGGGCAAGTCGTCAGTAGCTTGAATACTCTCTTTGTGCTAAAAGACTGAGAGGCAAGCCATATAGTCTGATCTTTTCATGTGGGCAACGAGGGGCTCCACTATTTCTTTGTGTCTCTGAAGCACTTGGCAATGCATGTTTAGTGTTTGGACCTGCCAAGCATCTTTCTGAGACATAGCCCAATATGGTACTCCCCATTAGTTCCAGGGTAGGCTGAAGAGCATGTACATGACTAGTGTTCCAGGCGAGTAACTTGGATGGGTGTGGCTTGGATTGAAAGACTATATGAGGGGTTGGTGTGGGGAGGGAGGAGGGAGGAGGGTTCAGGATGGGGAACACATGTATACCTGTGGCGGATTCATTTTGATATTTGGCAAAACCAATACAATATTGTAAAGTTTAAAAATAAAATAAAAAAAAAAAAGAAAGACTATATGCTACACAGGCAAAGTTATAATTTATGAATAGGTACAAATAGCCCAGTAACTATTCTAAAGTTGGAAAAATCTTTTAAAGCATTTGCTATTATTTACTACTTTGTTTTAAAATTGAAGCTTGGGGCTGGTGCACTGGGATGACCCAGAGGGATGGTATGCGGAGGGAGGTGGGAGGTGGGGTTCAGGATTGGGAACACGTGTACACCCATGGCAGATGCATGTGGATGTATGGCAAAACCAATACAATATTGTAAAGTATACCTGTGATGGATTCATTTTGATATTTGGCAAAACTAGTACAATTATGTAAAGTTTAAAAAAAAAAAAACCCTTAAAAAATAAAATTGAAGCATAGTTGATTTACAATGTCATGTTAGTGTCAGGTGTTGGAATTTTTAGAATGAACTCTGTTGGTCTCCTTCTATAACCCTACTTAGGTTCTAATATTAAGCTATAAAAGCAGGGAATTTAAGTAGATAATGAGAAGATCCAGTACCATATGAACACTAGTCACTAAGCAGTGGACAGCTTGAGTTTCATCTTTGATTCGCCAGTGCTGTTTAAGTCCAGGTAAGTGTTGAGATCAGCAGCATCACAATTCTTATTCTGTCTGAGACCTATACAAAATCCTTCACCACTACTTTAGTCAAAAAATAGAAGTTATTTATAGCACAAAACGAATATCATATTTAAAATTTAATGGTGCTATATTTATGTTAGTAAAAATACAATATTAGTAAAATTTCATTATCATTAAGATAATCCAAATGAAAATTTGATAAATACTAATTTAAATTTAGGGCAGAGTTTTCACTGTTGTGAGGATGGTGAATATAAGAAATAGGTAAAGTTTGTTTTCAGTTGTTTTTCAAACTCCTTCCTGTGTCCCCATCACCTTCCTATGCTAAGTCGATTCAGTCATGTCCGACTCTGTGCGACCCCATAGACGGCAGCCCACCAGGCTCCCCCGTCCCTGGGCTCCTCCAGGCAAGAGTACTGGAGTGGGTTGCCATTTCCTTCTCCAATGCATGAAAGTGAAAAGTGAAAGTGAAGGCACTCAGTCGTGTCCGACTCCTAGTGACCCCATGGACTGCGGCCCACCAGGATCCTCTGTCCATGTTATTTGCCAGGCAAGAGTACTGAAGTGGGTTGCCATTGCCTTCTCCACATCACCTTCCTAGGAGCGGCTAAAGATCAGAGAATGCCTTTAGGGCCTCTTTTGAAGAGAAAAGCAATCTGATCACACTATTTATATAAAGGTGTGCATGTGTGCAAAGTCACCTCAGTCGTGTCCAACTCTTTGTGACCCCATGGACTGTAGCCTGCTAGGCTTCTCTGTCCGTGGGATTCTCCAGGCATGAATACTGGAGTGGGTTGCCATGCCCTTCTCCAGGGGATCTTTCTGACCCAGGGATTGAACCCAGGTCTTCTGCACTGCAGACAGATTCTTTACTGCTGAACCACATGGGAAGCCTCATATAATGGTGTAAGGCACTTAATTTGTTACCTTTCTGAGATATTTGTGTTTTAAAATAGGGACACAGAATGTGGGAAATGCACAGTAAAGCCATGATTTACCAACTTGTAGAATTTCTGGCAGAAACAGTGGGGGCAGTAAGTGATAGAAGATGTATCGCTGAACAGAATTTTTCCTGGTGCCTGTAGCTAGTTGTTATCTATTCCAATTTGCCAGGAGCCAGTGAGGCATTCCACTCGTGACAAAGGTCATGAGGAAGGAGGCTCGGCATATGCAAAGGCGGGATCAAACCTCAGGAGTCCCCCTGGATATTCTCGAGCATCTACCCCCAAAAAACCAGAGTCTGCCTACTTTATTGTTTTGTGCTCTCACCTCTGACTTTACTGGGGGCTGTCCCCCATCACCATCTCACTCTCTCTGTCAAAGAGTTAACTTACAGCTCCAATTAATAAAGTTCCTGGGCAATTAGGAGTGTTTAAATCCAAACCCCTCAGATAGCTCTCTAACTCACCTGACAAGTTTACCCGGACTCCTGCAGCTATGCATACGATTGTTTACAGTCTCCCAGCCTCAAGAGGCATGGGAAGCTTAAGATATTCAAATAGCTTAGAGCCTCTCAGAGGGTTAGAAACTGTCAGAATAAACTAGTAAAGGATTTCATTGATGAGCCAATGCTTGCTGCCAAGTTTCCACGTCCCCTGTATTGTATCCTTGAATGTGTATTAATATAGTTGGTATGTAGAAAAAATAAGTAGTGGCTTTAGTGTTAGCAACTTTAGACCCTTAAAGTAATAAATTCTTTCCTTTGTTGTAAACCCATTACGCCTCTGCCCTATAGGAATGCAATTTTATCTAACACCTTCGGAAGATGGCGCCAAACCTTAGAATAATTACTCTTAGAGAAAATAAGTCTTATGGTTGATAAACCTTTGTCAAGAGTCATAAAATATTAATAGGCCTTCTGGCCAGAAGATGATGTAAATCACCTAAACCATTTGTATACGATAAATTTGCAGGAAAGGAACCCTGGTTTTTGATAAGGATCAAAGACTGCTGACTTTGCGTCCCCTATTATCCTCTATGTGTAACTTACAGTATAAGAACCCCTGTTGAAAATAAAGCTACGGGCCTTGCTCACCAAAGCTTGGTCTCCCCATGTCATTTTTCTCCTTAACTTCCAGCTGAGTCTCCATCTGGAGCGCGGAGGTCCTCTGCGACCATTTATTTGCCTGGGCTTCTAAAACCCACTTGAGAAGGTGTCTAAGGTGGGGCACCTTCCGCTATTTGAGAGGGCGCCTGCGGCCTCCGTGGTCAGAGCTAACCTGGTGTCACGGGTTATACTGATTTTCCGCGTAAACCAAGCTACTCAGCCTCTTTTCTCCACTGAATTTTCCTACTGAGCTATCCTCATTCTATTACTCTTTATATCTTTGATGAATAAATAAATAAATAGGTCGCTGACGCCGTCTCCCCTTCAAATACCCTAGATCAGCCGGGGCTGGACCCCGGCACCAATTATTTCTGAGATGAATGATAGTGCCTTGAATATCCTGAATGAAAACTGTGTCCTCCTAAGCCCCAGTCAACTTGACCTAACCCAAATGCTTCATTCTTAGCAGCAAATTACTCATTTCCTATTGAAAAAAGATGCTGAATTATTTTTTCTCAAAGAATAATTATGATGTACCTGTGGTTTTTTATTTTCTAAAACTTTATCCTTAGCCCTATCAAGATTATGCAAAGTGTATATTTTTAAAGAAACTTAATTCAATGAAAGAAGAGACTTTTAAAATTATATTTTTATACTGCTATTTGTAATGAAACAAATGTCTCCTATTCTTAAATTAGAATATATATTAAGAAGAATATCTTGAATATATATATATATATACACACACACACACACACACACACACACACACACACAGACATACACATAAGATAAATCATTTGAGCATTTTTAGTTTTCTCTAGAACTGAATAAATCAACTCTTAGAGATTTTATTCCTTGAGCAATACAATCTTACACATATCTGGGACATATTTAGTTAATTTTATGAAAGACAAATGGTTTATTTTTAATAAGGAGAGATCTGTCATTGAGCTACAACCTTGAAAATAGGGAGACCAAAATAAGCTGCCCAGAATAGTTATCATCAACATTTGTATTTAGGATAATAACATGAACATTTTTACTTCTGAATATGTTACTTTTCTACCTCCTACTCAGATATTTCTGGGCAAGCAGATAAATGGTCCATTTAAAGTCACATCACATTCAATATGGATAAGATTGAATCATGCTTGGACCAGCAGTCCAGTTTAGAGAATTCAAACTTCCACTAGGAACCCACTGAAAAGATAATAAACATTTCTACAAAGGCATATTTCTCTTGGATTGATCTGGAGAGCAAATCAATAACTCAGAGAAAAGGCAAATAGTAAGACAAGAGGTCGAAGTGATTGTCTTAAATCTATTGTGTAAATGCCTGAGGACTTCAAACTGGTTGTGTTCATTTTCACAGTCCTGGTGAGACCAGATTTTGAGCCAAGTGGTCATTTTGGAACTGTTCATCCTGGGGATGAGGTGAGTTGGATTAATAACAGATCAGCTCTTCCGTGGAGGGTGTGGTCACTTTTATGTTTGTGTTTTGGACTTAAAAAAAAGACATTATCATTTTGATATCTGTGAAAAATAAAGGTTTCCATTCTAGAGGATGAAATAATAAACACTTAGCCTCTGTTAATTTATTCAAATGACTCTAATGATATCCATCTTTGCTGTCATTTGCTGTTGTTCATGAACTTCTCTAATTCTGTTCCCTGAAAGCAAATTACCACCAAGCAAGAGCTAAGATTATTTTGTCTAATGATTCCAGATCTTTGTAGTACTGTTATATTGCAGTTTGATTTATATTTCGCCTTTTGTTTGAAGCTTAAGCTATAAATTAAATACATGTATTCATAATTCTTTTAATTTATTTATTTTTAATTGAAGGATAATTGCTTTATAGTATTTTGTTGATTTCTTCAAGTGGGTTGGACATGGGTAGACCTATGGCTGATTCATGTTGATGTTTGGTAGAAACCAACGTAGATTTATAAATTCATATATGCCAGACAGGATTCTGAACTGGTAGACTATATAGGGTATGCTTTGGCCTTTGGCACCCAGGATTTTGGGAGATTGTAGTACCCTCTGCTTAGCATGTACACACATTAAGGACTCCTAGGAGGAAAGCAAGCATTTAACAAAATCTACATTGTTTGCAGAATCTAGAAACATAAACCAATCAGCTAGAGAATCGTGGAAATACTCCTGAAATTCAAGTTCTCAGATGTCAGTCAAGGAACAACCTTGAAGGTAGGCCCTTCTAAAGATAGCCAACAAGACTTCTATGTCAATCCTTTTGTGCAATTAGACACTAGATTATTCTTTGCTTACAAGCATATACCAAACTGTTGGGCAAATTGTTCCTTATTAAACGGTAGAAATGATCCAGTTAGGAATTCCAGTATGTTTCCTTTAGTAGACAGTTAGCTGTGGACAATATTTAGAGGTAAACTCTATTGTTTGTCTCTGAGAGATCCACCAAGCACTAAACAGAGGAATACATCTCAGACTGAGCTATTTGATTAATGCATTCACTTCATTCATCCAACTTATATTAGGCACAATGTCCTTGGGATATAAAATCTGTTTTTGTAGAAATGGTACTTAAACTCTAAAGTGAGTAGAGAGAAATTAAACAAAAGACTTAGTAAGTTATATATATATATATATATATATATATATATATGTATTAGAAGATAAGGCCATAGAAATAGGACAGTGTTAAAAGCATCAGGACAGTCAGTTTTTATGCTTGTGTTGAGGGTGGAAGTGGTAAGGTTAGGCCTTCTGGAGAGAATGAGATTTGAGCAAAGATTTGAAGGACTTCAGCAAGATAGGGGGATAGATACATAAGCAGAGAATTCCATGAAGACTGAAAAGATATAAATGAAGCTCTCAGGTGGGAGAGGAAATGACATGAAAGCAGCAAGAAGGCCAGCACAGCTGAAACAGAGTGAGCTAGGGAAATAGTAAGAAATGAGACCAGAAAGGTAATGAGAAGGAAGCCAGACTGCAAGGTGGTGGATTAGGAAGACTCTGAGCTCACCTGCTCTCACCGGCCACACCAAATTACAACTGTTTACAGAGTCCTCATTAGAAAGACTGGCAGATATCAGAAATGACCTTTTACAAGAGTGACAGGTAGGAGGGGTGGAGTCAAGGTATAGTAAAGACCCATACTGTAGTGGTGCTGCTGCTAAGCTGCTTCAGTCGTGTCCGACTCTGTGCGACCCCAGACGACAGACCACCGTCCCTGGGATTCTCCAGGCAGTGACACTGGAGTGGGTTGCCATTTCCTTCTCCAATGCATGAAAGTGAAAAGTGAAAGTGAAGTCGCTCAGTCATGTCCGACTCTTCACGACTCCGTGGACTGCAGCCTACCAGGTTCCTCCGTCCATGGGGTTTTCCAGGCAAGAGTACTGGAGTGGGTTGCCATTGCCTTCTCTGCTGTAGTGGTGAGTGTAAGAACATTTGCATTTGTAAAGTGGTGAGTGACCCACAAATAGGAGAATAATTACAAATGCAAATGTTCTTACCAAGGAATAAGGGCTCTAAGCCCCACATCAAGCTTCTTAGCCCAGGGATCTTGCACCAGGAAGATGAATCCCCACAGTATTTGGCTATGAAGACCAACAGGGCTTTCTTTGAGGAGGCCTAGATGGCTCTAGAAAAGTAGAGACTCCACTCTTACAGAGTGCACATAGAATTTCATGTGCTCTGGGATTCAGGGCAGAAGCAGTAATTTGAAAGTGTTAATCACTCAGTCGTGTCCTACTCTTTGTGACCCCATGGACTGTAGCCTGCCAGGCTCTTCTGTCCATGGGATTCTCCAGGCAAGAATACTGGAGTAGATCGCCATTCCCTTCTCCAAGGGATCTTCCCAACCCAGGGCTTGAACCCAGGTATCCTTCATTGCAGGCAAATTCTTTACTGACTGAGCTACAAGTTATTTGAAAGGAGAGCAGTAATTTGCTGATCTCAGAGAGTCTCCTGGAGAGGCAAGGAGGAAGCTGGAACTCACCTTAGAGGATGTGGACACCAGCATAAGCAACTTTTGGGAACTCATTCTTTCTGATGAGCACTGGTGCTTTCAAGCACTATTTTAGAATCCTCTCTCTAGGCTGTGAGCCTTGGGACCCAGCCCCGCCCACCAGCCTGTTGGTACCAGTACTGGACCTCCTCAGGCAAAGCAAATAGTTGGGGTAGAGTGGGGAGACACAGTTTCACCTACCAGCAGGCAGGCCACCTAGAGAGGCCTTGGGCCCACAACTGCCCCTGGACACAGCCTTGCCAACTTGAGGGCTCAGGACCTGACCCCACATAACCAGTGTGCTGGCACTAGACTCAGAGAAAATATTTTCAAATGATATAACTAAGAAATTAATGTCCAAAATATATAAACAGCTCATACAACTCAACATCAAAAAAAAAAAAAATTCAACTCTATGAAAATAATGGACAGAATATCTGAATAGACGTTTTTCCTATGAAGACATATAGGCAAATAGGAAAATGAAGAGATGCTCAACATGCTAATCATCAAAGAAATGCAAATCAAAAACCATAATAAGATATCACTTCACTCTTGTCAGAATGGCTATCATCAAAAAGACCACAAAAACAGATGTTGGAGAATATGTTGAGGAAAGGGGACCCTTGTACATTGTAGGGTTGGAATATGAATTAGTACAGCCACAATATGGAGGAAAGTGGAAAGCAATATGGAGGCTCCTCACAAAACTAAAAACAGAGCTACCATATGATCCAACAATTCCACTCCTGGGTATACAGCTGAAGAAAATTAAAACACGAATTTGAAAAGACCAAGTGTTCATACGCTGCCTCCATATTTTAAATATGACAAATAATGCTTCTGAGTATCCATTAACAGATGAATGGATAAAGAGGATTAGTTATATTTATACAGTAAAATATTAGTCAACCATAAAAAAGGAAATGATGTCATTTATAAAAATGTGGTACTATGCTTAGTGAAATAACTCAGAAAGACAAATACCATATGTTATCATGTATGTGGAACCTAAAAAATAAAATGAATGAATATTGCAAAATGGAAACAGACTCAAAAATATAGAGACCAAACTAGTGGTTACCAGTGGGGAGAGTAGGAGCAAAATGGGGAAGAGGATTAAGAGGTACAAACTACTATGTATAAAATAAATTGCAAAGATATATTGTATAACATAGGATTGCCAATATTTATAATAATTTTAAATGGAGAGTATTCTATAAAAATATTGTATCACTATACTGTATACTTGAAACTAATATAATATTGTAAATCAGTTATACCTCAATTAATTTAAAAAAAAAGGTAATAGAGGGCCAGGGTATATAGAGCACTAATCCATTATAGGGCTTTAGGATTTTACTATTAAAATATGTGGAGCTATTGAGGAATTTTAAGCAAAGAAGTGGTAAGGTTTTTGATGTATAATAAGTACAGAAAATGCACAAATTGTAAGAGCACAAATTCCTGAATTTTCACAAAATAGGTTCACCAATTTAATCAACATTCAGATCAGGAAACATATTATTAATACCCATAACCCTTCCCATCTGCCATCTCCCAGTCACTGCTTCCTACCAAGGAAATCTCTGCCTTGACTTCTAAAACCAGATTAACTTTGTGGTTAAAAAAAAATCATAAGTTTTGTACTCTCTACCTGGTATACTTTGTTTAATATTACATTTATAAATTGTATTTGCAAGTTCCTACAGTCTCATTACTGATTACTATTCTATGATGCTATAGTTTATTATCCATTCTCCACTTGATTAACATTCAATTTGTTCCCACTTCTGACTATTATGAATAATGCTTCTTATGAACATTTTTATGCTTCTTCTGATGAGTGCATACAGGCATTTTTAAATTTCACACACACTTAGTACTGAAATTCCTGGGTCACAGAATGTGCTTTTGTTCAAATTTAGTGGATACTGCCAAGGAGTTTGCCAAAGTGATTATACCAATTTCCATGTCTATTAGTAAGAATTGAATTCTAATTGTTCCATATCCTCAACAACACTAGAGCTGTATTTACTTCACATTATAGAGCATTCTGGAGCATGGGGAGAAGAATTCCATTGTGATTATCATTTCCTTGTTGGCTAGAAATTTGAAGATGTTTCATAAGCTTAATAGTCACTTAGATATCTTCTTTTGTAAAGTACCATTCAGATCTTTTTGTCCATTTTTTCCTACTGGCTTATCTTTCCCCATATTGATTTATGAAAGTTATTTTATATTGTATTTATATATGTGGTAGGAAGATTAATAGTCTTCAGGAGTGTCCACATTCAGATCCATGATGCCTATGAATATGTTACCTCTCTTGGCAAAAGGGACCTTCAGATTTGGTTAATTAGTTTGAAATAGTGGAGCCTGGATGACGGGACTTCCCTTGTGGCTCAGGTGGTAAAGAATCCTCCTGCAATGTGGGAGACCTGGGTTCGATCCCTGGGTTGGGAAATTCCCCAGGAGAAGGGAAAGGCTACTCACACCAGTACTCTGACCTGGAGAATTCTGAATACTAGATTCTGTTCTGAACAATAGAATGGGAAAGACTAGAGATCTCTTCAAGAAAATTCGAGATATCAGGGGAACATTTCATGCAAAGGTGGGCGCAAGAAAGAAAAGAAATGGTATGGACCTAACTGAAGCAGAAGATATTAAAAGAGGTAGCAAGAATTCACAAAAGAACTATACAAAATAAGATCTTCATGACCCAGATAACCACGATGGTATGATCACTCACCTAGAGCCAGATATTCTGGAATGTGAAGTCAAATGGGCCTTTGGAAGCATCACTATGAACAAAGCTAGTGGAGGTGATAGAATTCTAGTTGAGCTATTTCAAATCCTAAAAGATGATGCTGTGAGAGTGCTGCACTCAGTATGAGAGCAAATTTGGAAAACTCACCATTGGCCAGAAGACTGGAAAAGGTCAGTTTTCATTCCAATCCCAAAGAAAGGCAATGTGAAAGAATGTTCAAACTATGCACAATTATACTCAACTCACATGCTAGCAATGTAATACTCAAAGTTCTCCAAGCAAGGCTTCAACAGTACGTGAACTGTGAACTTCCAGATATTCAAGCTGGATTTAGAAAATGCAGAGAAACCAGAGATCAAATTGCCAACATCTGTTGGATCATCAAAAAAGCAAGAGAGTTCCAGAAAAAAAAAAACAACAAAAAAACACATCTATTTCTGCTTTATTGACTATGCCAAAGCCTTTGACTGTGTGTATCACAACACACTGTGGAAAATTCTTCAAAAAGATGGGAATACCAGACCACCTGACCTGCTTCCTGAGAAATCTGTATGCAGGTCAAGAAATAACAGTTAGAACTGGACATGGAACAACAGACTGGTTCCAAATAGGGAAAGTAGTATGTCACAGCTGTGTATTGTCACCCTGCTTATTTAACTTATATGCAGAGTACATTATGAAAAATGCCAGGCTGGATGAAGCACAAGCTGGAATCAAGATTGCTGGGAGAAATATTAATAACCTCAGATATGCAGATTACACTGCCCTTATGGCCTAAAGTGAAGAAGAGCTGAAGAGCCTCTTTATGAAAAGAAAGAGGAGAGTGAAAAAGCTGGCTTAAAACTCAACATTCAGAAAACTAAGATCATGACATCTGGTCCCATCACTTCACAGCAAATAGATGGGGAAATAGTGGAAACAGTGACAGACTTTATTATTTTGGGCTCCAAAATCACTGCAGATGGTGATTGCAGCCATGAAATTAAAAGACGCTTGCTCCTTGGAAGAAAAGCTATGACCAACCTAGATAGCATACTAAAAAGCTGAGACATTACTTTGCTGACAAAAGTCTATCTAGTCAGAGCTATGGATTTTCCAGTAGTAGTGTATGGGAGTGAGAGTTGGACTATAAAGAAAGCTGAGTGCTGAAAAATTTATGCTTTTGAACTGTGTTGTTGGAGAAGACTGTTGAGAGTCCCTTGGACTGCAAGGAGATACAACCAGTCAATCCTAAAGGAAATCAGTCCTGAGTATTCACTGGAAGGACTAATGCTGGAGCTGAAACTCCATTATTTGGCCACCTAATACCAAGAACTGACTCCTTGGAAAATACACTGAATTTGGGAAAGATTGAAGACAGGAGAAGTGGACAACAGAGACTGAGATGGTGGGATGGCATCACTGACTCAAATGACATGAGTTTGAGCAAGCTCCAGGAGTTGGTGATGGACAGGGAAGCCTGGCATGCTGCAGTCCATGGGGGCACAAAAGGTCGGACATGTCTGAGTGACTGAACTGAACTGAACCTGGATGTTCTGGGTTAGGCCAGTCTAATGATGGGTTGTTCAAAGTACAAGAGGAAAGCAGAAGAGAGGATCAGAGGGACCTGATCCCTCTGAGAAGATAGAAGGACCTGACCCACCAATGCTGTCATTGAAGTTGGAAGAAGGGGGCCTTGAGTCAAGGAATGTGTCAACTTTACGAAACTGGGCCTGGCTCTATATCTGACAGCCAGGCAAGGAAACAGGGACCTTAATCCTATAACCACCACTCCAATGAGCAAGAAAATAGATCCTCCCTTGGACTGTCCAGAAAGAAAAACAGCCAAGGTATCAAATCACTAATACCTTGATTTTAGCCCAGTGAAAGCCATGTCCTAATCCTGATTTGCAGAACTGTAAGATAGTAGTGGTGGTGTTTAAACTGTTAGCTTTTTGGTAAAGTACTATGGTAACAACAGAAAACTAATGCAGAGTCCACTGTGTATATTTATTGCAATCATCTCCTATTCTGTGGCTTGCCTTTACACTGTTTAAATGCTATAATTTTAAGGGAAGTTCTTTATATGTTTTATTATGTACTTCCTGAGTGTTAGAGTCTGTGCTAGTTTCTTTTCTCCCCACCAGCTTCAATGACATAAAATTGATGTATAACATGTGTAAGTTGGAGGTATTTAACAAGTTGGGTATCCATATATATTATAAAATGATTACCACAATAAGTTTAATTGACATGTCCGTCACTTCAGTAACCATATTTGTGTGTGTGTATGGTGAGAACTTTAAAGATCTGCGTTCTTAGCAACTTTCAAGTATATAATGCAGTATTGTTAACTATAGTCACCATGCTGTAATTAGATCTCTAGAAGTTATTCATCTTATAAGTAAAATGTATTCCCCTTGTTATCTACATCCATTCCCCTCCCTCCTGGCCCTAGTCTCTGCCTCTGGCAACCACTAATCCATTCTGTTTCAATGAGGTTTATCTCTTGGATTCCATATATAAGAGAAATTGTATGGTATTTATATTTGTCTGACTTATTTCACTTAGCATAATGCCCTCCAGGCTTATCACATTATCACAGATGGCAGAATTTCCTTCTTTTTATGCCTGAATAGTATTCCATTGTGTGTATATACTACATTTTCTTTATCCATTCATCTGTTGACAGATACTTAAATTGTTTCCATGTTTTGGACATTGTAAATGCTGTAATGGAGAAGTTCTTAGTTTTTAAGATGTTTGATTATAGTTAGTGCCTTCTTATACTCTACTTAAGACATCTTTGCCTCCTTCAAGATCCCCCAAATATTATACTATGTTGTCTTCTAATATGTGTGTTATTTTAACAGCCACATTTGCTTAATACTCTACCTGGAATTTATTTCTGCTTCTGGACTGAAGTAAAGATCAAGGTTATTTTTTAAAACTGATCTAACTGATACAATACCATTTGTTTGAGAATATTATTCTTTGACATCTTTGTCATGAATCAGATACTATATGTGAGTCTATTTCTTGGTTCTCTGTTCTGGTTTATTGGTCCATTTGTTTATATGAACACAAATACCTCACTGTCTTAAGTTTTAGGAGAAGGCAATGGCAACCCACTCCAGTACTCTTACCTGGAAAATCCCATGGACAGAGGAGCCTGATAGGCTGCAGTCCAGGGAGTTACTAAGAGTCGGACACAACAGAGCGACTTCTTTTTCACTTTTCAAAACTTTTATGCATTGGAGAAGGAAATGGCAACCCACTCCAGTGTTCTTGCCTGGAGAATCCCAGGGACAGGGGAGCCTGGTGGGCTGCCGTCTATGGGGTCACACAGAGTCAGACATGACTGAAGAGACTTAGCACCAGCAGCTTAAGTTTTAACTTATAATTATACTTGATGTTTTTCTGGTATTTTGCCATTCAGCTTTTTTTTTCTCTTTTTCTCTTCTTGAAGATCTCCTGAACTTTGCCCTTTGCATTTCTCTATGTTTTATAATTAGCCTCTAAGTTTCCATAGGAAAATTGCTTGCATTTTTGGTAAATTGCATTGAACCTAAAAACTAATTTGAGGGGTATCTTTAGAGTATTGAGTTATTATGATTTGTGCCTATCTATTTAGGTCCTCTTTAATTTCTCTCAATTTTGTAATTTTTAATTTCAGATCTTGCACCTTTTCATTAAAATTTTCCCTAGATATCTGATTTTTTGAGACCTTTGTACACAGAATCTTTATAAAATGTGTTATTTTTATTGGTATGTAGAAACACTTTTTATATTGACATTTTAATCAAGTGTCTTTGTAAAATTATTTCTACTAGTTTGTTCATAGACATGATTGTATCTTATGTGAAGAATGGTATATTCCTCTCTTCCTTTCCAATCCTTATAGCTAGGTGTTTTTCTTGACTAATAGCAGTAGCTGGAACATCAATACAAAATCCAAATAAAGCAGTGATATCACTAGATTTAGTTTATAAAATTTTTTTGAAATAATTTTGAGAGAGATTAGCTTACTTCCTTTTCTTGTGATATCTGTAAAGATTTGGGCTTCAAAATGCTAGCCTCAGAAAGAAAACAAAGAGTTGGTATATATTATTTATTTCCTTTTTATTGTAAGAATATGTGTAAAATAGATTTTCTAACAACTGTTTAGAAGCATTCACTGGTAAAGCCAACTGTGCTTTAATATTTCTTTGTGGAAAGGTTCTTGATAGGTTGTTTGTTTGCTTTTTTTTTTCTTTTTAGTTTTTTCTTGTAAGTTTTAGTAAGATTTGTTTTTCTAAATAATCTGTTCTTTTAAAAAATTTCTAATATTTTGGTATAGAATCATGCCTAATGTCTTTCTTATTTAAACATATATAGAATATATATCAGTCCATTTCTGATGTTGGTAATTTGGGTTTTCTCTCACTTTCTTTCTCTTTCTTTTTTTAACCAGTCTAAGACTTTACACCTTTATCATTTTTAAAAAATCAGTTTTAATCTTTATTTTTTCTTTCTATTACATACTTTCTTTCTGTGTCTTTTGAAAGAATAACAACAAAAACAAAGATAGTTCCATGACAGATTGACTGTGGAGTGTAGGAGCCAATGATGACTCTAAAGTTTCTGGCCCTTGGAATTTGATGGTTGGCATTGCAGTCAACTCAGGTAGGGAGGGCTGGAGGAGGCAGGTTTTAAGGACAAGCAAAAGTTTAGTTTTGAATAGATGAGGTTTGACATGTTAATTAGACTTTTAAAAAGATTCGTTGAGTAGAGAGTTGAATATGCAATTCTAGAATTAGGAGACATATCTGGACTATATATGTGAATTGAGTCATCCTTATAGAAATAGTATCTAAGACTAGGAGAATAAATGGCATAGCTAACAAATAGCATGCTGTTCCACTTATAGTGGTATAAGTGTGGGTGATAATCTTAGTCCTGCAGCATTCCCAAACTAAGAGATTTGTGGTAAAAGTACAAGCAAAGAGACTGGCAAGGAACAATGAGGGAAATGTTTTTGAATCCAAGTTCAGAAAGTGTATATGGCGGGAAGGAGAGGTTAAATGTGGCAAATGCTGATGTTGTGCAGAGTAGAGTAGAATGAAGATTGAGATTGACCATAGGAATTTGCAATGTGGAAATCATTGGACAACTTTACAAGTTATAGTTTTAGTGGAGAGGTAGAGGCCAAAAGCCAGACCAAATGAGGGAAGAATAAGACAAAAAATGGGAAACATTGAGTACAGGAAATTTTGATTCATTTTGCTTGAAGAGAGACTAAGAAATGGGAAAGTGGTGATGGGGAAAGTTGGATTAAAAATTTTTTAGATGGTAGAGTGACAGAATGCTTATATGTGCAAGGGAATGATTAAGTAGAAAGAAAATGATCATTGTAATGGGAGATGGGGGGGGTGGAGTTTGCTGGAGTATGTTCTTGAATTGATAAGATGACAAAGTGAAGTGAAGTGAAAGTCTCAGTTGTGTCTGATCCTTTGTGAACCCATGGACTATACAGTCCATGGAATTCTTCAGGCCTGAATACTGGAGCCGGTAGTCTTTCCCTTCTACAGGGGATCTTTTCACCCAGGGATTGAACCCAGGTCTCCCGCATTGCAGGTGGATACTTTACCAGCTGAGTCACCAGTGTGTTAGCCACTCAGTCGGGTCTGACTCTTTGTGACCCCATGGACTGTAGCCCACTAGGCTCCTCTGTCCATGAAATTGTCTAGGAAAGAATATTGGAATGGGTTGCCATTTCCTTCTCCAGTGGATCTTCTTGACTCAGGAATCAAACTTGGGTCTCCTGCTTTGCAGGCAGATTCTTCACCAGCTGAGCTACCAGGGAAGCTGCAAGATGACAAGGGATCTTGTAATTGTCTCCTTTCTCTTGTACATCCTTCATAGTATATGGTGGAATTCCTTATAATTGTGTCAATAATACAACTTTGCTTTTAGAATACCATCATAAAAAGATTCATAATTTAAAACGTTGGGGAGACAATTTTTTCAGAGGAACTTCAAGAACACTTTAAAATCTCCTTTTGCCCAGTAATATCAAACCTTAAAATATAGAATAAAGCAAAAGATAAATGAAAATAATACCTGAGCAGCAAACAAATGGCAGAGAACCTTAGTGCAATAACCCAGATTATTTTACATAAACTTGAGAAGCAGATTTACCAGCAATAAATCACCAGGGAAAAGTGACAAAAATCAACAGAGGAACTAGACAAAACAAATGTTGGAAAATCAGATGAGTTCTTATAAATAAATGTAGCTTACATATGATTTAATTAATATATTTTATTATATTAATGTGGGGTCAGATATTAAAGAGGCAAATAGCTCTGAAACCCCCCAAACTAAGTTTCCATACTTTACCACAGTGCAATAATTGTTCCTAATGTGATTAAGTTGTTTCATCAATGCATGGTAATATATATAGAAAAATTTCAGAAAATTTGTAACAAAACTGAAAAAACATATTTGTGCATAAAGGGATTAAAAGTACTGACCTGAAAATGTTGCTTTAATGATTTAGTTCACAAAGTTTATTTCCTGTCATTCCTGATAAATGAAACATTATGCCTGCACACAGATAAATATATCAAGATCATACCATCTCTAATATAAATAGACAAGCATATCCCGGGGTGTGTGTTTTAAAAACACTGAAAGACAAGCATATTGATCATAAAATGATAGAATGTTAGAAAGAATTTTAAAGTTTTTCTAATCCTTGTTGTATCTGCTCAAAAGGGCAAAGCTCACAATATATGATAAAGGACATATTTTTATACTTTAAATCTCCACCTGTATTTCTCATTCCTTATTTAGAAGAGCTTTCTTTTAATCTATGTGTTTATCATGCTAAGATATTTTAAGGCCCTCAGTTAGCTAACATTATATAAATTTGAATTCTGAAATAAATTATTTTCCTATAATTAAGATTATTTTATGATAATTAGAAAGGGAAACTCAAATAGCCTATGCAAAGTATGAAACATTATGCCTTAAAAATGAGGTCTTTGGAAATTAGCTCTATTCCAGCCACTTTGAATAAGAATTTTTATTTGGAATACATATGTCAGAAGACAAAAAAACTAAATATACTTTACTGACTGAAATCAAATTAAGCTGGATCCCCAGAGGAAAACAGCAGGTAAAAGGAAGTTATCCTTATGGGAGCTAAGTAATATAAACCATTTTAAGAGAAATTCTGGTAGACAGATTACTTTCATAAAAGGTAATGATTATACACAAATGCAAAGTTGTTGGTATAAGTATATGGTGCTATATCATTGTTTAGAAGGCAAAAAAATAAAGTAACCATAAAGAGGAAAAATTTAAATAGATTTCATTCAGCTATAAAATTGATTAATATAGAAATATACATAGATAGCATGGAAGTGATAAATGTAGGATTTGTGATATAATTTTATAAGAAATGACATGCAATATGTTTATAAAACCTTATATTTAGAAGTTTTACATATAAGAATAGTTGGGTTTCCCAGGTGGCTCAATGGTAGAGAATCCACCTACCAATGCAGGAGATGCAGGTTCAACCTCTGAGTTGGAAATATCCCCTGCAGGAAGAAATAGCTCCCACTCAGTATCGTTGCCTGGAAAATCCTATGGACAGAGGAGCCTGGTGGGCTACAGTCCATGGGGTTGCAGAGTCTGACATGGTTTACTGACTGAGCAACCTAAGCATACTTATGGACAATGGGGTGGGAAGATATAGGAGGAGGTGGAATGTATGGAGAGAGTAGCATGAAAACTGACTTTACTATATGTAAAATAGATTGCCAATGGGAATTTGTTGTATGACTCAGGAGACTCAAACCTGGGCTCTGTAATAACCTAGAAGGGTAGGATGGGGAGGGAGGTGGGAGGAAGGTTCAAGAGGGAGGGGGCATATGGATACCTATGGCTGATTCATGTTGATGTTGGACAGAGACCAACATAATTCTATAAAGCAATTATCCTTCAATTAAAAAATAAATTTTGGCAAAACTAATACAATTATGTAAAGTTTAAAAATAAAATAAAATTAAAAAAAATAAAAATAAAAAATGAAACCGAAAAAAAAATAAAATTTAAAATAGCAGTGATTCTTTAAGTGCTGGGAATGAGTTATTTTCATAACCTTTTATATTTCCTAAGTTTTTACCATGGGCATGTACTTTTGTTTTAAAATACTTAAAATTTTTTTTCAATTGAGTATAATAATACATTTTCCTAGTAAATTTTCTCTTCTATTCATGAGGTAAATCCTCTTAGCATTTGCAGTGGATCCTTCCTTTCCTTTGCCTTTATATTAACATGCATGTTAAATATGTACATGTATGTATTCTTTAATCACAAATGGGTCATCTTACATATTATTCATTTGAGAATCTTACAGAATTTTTTCATATTAGTACATTTAGATCCAAGTTAATAATTTAAACAGATGCTCGCTATTTTATTACTATTAAAATTTTAAAAAGTTAGATTCTTTTTTATTTATTTTAAACTTTGTGTACTCATGTAAGGAGTGCTACTTAGCCATTAATGAGGAACTTCCAGAGGAGTTTAAAACCTTGAAGCAGAGTAAAATAAAGCAACATCTCCACAATGCAAAAAGAAAAAATGCAATAGAATAAGGGTAAAGAAACTACATTTAAATGTTAGTACTATGACCAAAGGTGACTATTTTCTGTGTCAAAATGTTAAGAGTGGTGGAATTGAAGAGAATTTTCTGTAACTTTTATAGTTTTTTGTTATCAAATTTTCTGTGATGATAAGGTTTTTCTTTGAAAATCCAGAAACATAAGGTAAAATAAATAATTTATTTGATAACAACTTACATTCAACCTATTATACACATTTGATTTTAAACTCTTTCAGACTTTAATTTCTAAGGGGCAAGGATCTTTGATAAAAAGTAGGAAGTCAAATCTGGAATAATGGATCCATTGCTTTTTAAAAAAATTTTTTCTCATTAAGGTTTTAATGTAGTATAAATGAAAATTCTCACTTTAAAAATTAAAGTTTTCATTTATTTTTTAGAATAAAGATTTAGTGCACAAATACAGCCAAAAGCCAACAGAAAAATAGCTTTGCCCTGTTATTTCCATACAAAAGCACTTGCAATTACTCAGAATAGGCCAAAAGGAAAAAAAAAAAAATACAATCCTCTGAGTTCTAGGCTTCACAAAAGGACCACATATTATACTATGTGCATCAATTTGATGTGCAAGTGTACAATAAATATATACATATAAATTCTTATCTGCATCATTCTAAAGTATTCATAGATCAAGCATTGCTGCTTTTAGGTTCTAAAAATATAAACTATCATTTTAAAACTGGTAAAATGAAGTAACAGCTGGTGGAGTATCTTGTTATTATCATAGGTATTTTTCTGACTAAGTTATTTCATGTTCACATGAATGATTTTCCTGTTGATATAATATTTAAAAAGCCTTCTTAAGTGAACAATGCAAAAAAAAAAATAGAGGAAAGCAATAGAATTGGAAAGACTAGAGATGTCTTCAAGATAACGAGAGATACCATGGGAACATTTCAAGCAAAGATGGGCACAATAAAGGACAGAAAAGGTATGGACCTAACAGAAGCAGAAGATATTAAAAAGACGTGGCAAGAATACATAGAAGAACTGTACAAAAAGGGTCTTAATAACCTAGATAGCCACAATGATGTAAATTAGAGCCAGACATCTTGGAGTGTGAAGTCAAGTGGGACTTAGGAACCATTACTACTAACAAAACTAGTAGAGGTGATGGAATTTCAGCTGAGCTATTTCAAATCCTGAAAGATGATGCTGTTAAAATGCTAAATTTGGAAAACTCAACAGTGGCCACAGGACTTGAAAAGATCAGTTTTCATTCCAATCCCAAAGAAGGGCAATGTCAAAGCATGTTCAAAATACCACACAATTGTGCTCATTTCATATGCTAGCAAGGAATGCTCAAAATCCTTCAAGCTGGGCATCACTTGTATGTGAATCAAGAACTTCCAGATGTACAATCTGGATTTAGAAAAGGCAAAAGAACCAGAAATCAAATTGCCAACATCTGCTGGATCATAGAAAAAGCAAGGGAATTCCAGAAAAAAGCATCTATTCCTGCTTCATTGGCTAAACTAAAGCGTTTGAATATGTGGATCACAACAGAGGGAAATTCTTAATGAGATGGGAATATCAGAACACCTTACCTGTCTCCTGAGAAACCTGTATGCAGGTCAAGAAGCAAGAGTTAGAACTGGACATGGAAAAGTGGAATGATTCAAAATAGGGAAAGGAATACATCAAGGCTGAAAATTGTCACCCTGCTTATTTAACTTATATGCAGAGTACATCATGTGAAATGATGGGCTGGATGAAGCACAAGCTGGAATCAAGATTGCTGGGAGAAATAGAATAACCTCAGATATGCAGATGACACCACCCTAATGGCAAAAAAGGGAAGAGGAACTAAAGAGCCTCTTGATGACATTCAAAATACTAAGATCACGACATCCAGTCCCATCACTTTATGGCCAATAGATGGTGAAACAATGGGTACAGTGACAGATTTTTATTTTCTCGGGCTCCAAAATCACTGTGGATGGTGACTGCAGCTATGAAATTAAAAGACACTAGCTCCTTGGAGAAAAGCTAAGACAAACCTAGACAGCATATTAAAAAGCAGAGACATCACTTTGTCAACAAAAGTCTATATAGTCAAAGCTATGGTTTTTCCAGTAGTCATGTATGCATGTGAGAGTTGAACCATATAAAATATTAAGCACTGAAGAATTGATGCCTTAAAACTGTTATGCTGGAGAAGACTCTTGTATGTCCCTTGAACAGCAGGGAGATCCAACCAGTCAATCCTAAAGCTAATCAACCCTGAAGATTCATTGGAAGGATTGATGATGAAACTGAAGCTCCAGTTCTTCGACTACCTGATACAGAGAACTGACTCTGGAAAAGACCCTGATGTTTGGAAAGACCGAAAAGGAGGAGAAGGGGGTAACAGAGAATAAGATTGTTAGATGGCATCATTGAGTCAATGGTCTTGAGTTTGAGCAAAGTCTGGGAGATAGTGAAGGACAGGAAAGCCTGGTGTGGTGCAGTCCATGGGGTCACAAAGAGTCAGACACAACTGAGTGACTGAACAACAAATAATACTTAAAAAAAAAAGAAAGAAAGAAAGAAAGCAAGCCCTCTGGAGTCATTCTTCCAGGAAAGAAGTGAACTGACAAACTTTGTTGCAAGTTCACGGACACTCTATTTAATCAAGTGTAATATGATTCACACTTACATGAAATAATAAAATATTTTAATATGTATACAATATTTAATATGTATAAAATCAAGGGTGGTTCTATGTTGGTAGAGAATGAGGTATCAGGAACCTGTCCTCTGCTAGATGACAGTGGCACTGCCAGAATCTGTCTTGTGTAACTACTGTGGGACACTAGGGTCTACTGAAGGTTTACAACTTTCAGGTGTAGTGTTGGACAGTAAAGTGCTGTTAATTTTGATCAGCTCTTCCTGCAGCCCATTTTCCCACCCTAGCTTCATGGTAGGCAGCTGTGCATGTGTGTTCCAGGAGTTTGAGGGAGTCAAGTTGGGGAAAAAATGGATGTTGTCCTTCAAATATCAGCAATCTGTTTGTGTCACCAGTTGGTGCTTTGACCACAGACATGCAGACAAAGAGGCAAGCAGCCATTGTTTTTGTAGCTCCTCACAATGTTGCAAGCCCCTCCCTATCTGGCTGAAGTGACTTCCAGGGGGATTTCTTTTCTCCACTTATTTCCCCCCTTTTCCCCATTGGGGAGGCAAACATTAAAAAATCAGACATTCAAAGGCAACCATACCAAAGCAACTATGAGTAAAATTAAGTGACAGGACATACCAAGGGAAAGTCACCAGCTCAAAAAAAGACCTAAGAAAACCTTAAATTTATACTTTAGCCTTATCTTTGACACAGAGACAATCTTCTATAACAATCAAAAAACCCCAAAGAAACTATGACAAAAACAGCAAATCCTGGGGAATAGGGTGAATCTGGTCTTCACCATATTGTTAGGTTCAAATGTCTAGTTTTCAGTAAAAGTATATATCAAAAGGCATTCACAGAAACAAGAAAGTCAAATCTATTCAAAGGAAACAAAATCAACAAACTATTGCTGAAAAGACCTAATGGCAGATCTATGAAGTTTTAAAAACAATTGTTTTAAAGATACTCAAATAACTAAAGGAAGATATGAAAAAAGTGAAGAGAACTATATGTGAATAAAATGGAAATATCAGTAGAGAGATAGAAAACCTAAAAAAGAAAAAGAATAAAATTCTGGAGCTGAAATTACAATAACTGAGATGAAGTAAAAAGATGACTAGAGAAATTCAAAGTCAGATTTGATAAGATAGAAGGAAAAAAAATCTGCAAACTTGAAAATAGGACAATAAAAATGATTGAGTCTGAGGAGCAGAAAAAATAGCATTAAAGAAAGCCTAATGTATATAAGCTGGAATCAAGATTGCCAGGAGAAATATCAACAACCTCATATGCAGATGATACCACTCTAATGGTAGAAAGTGAAGAAGAACTAAAGAACCCCTTGATGATGGTGAAAGAGAAGAGTGAAAAGGCTGGCTTGAAACTCAAAATTCAAAAAGCTAAGATCATGGCATCTGGTCCCATCACTTCATGGCAAACAGATGAGGGAAAAGTTGAAGTAGTGACAGACTTTGTTTTATTGGACTCCAAAATCACTGTGGATGGTAACGTCAGCCATGAAATTAAAAGATTTTTGTTTCTTGGAAGGAAAGTTATGAGAAACACAGACAGCATATTAAAAAGCATAGATATCTTACTTTGCTGACAAAGGTCCATGTAGTCAAAGTTTTGGTTTTTCCAGTAGTCATGTACAGATGTGAGAGCTGGACCATAAAGAAGGCTGAGTGTTGAAGAATTCATGCTTTCAAATTGTGGTGCTGGAGAAGACTCTTGAGAGTCCCTTGGACAGCAAGGAGATCCAACCAAGTCAATCCTAAAGAAAATCTACCCTAAATATTCACTGGAAGAACTGATACTGAAGCTGAAGCTCCAATACTTTGGCTACCTGATGGCAAGAGCTGACTCACTGGAAAATACCCTGATGCTGGGAAAGATTGAAGGCAGGAGGAGAAGAGGGTGACAGAAGATGAGATGATTAGTTTCACTGACTCAGTGGAACATGAAGTTGAGAAAACTCCTAGAGGTAGCAGAGGACAGAGGAGTCTGGTGTGCTACAGTCCATGGGGTCGCAAAGAGTCAAAAACGATTTAGCAACTGAGCAAGGGACCATTTGAACACCATCAAATGGAACAATAATACACATTGTGGGAGTCCTAGAAGAAGAAGGGACAGGGGGAGGGACAGAGGAAATATTGAAACAATAACTGAGGACTTCCCAAATTTGTTGAAAGATATGAATGTAAGCATCCTAGAAGGTCAGTGAACTCCAAGTAAGATGAAACCAGAGACTCATACAAGACACATTATAATCAGACTTTTGAAAGACAAAATAATGAGAGGATCTTTAAAGTAGCAGGAGAGAAGTGACTTGTCACATACAAGGGATCCTCAGTAAAAATATGAACAAATTTCTCATCAGAGAAGGATTCTCTAGGCAAGAATACTGGAGTGGGTTGCCATTTCCTTCTCCATTAGACTCACAGAAGAGATAGTATATAAAGTCAACGTGCAAATCAGTTGCCCTTATATAGATCAACTGAACAATATGAAAACGGAAATTTAAAAATTTCTATTTATATATACTAGCATTAAATTTGGAGCAGGAAATGGCAACCCACTCCAGTACTCTTGCCTGGAGAATCCATGGATGGAGGAGCCTGGTAGGCTGCGGTCCATGGGGTTGCAAAGAGTTGGACATGACTGAAGCGACTTAGCAGTAGCAGCAGCATTAAAACAGGGTAAAATACTTTGGCATTAGGATTACCAATGAAGTGAAGTGAAAACTACCAAGCATTGCTGAAAGAAATTAAAGATGTAAATAAATGGGAGCACATCTCATGTTGATGAAATGAAAGAATATTTTTAAGCTATCAGTACAGTCTTCAGTAGTAGTGACTGAAGGCAGGTATACAAGCAGGTTTACAGTTTCAGTGCAATCGCTATCAAAATCCCAATGACATTTTTTGTTTTTGTACAGAAGTAGAAAAACCCATCATAAAATTCACATAGAAGCTCAAGAGACCTCAAATAGCCAAAATAATCTTGAAAATGAACAAAGCCAGAGGACTCACACTTTCTAATTTCAAAACTTACTACAAAACTGCAGTAACTGAAACAGTATGTACTGGCATAAAGATAGAAATAGAAAATTGAATAGCATAGCACTGCCAGAAATAAATCCTTACATATATGGTCAAATGATTTGTGACAGAGATATACAGGCCATTCAAGGGGGAGAGGACAGTATTTTCAACAAATGATGCTGGGGAAAGTGTGGTATATTTGTATAATGGAATATTACTCAGCCTTTAAAAGGAAGGGAATTCTGAGATATACTACTGTATGGATAAACTCTGGAGACATGATGCTAAGTGAAAAAAAATCTAGTCACAAAAACACAAAAACTGTATAATTTCACTTGTAAGAGTTGCTTCGATTAGTCAAATACATAGAAACTGAAATTAGAATTGTGGTTCTTAGGATTTGGGGAGAGAAGGGTATAGAGAGTTATTGTTTAATGGGTATAGAGTTTCAGTTTTGCAAGACAAAGAGTTCTAGAGATGGATATGCTGATAGTTTCACATCTCACTGTGGCTGTATTTAATATCAGTGAACCATTGGTTATCATTTAATATAATTATTTAATTATTTAATATCATTGAACCAATGGTTAAGATGGTAAATATATTTTACCAAAATAAAAAAATTGGGGAAAGAGATTAATCAATAAGCACAGTAAGTGCACAAAACCTTTGTGAAACTATATATAACATACAGTTACTTGTGAAACTATATATAACTATATATATATATATATACATATATATAAAACACATTGTACTATATACAGTTCTCAACTTGATAGTTTCCTTATCTACCTCTCTGAGAAAATAGGAAGTGAGAGCATCCTTTCACTAGAGTCAAAGGATTCAAAAAGTCTTTTTTCAGGACAGCATGCTGGGTTACTGAAGGCCACCAGATAACTTTTTGAAAAATTATCTCCAGGGATGTCTCTTCTTATTTCTCTCTTTTCTCTTGCAAAATCTCCTGAGGTGAGCAGAAGCATTCAGCATCAAATTGTTGCAAATCCTACTTACAAAAAGAAAGCCTCACTTGAGCTGTGTCTCTGTGACACCAGTGTCTTCCCTTTACACCCTGATGTGCATGGCAAACCTGCCTTTAAAATTCAGGAAACTAGTTTGCACTGTACTTTCTATGCCTTGATCCTTATCAGGCAGCTACTTCATGGTGTCAGACTCTCAAAGCTCTGGCTTGAACGATGGCCTCAAAAGCACATAATATTTAGTGTGATCCGATCCCAAATGCATGATTTTAGGTCTTTCAAACTTATCCACAAGTTGCCCTTTGCCTTAAAATCATAGTTAGCAGTTCTCAATTTAGCATGGCTTTTTTGTTGCTAGTCATTTTTGAGGATTGAATACAATATTTAACTATCCAACTGACTTTTAAGCAGTATATCAGCCCTTTTATGGCCTAGCAAGTATTAATAACTTTAATAGTCTCCTTTGGAAAAGATCTTTTATTTCTTTTCCAAAAGGGATGTCATTGCATAGCTTTGTTTAGAGCCAATTTTCTCACTACACAAGAGCTGTTTAATACTGTGTTGAAAGATTTCCTCCTTCTGCCATTAGCATCTTTCTTTTCCCTCTTTTCCTTAATTTCTCCCCTTCCTTCACTTAAGTTTATAATACACCTATGCATGTATCCATTCAGTGATTTATTTTAAAAATGCTATTGAGTGCCATTCTTGCTTCGAGGCAACAGAATGGAGTGATGTCAATGGTGACACCTAAGAAATTCCTAAAAATAGGATTAAGCAGCATTTGGAGGAGAAATTGAACAGTCAAATATGTACTGGAAACAAGAAGTAGCCTTTCTCAGGATATACTTAGGAATTGATTAATATCTCTGATATATGCAGCATTAAACTGCTTATAAAGTCTAAGTATTCAGGGTTTATTTGGAGAGGCAGTACAAATTAATATGAGTGAAATGTAGGACTCTGTTTAAATGTCCCAAATCATTCAACATAATTTTAGCATGGTGTCTAAGACCTTTTGGGCTTCCCCAGTGTCTCACTGGTAAAGAATCTGCCTGCCAATGCAGAAGATGTGAGATTGATCTCTAGATTGGGAAGATCCCCTAGAAAAGGAAATGGCAACCCACTCTAGTATTCTTGCTGGAGAAATCCCATGGACAGAGGAACCTGGCAGGCTACAGTCCATGGGGCTGCAAAAGAGCCAGACATGGCTTAGCGACTAAACAGCAACTACATAAGACCCTTCAGTCTGGCACCAATCTCCCTCTCAGTCACTATTAACCAGCCCCTGCCCATATTTGATGCTTTAATTCCTGTACGTCAGTTATTCTCAACGAGGGTTGGTTTCCCTTTCAATCTCAGGGAATATTTAGTGATGTTTGGAGGCGTTTTTATTTGTCATAACTTGGTTTATGGGAGTTGCTACTGCTGTGTAGTGAGTAGAGGCCAGGTACATGCCAAAATGCATAGGGAAACCTTCCACAACAAAGAATTATCCAGCCCTAAGTGCCAGGAATGCTGAAGTTGAGAAGCCCTGCTGTGGCTCTTTACCCAGATTTTGTCTTGGGCACCTGCTGTGACATCCTTTCTTTTCAAAACCTCTAATCACCCATCGTAAAATTCCGCTCAAAGGACAGTATATCTTTAAAATGTTATCCCAAATTGGTTCCTTTGTCCTATTAATATTCTCTAAGAGCATTTCGTCATTGCTTCAGCTTTTCCCCTCATACACATTAAGTCATAACTTAATTCTTACATTTCTGTCTCCTGTACTAGGCTCCAGGCTGCTCAAGGATCAGGAAAATGTGTCTTGTTAACCTTTACAAATCCAATGCTTGGTGCTTAACATGTTTAGAGATAGAATGGAGTAAAAATAGGTGATTGGTATTTTAAAGGCCAGCAGTGAGTTGCTGTCAAAGGTCAGTCATTACTTCAGTAAATGATAACTCTTGGTACCCCCCTGCTAGCAATCTGAAGTATCATCACTGAAGATTTCTCAAAAGAGAGAATTTAAGTGTAGTTGAAGGAAAAGTTGCTCAGTTGTGTTTGACTCTTTGCGACCCCATGGGCTGCAGCCTGCCAGGCTCCTCTGTCCAGGGAATTTTCCAGGCAAGAATACTGGAGTGGGTTGCCATTTCCTTCTCCAATAAGTGAATAAAACTGCTGTCTATTGGGGAAAAAGATCCACAACATTGTAAATCACTTATATGCCCCAATTCAAATGATACAATAGAAAAAAATGAAAAGGAAATGCTGACTCAAGTCCACTCAGACATGGTGACCTAGGCTGGTGTCACATCCCTGGAACCTGAGCAGACTTGGATCCCAGGGCTGGAGTGTCTTGGATCTGAGGGTGCTAGGAAGATATGCCTGGCAATGAGCCATCTACTGAAGGACCAGGAGAATCTCCAGCTCTGGGGGTGTGGGGAGGTCCTCCTGCAGCCAAGCCAAGCCTACTGAACCCAAAGGATGCTGGAATATCTGGGATGGAAGAGCTTTGAAAGTCCCCTGAGCTACAAGACTCCTGGTGGTTGGCATCCCAACTCCTGCCTCCTTCCATGGAGTCATCCCACCTACAGATGACATCACTGTCCATAGAGTGGAGTTGCAGGAATTAGTATGTATCTGGGAAATAAAGGTTAAGGGGGAAGAAGTCAAGAGACACAGGTATAGTTGAAAGAGTGTTCAAAAGAACATGCTTATTTATTAGTTTAATTGTGAATACATCACTATTTTAGCATTTTTGGTGGGTTCTAACAGGTCAAACATATGTGGATATTGGCTAGAAAGCAAATGTTTTATCCAGTTGTGATAGGATGTTTCCTAGTTACGAGGCACTTGATCATGACATGCAAGAATGCCTAGATATGAGGCCGTGACTGAATTAGAGATGCCGAAGGGCTGGGCCTCCAGCACCTTGCCTGGGTTAAAGACAGAAAGAGCTCTTTTAAGAGCAGAGACACACAAGTTAACTGCAGTGCTTCTGATAAAGGCAGCACTTCTAGATAGATGACTTTCTAATCTGGCTATCCAGGCTATGCTGAAAACTTACCTGAATGACTTGTGTTTCAATAGCAAGTTGATACAGGGGTGGAGTAAAAGAGATTCTGAGTTTGTATAGAGTTAGTACTTCAGAGGAGGGTCACGTATATGCCTGTCTCCCTGTGGAGTGAAACACAGGCAGATATTCTTTTCTTGACACATGAAAAGCTGCTTGAAACACAGCATTATTCTTCATTTTGTAGCTTTTGGGTATATGTTTTGAAATTTCTAACCATTTGAGAATTTTTAAAAATGTTATCTTTACTTTTGGAAGGAAACTTGAAGACTTATGGGACCAAGAAGCAGTAATTACAACAGAGCATGAGTAAATAGAAAGAAGAGAAAGATTTCTAACTAGGACTGCCAAAACAGAAAAATAACTTGAAACTTGCTGAGCAAGCCCTGGGAAATTTTCTGCATTCTATAGTATCAAAAATCATTCAGTTTTGTCATTTAAAAATCTTAAAAAAATTTTTTTTCTATTAAAAACTTATTTTTTCTGAGATACAGACCTGAATATGAAAATAATTTTTTCTAAACTCAAGATTTTTAAAATTCCAGAATCAATTCATTAAGATAGAAGTGGTACATAAAATCACAAGGAAAACTATTTAAGTGAGGGACAACAGGCAAAAATAATGTTTCTTTTTTTAAAAAAAAAGATGAATCAAGATAGGGGGATAAAATATAAAAGACATCTAAAAATATACTTAGTACTTCTGAATATCCAGAAGCAAATGTGAAGAGAATATGTTTTGTTACACATACTCTGGGATCCATAAAACAAAAATATATTTGTCTCAATATGGAGGTCTGGAATGAGTTTCTAGTATATCTCCATGAAATAATAAATAAGATCCTAAACAACATCCTCAAAGTGAATGCCTTGAGGGTGTCTTTGTATAGACTCTTCTGATCCGCTAAAGGCCTCAACCAAGCCACCTCTCAGGGCAGTTACTGTTCATGTTATCAAGTATTAAACATTACATTTTAGAGTTTCTATAGAAATGGAATCCCTGAGTGTCTACTGTGGGCCCCAATGTGTTGCCTTCCCAGTTCCCACCCACCCACACCCTTTCTTTTCCCTGTAATTTACATAATAGTAAGTTGATAGCAGCAATAATGTGTTCTTTAAAGAGATTGTGCTTATAGCAGCAATATGTGTGCTATAAATTCTTAAAGAGACGGGAATACCAGACAACCTGACCTGCCTCCTGAGAAATGCAGGTCAGGAAGCAACAGTTAGAACTGGACATGGAAAAACAGACTGGTTCCAAATCGGGAAAGGAGTACGTCAAGGCTGTATATTGTCATCCTGCATATTTAACTTATATGCAGAGTACATCATACGAAATGCTGGGCTGGATGAAGCACAAGTTGGAATCAAGACTGCTGAAAGGAATATCATTAACCTCTGATAGGCAGATGATACCACTTTTATGGCAGAAAGTGAAGAAGAACTAAAGAGCCTCTTGGTGAAAGTGAAAGAGAAGAGTGAAAAAGTTGACTTAAAGCTCAACATTCAGAAAACTAAGATCATGGCATCCAGTCCCATCACTTCATGGCAAATAGATGGGGAAACAATGGAAACAGTGAAAGACTTTATTATTTTGGGCTCCAAAATCACTGCAGATGGTGACTGCAGCCATGAAATTAAAAGATGCTTGCTCTTTAGAAGAAAAGCTATGACCAACTTAGATAGCATATTAAAAAGCAGAGACATTGCTTTCCCAACAAAGGTCTGTCTAGTCAAAGTTGTGGTTTTTCCAGTTGTCATGTATGGATGTGAGAGCTGGACTATAAAGAAAGCTGAGCACTGAAGAATTGATGCTTTTGAACTGTGGTGTTGGAGAAGATTCTTGAGAATCCCTTGGACTGCAAGGAGATCCAACCAGTTAATCCTAAAGGAAATCAACCCTGAATATTCATTGGAAGGACTGATGCTGAAGTTGAAACTACATTATCTGAGTTGGCCACCTGATGTGAAGAATTGACTCATTTGAAAAGACCCTGATGCTGGGACAGATTGAAAGCAGGAGGAGAAGGGGACGACAGAGGATGAGATGGTTGGATGGTATCACCGACTCCATTGTCATTAGTTTGAGTAAGCTCTGGGGATTGTTGATGGAGAGGGAAGCCTAGTGTGCTGCAGTCCATGGGGTCAGAAAGAGTCGGACATGACTGAGTGGCTGAACTGAATTGAGCAGCAATTTTATAAAGCATAGTTCTAACCTTTCAGTTGAATCAAGCATAGGAATCTGTTCCAAAATGGACCAAGCTAGTATTTACTCTAGACCCTATACTCTGCCTATGATTTATTAGTTCAGCATAAGTCACTCTACCACTTGAGTAATCCTAGTTCTTTCCCTTGTTAATTGTAATTGGGATAGGGGGAGGGAGCACAGTGGAGGGAGAGGGAGGTGATAGTGATAGTTTCTTTTCTTGAGGCTGAAACTATAAACAAAACTCATGTATAGTCAAGATTTTCAGGGAGATCCCCTGGAGGAGGGCATGACAACCCACTCTAGTACTCTTGCATAGGAAATCCCAAGGACAAAGAAGCCTGGGTTCACAAAGAGTTGGACATGACTGAAGCAACTTTGACTATGCCAAAGCCTTTGACTGTGTGGATCACAATAAACTGTGGAAAATTCTGAAAGAGATGGGAATACCAGACTACCTGACCTGCCTCTTGAGAAATTTGTATAGTTAGAACTGGACATGGAACAACAGACTGGTTTCAAATAGGAAAAGGGGTACGTCAAGGCTGTATATTGTCACCCTGCTTATTTAACTTATATGCAGAGTACATCATGTGAAATGCTGGGCTGGATGAAGCACAAGCTGGAATCAAGATTGCCGGGAGAAATATCAATAACCTCAGATATGCAGATGACACCACCCTTATGGCAGAAAGTGAAGAGGAACTCAAAAGCCTCTTGCTGAAAGTGAAAGAGGAGAGTGAAAAAGCTGGCTTAAAGCTCAACATTCAGAAAACGAAGATCATGGCATCTGGTCCCATTACTTCATGGCAAATAGATGGGGAAACAGTGGAAACAGTGTCAGACTTTATTTTTGGGGGCTCCAAAATCACTGCAGATGATGATTGCAGCCATGAAATTAAAAGACGCTTACTCCTTGGTAGGAAAGTTATGACCAACCTAGATAGCATATTCAAAAGCAGAGACATTACTTTGTCAACAAAGGTCCGTCTAGTCAAGGCTATGGTTTTTCCAGTAGTCATGTATGGATGTGACAGTTGGACTGTGAAGAAAGCTGAGCTTTTGAACTGTGGTGTTGGAGAAGACTCTTGAGAGTCCCTTGGACTGCAAGGAGATCCAACCAGTCTATTCTAAAGGAGATCAGCCCTGGGTGTTCTTTGGAAGGAATGATGCTAAAGCTGAAACTCCAATACTTTGGCCACCTCATGCAAAGAGTTAACTTTTTGGAAAAGACTCTGATGGTGGGAGGGATTGGGGGCAGGAGGAGAAGGGGACGACAGAGGATGAGATGGCTGGATGACATCACCCACTTGATGGACACGAGTTTGAGTGAACTCCGGGAGTTGGTGACGGATAGGGAGGCCTGGAGTGCTGCAGTTCATGGGGTCTCAAAGAGTCAGACATGACTGAGCAACTGAACTGAACTGAACTGAACATGTATATAAAACAAGTATAGGGTAACTTATTTATAATATTATTAAATTTTAATTTGAAATCATATTTTAATATTCCTGCTGGGAAGTTTCATGATCAGAAGATGAAAAGTCTTTTTTCAGCAAAGTTCAAATAGTCTATTGACTTTAGTGAAAAACTGGCTTAATATTCTCCTCTGTCCATTTCTCTATGGATATTTGTGATATTGTGTTTTAGGTTATGATCTTGAAAGCAAAACCATGTGTTATTTCTCTTTGTGTCTTTTAGAGGTGTTTGTAGAATGTCTATTACAAAAAAAGGATGCTCTGTAAGAATTCCTGTGTTTCTTTCTCAAGAATTTTCTAGAAGGTCTGGCGTTGACAATAGTTTCTCTGTGGGGAGAAACATAAATGTTTTTGATCCTTCTTTTGTAAAATCATCAAGTATCTTCCATCCCTGAAATATCTCAGAGTTTTCCCATTCAGTCGCCTCAAGCCCCCTGTTACTTGGCAGCACTAGGACCTCTTGTGTTGTTCTGCTAGGAGTTGAGTAGGGAAGACCATTGGCAGCACACAGGACGAGGGACATGATAATGTGTCTCTGTATCATATGACCAGGGATATGGTGTGTTTCTGTATCAGGTCAGGTAGCAAGCGGGAGCACATGGAGTTGGCCTACTTTCAGCAGAAAGTATCTATCCTTAGAGGAGCTTCCTTTACAGTGTGTATGTTTGCTGTTCATCACCCTGAGAGTTCATATGTTAACTGGTGGTTAAGGGATTGTTGTTGTTCAGTTGCTCAGTTGTGTTTGATTCTTTACCGCACCATGGACTGCAGGAGTCAGGCTTCCCTGTCCCTCACCATCTCCCAGAGTTTGCTCAAACTCATGTCCATTGAGTTGGTGATACCATCCAACCATCTCACCCTCTGCCATTCCCTTCTCCTCCCACCTTCAATCTTTCCCAGCATCAGGGTCTTTTCCAATGAGTCGGCTCTTCACATCAGGTGGCCAAAGTATTGGAGCTTCATCTTCAGCCCTTCCAATGAGTATTCAGGGTTGATTTCCTTTAGGATTGACTGGTTGGATCTCCTTGCAGTCCAAGGGACTCTCGAGAGTCTTCTCCAGCACCACAGTTTAAAGTCATCAATTCTTCGATGCACAGATGTTTTTATTGTCCAGTTCTCACATCCATACATGACTACTGAAAAAGCCATAGCTTTGACTATACAGACCTTTGTCGGCAAAGTAACGTCTCTGCTTTTTAATATGCTGTCTGTGTTTGGTCAAGGGGTGACCTCTTTCTCTGTAAAGCTGTTTATCATGTATGCTTCAGACAGAATGAATACTTGCCCCTCTATAGGAACTTAGCTTGAGAAAGAGCTTATTTCTGTGAGTGTAAAATTATATAAAACCAAGGTAGAGAATTGTCTGCTGAAATCTGTATTCTACACTTTTGTAGATTGAGAGTCTTCAGCCTTTGTTAGATGTTTCAAAATTAGCTTGAACTCTCCAGCTTCTGAGCTCCAGGCACATTGACTGGGCAGCCTTCAAACAGGCAAAAAATGGACAAAAGCAATGGAGCCTCTTGACCTACTCTCTACAACTCAAATTGAGTGAAGATTATTTAATAATGACAATATTTTCCACAGCAAAGTGTACCTATAGAGTTTCCAATCTCCAGTGGCACTCTCATGTAAAATTGACTCTAACCTGAAATACCAGTGACATGTATTTAGACAAGTTTCCCCCACTATGAGGCAAAACTCATTATGATGCAATCACTTTAATTGCGAGTATATATGGGTTATTAAGTATCAAACTGTGTGTGTTTATTGCTCATTACTATATTTAGAAGTTTAAATAGCTTTACTGCTTTGAGAGGTGGTTAGAAGCTTTCAAATATTTAAAACCTAAATAACTAAACTGTTCGTTTATTCCAGGTTCATGATTTTGTTTAGACAGGAAGAAAATACTTTTCATATGCAAGTTTCCATCACTGAATGAATTTCAGGCATGGAGTACAGGAGACATTGCCTAAATTAGAGTGTCAGTGGCTAGAGAGGCGATGTGGAGTTAAAATGTGGAAGCCTCAATCTGAACTATTCAGGCTAAAATAACTTTTGAGGGAAATAATGTGAGACTTTGCATTTTACCATGAAGGGACATCTCTGTGGCTGTGACTATGTAGTGCCAGAAACCTGGAATTATCAAAATTAAATACCTGAGGCTTCTTTCCTTTTCAGGTATCTGTATTCAAGGGGAAATATGTATTAATCACAATGGCTTAATTGCTCTAACTATTAATATTTTCTCAGATAACCTTTGTTAAAAGGGGATAAAATAATATAGATGTGATAGACTTGCAAAAATTGTTTTAATTGAACTAAATTAAAGCCTTTGGGAGCTAAACCAAAATATTATAAAAGTTCCTTATCAAGTCAAAACTACTGCTAAGAGCCATTCCCAGTTTTTTTTTTTTTTAAAAGATAATTAGGAGAAAGAATAATTAGAGAAAGTTTTCTTTTTTTTCCTATAACAAAACATAACAATTGCAAAGTAGACACTCATTTGAAGACATTTAAAGTTATAACTTTGAAGATTCTAAGACAAGCTTCCAGAATACATGGAAAATTATTAATAATCTATACCTTTCTTTTTTGAGCTGACAGTTCTGGTCATAACTCTTTTGTAGATACTCTCATATTGTGGTCATGGAATGAAACTTAATCTTTCTGGGAAAATTAAAATTCTGATATGTAGTTCTGTAATTAATATGTAACCTTTGATTAAGTTTCTTCCAGTCCTTTTCTCAGAGATTTTTAAGATCTTAGGCATCCATAACAGTTCTGATCCATGCCCAAAGGAAAAAGTTTGGCCCAAGACCCCTCAGGGACTATTGAGTTGATGTAAGGGGCCAAGAACACACCCAAGAGAAAACTGCTGCCCTTTCAAACAACCTTTACAGTGTGGTAGCTTTGCAGTGAACAGACTGTGCTGAAAAAGAATTCTGCTATAGCAGGTGGTTCTGAACATTAAATCTTACTCAAACAGTTCTTTGCTAAGAGTAGGTCACTCAAGAGAGAATTCTAAGAGACAGTAACTCACCTGCTTGAATAATCCACTTAACTATTGGTAAGAGTGAGATCATTTAGAAGTGTCATCAGTTACACGTTTTTCTTTTCTATTAATGTGAAATTTCACTGAAGTTTATTAGATCTTCTTTCTGTATAACACTACATTGAGAAGCTAAATACATAGAATGCATTTCTTGCTGCTGGGACTAACCACTCCCCCCTCCAAATAAAAGTCTTGACTGTATAATGTTAAAAACTAAAATTCAGCTAAGTAAATTTTAAAGATCTCATTGGCTTTATTCAATGACTCATGAATCGGGCAGCATCACATCTAGCAGATAGAAGGGAGCTCTGAGGATCTGTACAAAATGAAAGACTTTTCTAGGCAGGAGAGGGTAGGATGAGGAAGTGATGAGGAAAAAGTGAACTGTGGTAAAGTCACCTTCCTTTAGGGGATGTCAGGCATTTACTGGGAAGATTTCCCCACTAAGGTTGACCAGGTAATTCCAGATGGACTAGACTAAATCTTCACTCTTAGGAGAAGCTACAACTGTAATCAAGTCTTGGTTTCATGATGCGGCTTTAGCAAAGTGACTCCATTTTGAGCCTCTTAGCTATTGGAATAAAGCAATTCTGTGAGACAAGCTATGTTTAATTTCTACAGTCCAGAGACCCTGATGCCAAAATTATTTGATAATGATGATTGCTTAGTGACTGCCTGGTATGTATCTCCTTATTGCATATTTGGACTGTTGTTTAGAAACAGTAGTTCACCAGTTGTGACCTGGAGCCTAGAGGCAATGGTAACCCACTCCAGTACTCTTGCCTGGAAAATCCCATGGACGGAGGAGCCTGGTGGGCTGCAGTCCATGGGGTTGCTGAGGGTCGGACACGACTGAGCGACTTCACTTTCACTTTTCACTTTCATGCATTGGAGAAGGAAATGGCAACCCACTCCAGTGTTCTTGCCTGGAGAATCCCAGGGATGGTGGAGCCTGGTGGGCTGCCATCTGTGGGATCACACAGAGTAGGACACAACTGAAGTGACTTAGCAGCAGCAGCCTAGAGGCAAGTAACCTTGAATTAAAGTCTAATGCTTGTCACGGTCTTTGGAGACAGAGACCTGGGGACTGGAATTGACGAGAAGAAGGACGCAGGGGACCCAAGTCTTGAGTGAAACAAGGGTACTTTATTTGCAGAAATGCATGCTTATATATCTTCAATAAAATGATTACTCAGCCATTAAAAAGAATGAAATTCCACCAGTTGCAACAAAATGGATAGTCCTAAAAGGTCACTGAAGGGAGTCATTGAAAGGAGTCACTGAAGGGAATCCAAGCAGGTGCTGTTTCCCATGATCTCAGTCCTGAGAACTGTGTGAAGCTCTGCTCATTCCTGTTTTCCAGGAACCGATAAGGAACAGAGAGTCCTTGAGAAATGGCACACAAAGGAAGAAAACAACATATTGGATCCCTTAAAGTTGAATGTCCCCTGACAAATGCTGACATTATTTATTCAATCATTTAATAAATATTTGCTGAATTCTTCTGATGTGTAATACATTATTTCAGAAACACTGAAAGGCACAAATTCTGTCCCCAATAGGTTGACTATATATTAGGGAAGACAAAAACTGTACACAAATTACTATAATAAAAAGTAAAATAAAAATAGCCATTATTTCAAATTATAGGGAAAACATAGATTACTAAAAAATTGGTAGGGAGAGCATTGCTTATGACAGTGTAAATTAGTACCAACTTGGGAGCAATTTAGCAATGTCTGTCAAAATATCCAGAAATTCTTGATTCAGAAATCCAACTTTTAGGAATTTGTCTCGCAGATATATTTTTCCAATAAATATATGTAGTGGTATTCTTTATTTTAAATTAATTCATTTATTTTAATTGGAAGATAATTACTTTAAATATTGTGACGATTTTTGCTATACATCAGCATGAATTGGCCATCGGTATACACGTGACCCCCCACCTGAACCCAATATTCTTAGTATTTATAAAAAGAATAGACAATTGAAGGTACCTATCTATAGACTTGCAAATAATATAATAATGGCAGTTGTTAAAAAAGATGAGCCACCCCCTGGCATGATGCATATAGTCAATTTAACCATAAAAATAAGATAATTATAATTCAAAGGAGATTGTGCAAATTACCTTTGTAGTACAACTCAGTCAGTGACAAGGGAAGATGGAGAAAATATTAAAGATTGCAGATATGAGGTTGTATGACAGATAAATGAGGTGTGAGACACTGGCCTGTTTCTGAAACAGGAAAAGAACATTACAAAAAAAATGCAAAATTCAAGTATATTCTATAGGTAACAGAATTGTGGCTCTAATAATTTCTTGGTTTCCATAATTGTACAATGTTTATGCAAACTGCTAACACTAGGGGATGCTAGATGAAGGATATAGATAAATCTCTGTAATGTTTTGGGAACGCTTCTATATACATGAGAAAACATGTACGTATTTAAAGATTAGACCTTGCTCATCCTTGTCTCTTTCCCACTGTTCTCCCCCACTGTCTTGAGGCAAAGTAGGACTGATTCTCCTGTAATTTTAAACTACTTTTGAACTCAAAACTTTACTTAAAAATAAAAAAATCTAGACTAAATCTTTTTTTTTTTTTTACTGCTTTTTTCCATTCATATATTTTTCCCTTTAGGTTTTTGATTATGTTTCAAGATCTCTGTGGGAATTGTAAGTCTTCGTATAGGAAAATTTGCACTGAGATAGATAAAAGGCTTTTTAGTACATATTTCTTCTGTATTTGCAGTGACAAATCAATTCAGCAACTCGGCACATCTGCCGTGTGCAATGTATTGTGCGAGGTATTAGTTAAAAACATGAAGCACTGTAGAGCAAGTGGTTGTTCAGTCACTCGTTCATGTCTGACTCTTTGTGACCCCGTGGACCACAACATGCCAGTCTTCTCTGTCCTTCAGTATCTCCTGGAGCAAGTAGAAAAAAATAGAATTTACAATTTACTCAAAACTAAATTAACCATGACCAAAAATAAATTTTAAGTGGTTTTTCTAATTTTTAAAATAAATATTCATGTCTTGTTTTTAAAACTACTAAGTTTCCTCAACTTGCTTTTTGCTTAATTTCACCATGTCAGAATTCATCCTTCCAGGCAATTATTAGACTTATTCTCTGTATATATCATTACCTCCTAAGCTACTTTTCCCTCATTCTCTTGCTGTCTGGACTGACATACATATTAGTAGGACAGAGTGACAGGGGAACAGAAGATGCCGTTGTTCAGCATGTGGGAGTCACTCTGTGTATTTGGCTTGGATAGGGAAAGGAAGACTATCAGTTTGCACGTGTACAGCTCAGTGTGCAGGGGATTATTTGTTGTGCTTAGGTCGGTCGTGTCCGACTCTTTGCAACCCCATGGACCATAGCTCGCCAGGCTCCTCTGTCCATGGGATTATCCAGGCAAGAGTACTGGAGTGGGTTGCCATTCCCTCCTGCAGCAGATCTTCCCAACCCGGGGATCGAACCCAGGTATCCCACTTTACAGGTGGATTCTTTACCATCTAAGCCATCAGGGAAGCCCAAGAATACTGGAGTGGGTAACCTAGCCCTTCTCCAGAGGATTTTCCTGACCCAGGAATTGAGCTGGGGTCTCCTGCATTGCAGACAGATTTTTTAGCAACTGAGCCACCAAGGAAGCCCCAGGGGATTATGGGCATGGGTTTTTCCAGAGGGATCCTGTCCGTGGTAGTGTTTCTTCAGGAAAACCTACCTTTGATCAGATGTGTCTTCAGAGTTGGGGTTTCCTCTTCAATTATTTCACTTAGATTAGCCTCACAATCTTACACAATCCCCCATTGAGTTAGGCAGTCTCTGGCCTAAAAATGTGCTCTGTTTGGTTGGAGTAATGTTCAGCCTAGTTTTTCAGCAAAAATTGATTGTTGAAATTTAGAGAAATTTTAAAAGTATGACTTTCCAGCTTCTTTTGCATATCTGACAACACCAACCATATCATCCTCATAACAAAAATCTACCAGTGCAACTTGCCCGCTCCAGCTGTCACACACCCAGTCATTCCCCAGTGTCTTTGTGACCCTGAGGCCCTTTACCACCTGTGATTTATCATCAAGGTTGAAGGAAAAAGAAATCTCTTGTACCATGGTTAATGAAAATTCCTGGTGCTGTAGATTATAAGTATGCATGAGCACCCATGGAAACCCATCTCCTACACCCACTGTAACTTTTACCATGTGGTACTGGACACGCCTGCCTTGTCCAGTGGAGGGAGAAAATGGTGATATCTTTCAAGGTGACTTCACCTCAGCATGTTCTTTTCTGCAGAGTATGCAAAAGGAAGAATCTTCCTGCACAAATCCCTCCTATTTTTTTGTTCATGATGCCATTTCATACAGTTCTATTCAGACAATAACCATCCATAATCATAGAGTGCACTCATATTATTTTGCATGAAACTGACAAAAAATTTAAGGGTTTTAGCAAAAATAAAACAATATATTTAAAGATAAGCATAGTTAATCTTTTCAGGGAAAATACGAATGTGAATCACGCTACCTGCCCTTCTACTCAGTAGTATTCACCCTGAAGGGAGAGATAAATCCACTATTCCTTCAGGCAGCTTCGGTTTCCTAATGTTTCTCATTGTGTTCTTATTGTGATCCTCTGAGTGGTATCCTTGTATTTTTGATCCTTCATGAAAATTCATGGAAGAAGCTTAAACACCATAATATCAAGTGAAAGAAGTCAAGCTGAAAAGTCTGCATAGACAATTCCAAATATATGGCATTCTGAAAAAGGCAGAACTATAGAGACAGTACAATGATCAGTTGTTCATGAGTTAGGGAGGGAGGAAAGTGGAGCACAGATTTACAGGGCAGTAAAACTACTCTGTATGGTATTATAATGGTGGATGCATGTCATTATACATTTGTCCACACCTACAGAGGGCACAAAAACAAGAGTAAACCTAATATAAACTATGACTTCTGGGTAATGATGATGTGTTAATGTTGGTCCATCAATTGAAGCTGTAAACAAAAAGGACAGAGTCTTGTGCATCATCCAGTTATACAAAGGATAAAGTAACAACCCATTGCAGTTGCCTACCAGCAGTGTGACCTGGGGGGAATTCAGGATAGTAAAAATTCTGTTTTTTGGGTATACAGCCCCTAGATAGTTAAGATGCGTATCTAAGAAAGAATTTCAATGACACCAGATTCTTGCAGCTTCCCATGCTTAGAAAAGCAATAAAATCATTAACTTGAGATATCTGTTTTTGTGATTAGCAGGAATGTTCTACCGAGGTGTATGCTAGACTTCATGTATTTCCTAGCATCAAAATTTATAGACCTACTGGCTCTTCCTGTACCTATTCAGAGCAGTCCCCACAGAGCTTGTGAAAAACTATTTCCCAGGCTATAGTCTTCAGTAGATTTCCTGAATAAAGCTAAACTCACTTTTCTTTCAGTCAACACAATTGTACTCTAGTGAGGGATGTTAATAATGAAGGAAGTTATGCATATGTACATGTGAGCAGGGTATATGTGGGAAATCTTTGTACCTTCCTCTCAATTTTTCTATGAATCTAAAACTACTATAAAAAGTTCATTTTAAAAAATAACATGACAAATTGCAGACAAAAGACTTGCACCCACATAATGTAAGATTCCATTAAATGTTCCTTACAGTTTTGGTATCACTGTAGTAATATGGACATTTTCTGGGTTATTCCCATTAACCATACTAATATCTTGCCTTTACCTTATAATAGCCCACTAAGAGCCTTCCTATAAAGAAAGTCAACTCCTCATTACCTTGAGTTTGCCTGGTTCCTTCTTGAAAAATTCATATACTAGCTGATATTTCTGTGAATTATGTTTTCCTGCCTCTCTTTTTCCCCCATCTGAATCATTGGTCTTAAAATACCATGGCTCTTTGTCATTCTCATGAGAGCTTTCCTAGCTAAATTTGTATCTCACTCTTTTACTTCTTTCCTAGATCTTTTCCTCATGCTGCCTTGTCCTGTAGAAGCTCCATTATTCATCAGCTTTCCTTCTTTTAAAATTGTCTTGAAAGTGCCTTGAAACAAAGAAGTCTCATGTTGAATTTTTCAACTTAAGAAATTAGAAATAGGAGTTTTAAGAACAAATGTTGAAATTTACAAGTCTGTGTTTTTGTTTTCATTCATTACACCTTAAAATCTTGTGAATGTGCAAATAAAAGATTTGCTTTAGATAGTGGTATTTAGAATCAAAGATTATAAATTACCTTCTGGTGATAAATATCAAATCCTTAACCAGTAATAAAGCTATATTCCTTAATTACTTTGCTTTTACCATCTGCCAAAGAATACATTAAAGAATATAGTAAACAAAAGAGTGAGCTGTAAACCCTGAAATTCCATGAAACATCCATAGGAATTTTCCCTTGTGATAAATGACACATTACTTCAGCAGAAGATTTGAGGTAAGGGGAAGGAAAGGAAGCTGTCAAGGAAGATTGAAAGGCAGATGTGTGATGAATACGAGGCAAACTTCAACTCTTTTTACACTTTCTTAACTTTAACTCTTGACTGTACTATAGCATAGCACAAAACATTGATAGCTTACTTCTCTGTACCTACTTGTATACACGTAAAATGGGCATTTGCATTATAATTTGTAGCATTTTGATATGGAAGTGCCTTTACTCAGGTAGTAAAATGTAAAAAAAAAAAAAAAAACAGGACAAAATTCTATGGCAGTAACTGTTGGACTTGCAATTTTTGAAATATGTATCTGAGCCTGAAAATTGTTTTCTATGCTTGGGCAGTACACTGCTTTTCCATCAATTTGAGGCACATAGAATGTTCAAACTGGAAGGATTTTGGAAATCATTTGGTCTAAGATTCATTTTATAGATGAGTGAGTCAAAATAAAAATTATGAAAAGTGTAAAGATGAATCAAGGGTACTTGTTAGAAGATTCAATTTGTTGTTTCACATTACTGTAGCTATTAGAGGATAAGACCAAGCTGAAAAGAAAATACTCATACAGTGATAGTACTTTGGATTAAAAGGGGAAAAATATAATGAAGGCTGCAGTCATTTAAAGAAAAATCATGTTATCCATGGTCGAGTTTATTGTAATGGCATAGACACGTGCCAAGTATTATGGAGGAGGTTGGAACAACTTCACAAACAAACAAAAAGATTTCCATTCAGGTTAAGTCACTAGTCATACTGATTTATAACAACTTAAGTTGCGGTCTGTGCTATGGTTATTAGCATTAAACATCTGAATCGTATTAACCAGGATCTATATGATGACCTTAAAGAAATTTGAAGATATGGATAATGAGTCTGTCTACCTGTATATTAAGGATTTTTAATTTTATGAACACCAAGATTCTAATCTTATGATCAATTTTAAAAGAATCATAACATTTTAAAATGAATGTATATTTGTTTTTCAAATTAACAGTATCACAATAAATATGATCACTAGAATTTCAATGATTATTTTATTTATATTCAAATTTTTGAATAGGAATAATTTCATATTCAAAATTTGCTTTAGTATGACATTTCAACATTGCTCATTGCTTATTGAACCTATTTGGATCAATGTGAAGTTGTTTAATAAAATAGGAAAACTGGAAATAAGTAAGACATTTCATTAATAAACCTCAGAGTGAAACTTAAGTGAGGGTACATACTGATATTTGATAAACAGAGTTAGGACATGGGAAGTCTAGTATGTGTATACATGTTTTCACAAATGTAAGGAGCTAAAAATTCCTCTAATAAATCTGAAATATGTAAGAAAACTCTGTATGAATTAGAAAGATGATCTTTAATAAATATATCAACTTTTAAAATCCTATACTATTTTCAAAGATAAGCAAGAAAAAGAAAAAAGAAAGAAAATGAAGTCACTCAGTTGTGTCTGACTCTTTGTGACCCAATAGTCTATAGCCTGCCAGGCTCCTCAATCCCTGGGATTTTCCAGGCAAGAATACTGGAGTGGGTTGCCATTTCCTTCTCCAGGGGAAATCTTCCCAACCCAGGGATTGAACCCCGGTCTCCTGCATTGCAGGAAGACTCTTTATGGCGTGAGCCACCGCGAAATCCAAGCAAGAAAAAAAGAACAGTAAAAAGAAAGGATTTTTGAGTTTCTCAGAGTCTAAGAATCAATACAAATAAGTGACCAAAGGGCTTGTATTGTTGTGGATTATACAAAAATTTCATTACTTGAAATTTCACAAAAGGAGCAGTGTATCTGGGTGGTGGAACAAAAAGAAAATAACTTGAAGCAATGTACATGTTCACAACCTGGTTCAGCCATGTTTTAACTGTATAATAGTATTGATAGATACATTACTTAAAATGTCTAAGCTTCAATTTTAGGTCTTGATCATAAGGGAGGTTGTAGTGATATATATAAAATGTCTAACAGATAATCAGATCAGTTGGTAAAAAAAATTTGTCTGCAATGCAGAAGACCTGGATTTGGTTCCTGGGTCAGGAAGATCCCCTGGAGAAGGAGATGGCAACCCACTCCAGTATTCTTGCATGGGAAATCCCATAGTCAGAGGAGCCTGGTGGGCTACAGTCCATGGGGTTGCAAGAGTTGGACACATCTTAGCGATTAAACCAATATCAGATAATGGGTATCATTTTATGTTATCTCCTTTCTCTATAAGCTCTGAGTGTGAGAGTTACTAACTGGCACACTTTGTTCTAAGAAACTTGGGATTCACAATTTATAAGGTAAATAAAAATTCAATGAAGCATCACATTTTCACAAAAATATTATGCAAAATGATTGACATTAAGAGACTAATGGGAAAGAGGCAAGGACTGTTGTGGAAACCATTTAGTTATAGCCAGTGTTAGTTGCTCAGCCATGTTTGACACTTTGTGACCCCATGTACTATGGGCTCCTCTGGTCCATGGAATTCTCCAGGCAAGAATACTGGATTAGGTAGCTATTTCCTTCTCCAAGGGATCTTCCTGACCAGGGTTTGAACCCAGGTCTCCCGCATGCAAGCACATTCTTTACCACCTAAGCCACCAGGCTAAGAAATTGGTTAATTTATCAGGGTTAGAGACAAAGGAAAAAGCAATTTAGATTAATAAGTGTTGGAGGTTAGAAGAGATAGGATCAGGAAGGAGGGGTTTTTCCTAAGTGAAGAAGGGAACATAAGAGAAAGAATATTTTAATTTTATTTTTCTAATTGAAGTATTTGTTGTTGTTCAGTCACTCAGTGGTGCCTGACTCTTTGTAACCCCAGCACACAAGGGGTTCACTGTCCTTCACCGTCTCCGGGAGTTTGCTCAAATTCATGTTCCATTGAGTTAGTGATGCTATCTAACCATATCAGCCTCTGCTGCCCCCTTCTCCTCTTGCCCTCAATCTTTCCCAGCATCAGGGTCTTTTTCAATGAGTTGGCTCTTTGCATCAGGTGGCCAAAGTATTGGAACCTCAGCTTCAGCATCAGTTCTTCCAATGAGTATTCAGGGTTGATTTCCTTTGGGATTGACTGGTTGGATCTCCTTGCTGTCCAAGGGACTCTCAAGTGTCTTTCCAGTGCCACAATTTAAAAGAATCAATTCTTTGGTCTTCAGCCTTCTTTATGGTCCAGCTCTCACATCCATATATGACTACTGGAAAAATCATAGTTTCAATTATACTAACCTTTGTTGGCAAAGTGAAGTCCCTCCTTTTGAATACACTGTCTAGATTTGTCATAGCTTTTCTTCCAAGGAGCAAGTGTCTTTTAATTTTTTGGCTGCAGTCACCATCCACAGTGATTTTGGAACCCAAGGAAATAAATCTGTCACTGTTTCTACTTTTCCCCCATCTATTTGGCACAAAGTTATAGGACCAGATGCCATGATCTGTCTTTTGAATGTTGAGTTTTAAACCCAGCTTTTTCACTCTCCTCTTTGAACCTCATCAAGAGGCTCCTTAGTTCCTGTTCACTCTCTGCCATTAGGGTGGTTTCATCTGCATATGTGAGGCTATTGATATTTCTCCCAGCAATCTTAATTCCAGTTTGTGAATCATCCATCGTGTCATTTAACATGATGTTCTCTGCATATAAGTGAAATAAGCAAGGTGACAATATACAGCCTTGGCATACTCCTTTCCCAATTTTGAACCAGTCTGTTGTTTCATGTCTGGTTCTAACTGTTGCTTCTTGCCCTGCCTACAGGTTTCGCAGGAGGCAGGTAAGGTGGTCTGGTATTCCCATCTCTGTAAGAATTTTCCTCATTTTGCTGTGATACATAAATCAAAGGCTTTAGTTTAGTCAATTGAAGTAGAGTTGATTTACAGTGTTGTGTTAATTTTAGGTGTATAGCAAAGTGATTTATATACACACACACACACACACACACACACACACACACACACAATTCTACGTGTTAGTCATTCAGTTGTGTCTAATTCTTTGCATATATATATATATATATAAAATTTCAGATTCTTTTCCCTTATCAGTTATTATGAAATATTGAGCCTAGTTCTCTGTGCTAAACTGTAAGTCCTTAAGAAAAATTTTAAACATAATGGAGTTGGTTTTATAAGCTCAAGTGTTCATGCCTGGAAATTGTTGCCAGTGATCCCAACTTTGAAAACCTCTAATGAGGATTTAATCCTAAGGCAGCCAGGACATTATATTATAATGGTGTGGGAGACAGCAAATTACTTTTCTGTGACCAAATTATTTCACTAACTTATGACTGTTGTGTGAGGAATGTAGTATAAGTTAAGGGCTCATTTCCCATGAGGAATTGTATTTTGGGGTGATGGTGATAATGTTCCCTTTTATGACTTTATAGGTTATTTTGTTTCTTCTTGTATATAGTAATGAAAGGGGCATTATATAAGCATATGACCAAAACAAATAGAAAGGTGAAATACAGTCTAAATATTTATACTTATATATGCCAGGAAGCATAGGTTGAGGCTGGGCTGAAGTTAGAAAGAGCTGAATTTCAGCCCCTAACCTTTTACTTTTGTGTTATTGGTCAAATTATTTCACAGTTTCAAGCTTCAATTTCCTCATCAATAACACACTTCACTTGGAATGTATGTAGCCACTTGGCACAGATCTCAACATAAACTCAGCATGTAGATTAGCTCTGATCATCATTAATTATAACTGATTAAATATAAGGAAGGAAAGAAAGGGTATAAGATGGATAGATAGAGAAATGGGTGGATATATGGGTAATAGAAGAAGGAAAGAAGGGGGAGATAAGGGGAGGAAAATATGGAAGGAAGAAAGGAAATAAATTAGGGAAGGACAGGAAATAATTTATTAGAGCAAAATTATTATATTTTTGTTTGTCTTCTAATTTTGATATTCTGGAGATAAGTTATACATTGAATAAGTAGATGGTATATGAACTGAGTATTCTTTTTCTAAAATGTAATTCTTGCAAGGCAATAGTCAAATAAATATTGAGAGATTTCAAATATGCATGTCTAAAATTTAGTGAATATAGAGGTTGGCCACTGTTGTATCCTGTCCATCAGCTTCTTTTAGAGGTTTTTAAATTAAATTCACTTGTAAAAGAATTCAAGTAATTTATATTAGCCAGTTGAAATGTCAGCTAGAAACTGAAATGAAGATTTATTTATGCTCTAGTGCCATACCTGTTGAAACACAGTGTCCTTAGAAAGTGTCATTCGGGATGTTAATGTTATTAACGCTAGATCGGAAATGGGTGAAGCAGGTGTAATGTGAACTTGCCAATTCATTTTATTTGAAATAGAATTTGAAAAATTATAGTTTTCCTTTTTAAATATGCTTTTGTACATTTCATTTTTGCTTTTATATTTTATATTTCATTCAGAAAGTCTAGAATTGTTTTATATACATTGTTTAAGGACTATGGGTTTTAGGAAAACCCATTTGACACAAATCCAAGTCAAAAAATTTATATAACCACAAAATATTTCTCCACTGAAGTTTACCATAAACAAAGCAATAAGTAAACAGCAACTTGAGATGAAATATTTGCAGCTCACATCACAAAAGGATATTAATTTTCTCAATGTTTAAAGGACTGCAAATCAGAAAAATTCTTGGACTATAATAGATAAAAAGAACCAAGCATAAGCTAGTAAGCAAAAAATATATAAATGGTTTTTATTTATAAAATGTGTAGCCTCATTTATATGAGTAATATCAGCTGAAGCTGCAATATCATTTCCTACTTTTCAGATTAGCAAAGGATTAATCTTTATAATAAACTACAGTATTGGGAAATTCTAAGGAACCCATATATTGTCATACAATGTAAAATGCAAGCAAAATTGAGCTGGTTTATGAGAAATACAACTGTCAATAGCATTTAGAATAAAATCATGTATATTACCTTTGACCTGGCAATGCTTCTCTTAGTTTTTTCTTTTTTCCCCCCAAAGAAATACATCTACTGACATAAAGAGCAAGTGATCCATTTACAACAATTCTCACTGCAGAGTTTTGGTAATAGAAAAGGACTGGACATTCAATATCATGGAAATCCAAGTCTATGACACGACCAGTAATGTTGAAGAAGCTGAAGTTGAAGAACTGCAAGACCTTTTAGAACTAACACCTAAAAAAGATGTCCTTTTCATTATAGGGGACTAGAATGTGAAAATAGGAAGTCAAGAAACACCTGGAGTAGCAGGTAAATTTGGCCTTGAAGTACAGAATAAAGCAGGACAAAGGCTAATAGAGTTTTGCCAAGAGAATGCACTAGTCATAGCAAACACCCTCTTCTAACAACATAAGAGAAGACTCTACACATGGACATCACCAGATGGTCAACACTGAAATCAGATAGATTATATTCTTTGCAGCCAAAGATGGAGAAGTTCTATACGTTCAGCAAAAACAAGACTTGGAGCCGACTGTGGCTCAGATCATGAACTCCTTATTGCCAAATTCAGACTTAAATTGAAGAAAGTAGGGAAAAACCACAAGAGTATTCAGGTATGACCTAAATCAAATCCCTTATGATTATACAGTGGAAGTGAGAAATAGATTTAAGGGACTAGATCTGATAGGCAGAGTGACTGAAGAACTATTGATGGAGGTTCGTGACATTATACAGGAGACAGGGATCAAAGCCATACCCAAGAAAAAGAAATGCAAAAAGGCAAAATGGCTGTCTGAGGAGGCCTTACAAATAGCTGTGAAAAGAAGACAAGCCAAAAGCAAAGGAGAAAAGGAAAGATACTCCTATTTGAATGCAGAGTTCCAAAGAATAGCAAGGAGAGATAATAAGAAAGCCTTCTTCAGTGATCGGTGCAAAGAAATAGAGGAAAACAATAGAATGGAAAAGACTATAGATCTCTTCAAGAAAATCAGAGATAGCAAGAGAACATTTCATGCAAAGATGGGCTCAATAAAGGGCAGAAATAGTATGAACCTAACAGAAGCATAAGACATTAAGAAGAGGTGGCAAGAATACACAGAACTACATGAAAAAGATCTTCACTACCCAGATAATCATGATGGTGTGATCACTCACCTAGAGCCAGACACCCTGGAATGTGAAGTCAAGTGGGCCTAAGGAAGCATCACTATGAACAAAGCTAGTAGAAATGATGGAATTCCAGGTGCACTATTTCAAATCCTAATAGAAAACACTGTGAAAGTGCTGCACTCAATATGGCAGCAAATTTGGAAAACTCAGCAGTGGCCACAGGACTGGAAAAGGTCCGTTTTCATTCCAATCCCAAAGAAAGGCAATGCCAAAGAATGCTCAAACTACCACACAATTGCACTCATCTCACACTTTAGTAAAGTAATGCTCAAAATTCTCCAAGCCAGGCTTCAGCAGTACATGAACCAAGAACTTCCAGATATTCAAGCTGGTTTTAGAAAAGGCAGAGGAACCAGACATCTAATTGCTAACATCCACTGGATCATCAAAAAAATAGAGAGTTCCAGAAAAACATCTATTTCTGCTTTATTGACTATGCCAAAGCCTTTGACTGTGTGGATCATAATAAACTGCGGAAAATTCTCCAAAAGATGGGAATACCAGGCCACTGACCTGCCTCTTGAGAAATCTGTATGCAGGTCAGGAAGCAACATTTAGAACTGGACATGGAACAGCATACTGGTTCCAAATAGGAAAAAGAGTACGTCAAGGCTGTATATTGTCACCCTGCTTATTTAATTTCTATGCAGAGTACATCATGAGAAATGCTGGACTGGGAGAAGCACAAGCTGGAATCAAGATTGCTGGGAGAAATATCAATAATCTCAGATATGCAGATGACACCACCTTTATGGTAGAAAGTGAATAAGAACTAAAGCATCTCTCAATGAAAGTGAAAGAGGAGAGTGAAAAACTTGGCTTAAAGCTCAACATTCAGAAAACAAAGATCATGGTATCCGGTCCCATCACTTCATGGCAAATAGATGGGAAAATAGTGGAAACAGTGGCAGGCTTTATTTTCTTGGGCTCCAAAATCACTGCAGATGGTGACTGCAGTCATGAAATTAAAAGATGCTTACTCCTTGGAAGAAAAGTTATGATCAACCTAGAGAGCATCTTAAAAAGCAGAGACATTACTTAGCCAACAAAGGTCCATCTAGTCAAGGCCATGATTTTTCCAGTAGTCATGTATGGATGTGAGAGTTGGGCTATAAAGAAAGCTGAGCACCAAAGAATTGATACTTTTGAACTATTGTGTTGGAGAAGACTCTTGAGAATCCCTTGGACTGCAAGGAGATCCAACCAATCCATCCTAAATGAGATCGGTCCTGAGTGTTCATTGGAAGGACTGTTATTGAAGCTGAAACTCCAATAGTTTGGTCACCTGATGAAGGACTGACTCATTTGAAAAGACCCTGATACTCAGAAAGATTGAAGGTGGAAGGAGAAGGGGACAACGGAGGATGAGATGGTTGGATGGCATCACCGACTCAATGGACATGAGTTTGAGTAAACCCTGGGAGTTGGTGATGGACAGGGAAGCCTGGTATGCTGCATTCCATGGGGTAGCAAAGAGTTGGACATGACTGAGTGATTGAACTGAACTGGACATAACCCAAATGTCCCTAATAAAGGACTGCTGAACTAAATTATGGTACATTCATGTATGTTAATACTATTAGCCATTAAGGAGTATCAGTTCAGTTCAGTTCAGTTCAGTCGCTCAGTTGTTTCCGACTCTTTGCGACCCCATGAATCGCAGCACACAAGGCCTCCCTGTCCATCACCAACTCCTGGAGTTCACTCAGACTCACATCCATCGAGTCAGTGATGCCATCCAGCCATCTCATCCTCTGTTGTCCCCTTCTCCTCCTGCCCCCAATCTCTTCCAGCATCAGGGTCTTTTCCAATGAGTCAACTCTTTGCATGAGATGGCCAAAGTACTGGAGTTTCAGCTTTAGCATCATTCCTTCCAAAGAACATCCAGGGCTGATCTCCTTTAGGGATTTAGGGTTTAAATACCCTGAACAGAAAAATGTTGACATACAGTATATTCAAAAGATAAGGTTTAGCACAATATATATATACTGTATAAAATTGTCATATATGCTTGTGTATCAGGTGCGGGGCTATGCAAGGCCTTGCCAGGTTCACTGACTCACGAGGAAGCCTCATAGGGCTCAGGGTATAGTCATATTCATGGACATGATTTATTATAGCAAAAGATATAAAGCAAATTCAGCAAAGGGAAAAAGGCGCATGATGTAAAGTCTTGAGGAAAGTTAGTGCAAACTTTCAAGAGTCCTGTCACCAGGAAGTCACGGAGGAGACATTACTTTTTCCAGCTCCAAATTGTGGTAACAAGTGTGGAGTGTAATCTCCCAGGGAAGCTCAATAGAGATTCCGTGCCCAGGGTTTTTAATGGGAGCTGGTCATTCCCAAGCACCAGCCAATGGCCAGCCTTCTAAGGAGTGTCTCTTAGGAGAGCAGTCACAGGCCTGCTATGTTAACTATTTTCTGCACAGCTTCTATGCAGACTCTCTCTGAAATAATAAAACTTAGTGACTTTGGCTTCTTCAGGAAGAATAATTGACTGGTTAAAGGACAAGAGGATATTTGATTAAATTTGCTCCCTTCAACATTTATCCTTTTCTATTCTTTTTACTTTTATCACCAGGGAATGTGTTACATACTTGAAAAAAAAGGGAAGGTTAAAAAACTCACTGAGTTTGAGGTATATTTTGTTAGAATGACTTTTTTTTCTTTATTTTCTCTTAATACATTTGTTTTTTCACTAACATTTTAATGTTTACTTCTCTCTCTCTCTCTCTCTCTCTATATATATATATATATATTTTTTTTTTTTTTTTTTTTTCTTCCCCTGTCCATGGGGTCACAAAGAGTCCGATATGACTGGGTGACTAAACAACAGCAAATATAATTTTTAGGTTTAGTAGAATGAGAAATCCAAGGGCAGGCAGTCTGTACATGAATCAAAATGGTTGTAGGGTAGATCAGTGTTTCTAAAACTTTCTCATGTCCTGGCACACTTACAGAGTGACACTATCTCTACGAATACTGGGATATACACATATAAAGCAACCAGCCTGTGGGCCTAGCCATATCCCCCTAGCTTTGAATTCAACAGGCTGTATTCTTTAGAGTAAAGAGGCTCTGCTTATCTTCACACATTAAATAATCTCTGCTTTTATTTTTGTTAAAGACATTTATTTATTTACGGCTGTGCTGGGTCTTAGTTGTGGTGAGTGGAGACTACTCTGTGATGTGCAGGCTTCTCATTGCAATAGTTTCTCTTGTTGGGGAGCATGGGCTCTAGGTGTGTGGGTTTCAGTACCTGGAGTGCATGGGCTCAGTAGTTATGGCTCATGGGCTCTAGAGCACTGGCTTAATAGTAGTGACATGTGAGCTTAGCTGTCCCACAGCAAGTGGGATCTTCCTAGGCCAGGGATTGAACCTGTGTCCCCTGCATTGTTAGGTGGAGTCTTTACCACTAAGAACGAGGGAAGCCCTCTGCTTTTATCTTAAATATTCTTCTCACTTTAAAGACTGCTTTCTGGTAGAGGCTTCCCTGGTGACTCAGATGGGAAAGAATTCGTCTGCAATGAAGGAGACCCGGGTTTGAGCCTTAGTTCATGAAGATCTCTCCTGGAGAAGGGAATGGCTATCCACTCCAGTATTCTTGCCTGGAGAATTTCATGGACAGAGGAGCCTGGCAGGCTACAGTCCATGGGGTTGCAAAGGGTTGGACATGACTGAGTGACTTAAAACTTTCACTTTATTTTTTCAGAAGTAAACACAGTACCCACTCAAGTTTGCGACTCCTAGATTTCTTGTGTTGTCATCTCACTCCGCATTCTCTTAGAGACAGGATTCCCTTGCCTTTTCTCCAACCTTGCCTCCACTTTCCTACCCACAATATTTTGCTTAGGCTCCTATTATTTCCAGAAATATCCTTCCCTATCAAAATCCTCTGATGAATGTACATCTGTTTTTCAAGGTCTAAGCTAAATTATCTCTTCTCTAAAAATTCTTCTCTGAGTCACCTATTTACAATTAATTTCTTCCATCTCTAACTCCATTTGTTTCTACCTTTAATTATAGTACTTACCTTTTTGAGTCTTATCTAGTCACCTCCCCGCCAAGATTTCAGTGATTCTTAACCCTTCCTGGGCATTACAGAAGCCAGTGTGCTTCTTCAAACCTGGTGCGAGATGCCAGGGCTCAGCCTCCCGATATTTTGGTTCAGGTGGTCATGTGAGGTAGGGCCCAGGTAATTTGAACCTGCATGTAAGATTGAGCATCCTGGTAGAGCCTCTGATTTTCAAGCCACTGCCTGTGTTATTTTAGCCATTTATTTGAGTATTTTAATTTGTTTGTAGGAGATGATTTGCAACTGACCATGTAGGGAAGATTGGTCAAATTCACTGTTTTGGGCAAGTGGTGTTAAGTCTGTCTTTCTAAAATGACAGATCCATATTCATTCTTAGCAGTTTCTAGTTTATATCATCAGGGAGAAGGAAGGTTATTATTTAATTATTAATATTAGCTTTGACAGGTAGGTATAAATCTTTTCCAAGTAATTTTTGTGTCAGTATATTTATATCGAAGCTTTTATTTATGATAGGAAAGACACAATTGTAGCTTACAGTAATGAAGTTGGAATTTCATTTGTCAGAGGACTGTTTTTATCCTTTTATCCAGATTCAGTTCAGTTCAGTGTAGTCGCTCAGTCGTGTCCTAATCTTTGCGACCCCATGAACTGACAGCATGCCGATGCAAATTTTAAAAACCTAATTGTTGTATTTAGATTGTAAACATTAGTGTTTAAGGATTTCTTCTGCATGATAAAAGGATAATAAGATATTTATTTAAAATTTGATATTAAAATTTTTTGGGGGGCATGATATGAAAATTTCTGTAAGTACAAAACATAAATGAAGTGTGATGTCTTTGTATTGTATTATCTTAATTTCCCATAATTCTCATCTCTATGGTTTCTGATAGTTGTTTAGTCACTAAGTCATGTCTGACTCTGTGTGACCCCATGGACTCTAGCCCACCAGGCTCTTTTGTCCTTTGGATTCTTCAGGCAAGAATACTGGACTGGGTTGCCATTTCCTTTTCCAGGAAAAAAAAAAGAAAGACATTTTGTGTGTGATTTTTGGAAAGCAGATATGAAGCACCAGCTTTAATTTTTATGTTCTGAACCTTATTCAGGGAGGCAGGCATGCTGCTGCTGATGGGGCTTGCACTGTGAGTGGGGCAGCATCTAGACCAGCCCCTTTCCCAGCTCCTACTGGAGCTCCTCCTTCAGCTTACCATCTCTGGGCAAATTCATATGCAGCTCTGTGGTTAAATACTGCAAGTTTGTGCTTTCCGTGAGGCGGGAGATACTTCTAGGAAGATACGATTCTAGTTTATTCTCGTAGTTTACACATTCTCCAGGTTCTTGTCCACACCCAGCTTGCCTTCCAAACTGTCTGCCATGTAGTGACTTCAGGCTCAGCAATAGATGCGGAGTCAGTGTGCACAGACTCCCTTAGCTTCTGCACATGCACAGACCTCTTTCCCCTAAGAAACCAAATTTCTAATCAAGGATCACATAGGTGTTTGCTTATGCCTCCTTAGTCTCTTTTACTCTAGAACAGGCCTCTAAATTTTTCCTTCTCCAAAGACACTGGCTTTTTAAAGAAATAAGTTTAGCTGCATTTTGCCTCCTGAATTTGCCTATTTTCCCCATGGGGTTCTTCTATTCACTGTATTTATTATATATTGAAAATCAAGTCTATGGCTTAATTCAATTCAGTTTAAATGTTTTATGTAGAAATGCTTCCAAGGCAGAGCATGTTTTTCTTCTGTATCACATCAGAAGAGACCTGATGTCATCTGCTCCCTAACTGTTAGTGATGCTACATTTAACCACTGGAAAATAATGACCACCAGGTCACTTCCCTCTCTAGGTAGGTTCTTCTCTTCATAATTAGCGAGTTACTGGTAACATGATACTTTTGCACCCTGTGAATATCCTGTACAGCTTTTATCTAATGCTTTTAGCATCCATTGATGACTCTTGCTTAGTTAGATTATTTCACTGGGTGTCACAAATAGTGATTTTCTAATTGTATCCTTTCTTCAGTATTTATTAGTTTTTATTCTGCTTTTTAAATAAAGTTCCCTTTTTGAGAGATTTATGATCACTATAAAAATTTCTTTTGTTAATGTTAGAAATTTGCGTAACAGCAAGGAACAGTGATCAATTGTTCAGTTGTGTCTTTAATCTGCTTACCTCTCATGTACAGTATTACATAGACTAGTTGTGAGATTTATGAGGGGAGCAAAAATACATTTCCAAAGTGATGCCTAGGTAGATGAGTGTTCACATGAAGACTAAGCTTTAGAGAAAGATTTATTGGACAGTTTTGAATGCTAAAATATTATTGAATAAAATTCCAATGAGAGTCTGAGCTATGGTTTTCTTTGAATATTTTAAAATCTATCTGTCATATCAGCCCTAGAGAGACATACTATAGGGATATTGTATTCTTTCTTGATTGATACCTAGATATCTAAAGACATTCTTAGAGATGGATAGAACTTAACATATGCAGAATAGTTGTAGAATATTTATATTGAGGGTTTGTTGAATTCTAGTGAAATATATCAAAAGAAATATATCAACATGACTGTCATTAAGTCTATCAGATCTATCTATCGGATGGAAACCAGTACAAATCTAAGCTGTATCATTTGGGGAACACATTGAGCAATATGGCACAACTGAGAATGTCTTTTGAAATGTTAATATGATGGAATCCTATACAAGTTAATAAGTTTCTTTTTAATCCTTGAGTCACTGCCTTGAAAGATATTCTAGTAAAAGTTACTTTATGAACATAAATATATATAACTGAGTTATTTTTATGCCTCATTATAGAATATTCAAGAATAAATAATTGTCGTGAATCATGTAGAAAGGATTAAGACTATCTGGTGATTTTTCAAAATCAAATCTGAAGATGAATTTTTTAAAACAACAATGATGATATTTTAAGGAGAATTACAGTTAGAAATGCATCTCTAACCTTTAATTTAATACATAAAACAAACATTATGTGTGTACATTGAAACTAAACTTTTAAAACTATAATTCCAAGTATGTTTAAAATTGGGTAATTATACTGATGCAACTTATTATAGAAAACTAGAAGATAAAGAAAAAAGAGGTTACACAGGAGATAGAGTTAAGACTGATCTCTAAGAGCCAAAAAAGTATGGTTTTCTTAAGGTCAACGCATCAGTAAAGGTTGTCTATCCTTAATACGGGTTGTAAGAGATTCAACTCTATTTCTCTAATCAGCATCATTTGTGGGTATGACCCTTAAGTTCTTCTATAACTCTTAGGATGAAGATACTCAAAGACAGAAAAATAGAGTAAAAATGCAATTCCAAAAGACTCTAGTCAGAGTTACAAGGCAAATCACCCCTCAGTGAAGTCTAAACTACTTATATCATGAAGGACTATGCACATGCTTAGCACACAAAAGATATTTTGAAAATGAGATCAAAGACAAAAAATTACAAAGATCATAAAAGAAGTTTAATGTTATGAGAAAGAATTAGCAAAACAAACAAACAAAAAAGACAAGAAAATTATATCCTCAAGGGATTGGTCTTGGGACCCTCATGCACATCCAAATCAATGTGTGCTCAATGTACTTTGTATAAAATGGTATATAAGAGTTGGCCCTCTGTATCTGTGTGTTCCACATCTTCCCATATGGAGGGTTTACTGATTGTACTAAAACTAAGATCATGGCATCTGGTCCCATCACTTCATGGCAAGTAGGTGGGGAAACAATGGAAACAGTCAGAGACTATTTTTTTGGGCTCCAAAATCACTGCATGTGGTGACTGCAGCTGTGAAATTAAAAGGCACTCCTTGGAAGAAAAGCTATGACCAACCTAAATAGCATATTAAAAAGCAGAGACATTACTCTGCCAACTAAATCCATCTAGTCAAAGCTATGGTTTTTCCTATAGTCATGTATGGATGTGAGAGTTGGACTATAAAGAAAGCTGATGTTTTTGAACTGTGGAGGTCAAACCAGTCAATCCTAAAGGAAATCAGTCCTGAATATTCATTGGAAGGACTGGTGCTGAGGCGAAACTCCAATACTTTGGCCACCTGATGCAAAGAACTGACTCATTGGAAAAGACCCTGATGATGGGAAAGATTGAGGGCAGGAGGAGAAGGGTATGACAGAGGATGAGATGGTTGGATGGCATCACTGACTTGATGGATATGACTTTGAGCAGGTTCCAGGAGTTGGTGAAGGACAGGGAAGCCTGGCATGCTGCAGTCCATGGGGTCACAAAGAGTAGGGCACTACTGAGCAACTGAAATGAACTGAACTGAACTGATTGTATACCCTAGAAACTGAAGAAAGCAGAAAAATCAAAATGAGTCTGTTTAGATTGTTAAGGAAGTAAAAGAAGTAGTAGAATACACACAACAATAATAGTGAAAAATAATCGCACAACAGTTTAAATACAAAGAGAAAAATAAGGAATTTGAAGGTATATTTGAGGAAATCACTCAGCCCAGAGAAATGTAGAGGTTAGGACTCAGTTAGGACTCAGTTCAGTCACTCAGTTGTGTCCGACTCTTTGCAACCCCATGAACTGCAGCATGCCAGGCCTCTGTGTTCATCACCAACTCCCAGAGTTTACCCAAACTCATGTCTATTGAGTTGGTGATGCCACCCAACCATCTCATCCTCTGTCGTCCCCTTCTCCTCCTGCCTTCAATTTTCCCAGCATCAGGGTCTTTTCCAATGAGTCAGCTCTTCGAATCAGGTGGCCAATGTATTGGAGTTTCAGCTTCAACATCAGTCCTTCCAATGAACACCCAGAACTGATCTCCTTTAGGATGGACTGGTTGGATCTCCTTGCAGTCCAAGGGACTCTCAAGAGTCTTCTCCAACACCATAGTTCAAAGCATCAATTCTTCAGTGCTCAGCTTTCTTTATAATCCAACTCTCTCATCCATACATGACTACTGGAAAAACCATAGCCTTGACTAGATGGACCTTTGTTGGCAAAGTAATGTCTTTGCTTTTTAATATGCTATCTAGGTTATTCTTAACTTTCCTTCCAAGGAGCAAGCATCTTTTAATTTCATGACTGAAGTCACCATCTACTGTGATTTTGGAGCCCAGAAAAATAAAGTCTGACACTGTTTCCCCATCTATTTGCCATGCAGTAATGAGACCAGATACCATGATCTTAGATTTCTGAATGTTGAGCTTTAAGCCAACTTTTTCACTCTCCTCTTTCACTTTCATCAAGAGGCTCTTTAGTTCTTCACTTTCTGCCATAAGGGTGGTGTCATCTGCATATCTGAGGTTATTGGTATTTCTCCCAGCAATCTTGTTTCCAGCTTGTGCTTCTTCCAGCCCAGCATTTCTCATGATGTACTCTGCATGTAAGTTAAGTAAGCAGGGTGACAATATACATCCTTGACATACTCCTTTTCCTATTTGGAACCAGTCTGTTTTTCCATGTCCAGTTCTAACTCTTGCTTTCTGACCTGCATACAGGTTTCTCAAGAGGCAGATCAGGTAGTTTGGTATTCCCACCTCTTTCAGAATGTTCCACAGTTTATTGTGATCCACACAGTCAAAGGCTTTGGCATAGTCAATAAAGCAGAAATATATGTTTTTCTGGAACTCTTTTGCTTTTTCAATGATCCAGAAGATGTTGGCAGTTTGATCTCTTGTTCCTCTGACTTTTCTAAATCCAGCTTAAACGTCTGGAAGTTCACGGTTCACATATTGCTGAAGTCTGGCCTGGAGAACTTTGAGCATTACTTCACTAGTGTGTGAGATGAGTGCAATTGTGTGGTAATTTGAGCATTCTTTGGCATTGCCTTTCTTTGGGAATGTGGAGGTGAAAAATATAAAATAAAAATTAAGAGACACAGACTAAAACAATTTCTAAAATGTGTCTGGTAGGAATCCAGGAAATAGAGAATAGGTAGACCAAGGAAAATAAAATAATCAAAGTTATCAAGACTCATTATTTTCCAGAACTGCAGAAAGACATGAATATCATGATTCAATCTATATAATACCCACAATATCTGATCATTTCAGTTTTCTGCTTAATGCTATTCAATGCTGCATTGCTCATAAATAAGGTTAATCCTTAGCATGACATATGATTAGATCCCTACTCTGTCTCCTTTGACCTTCGCTTCTTATCATTCCCAGAAATCATCATATATTTAATCTATGACCAATTTCTTTCTCATTTCCTCCCGTTTATTCATGAATCTGCATTGAATAAAATTCCTTCTTCCTCACTTACTATCATCTCTCATCTCATTTGATCTCCTTCAACATCTGCCAGAGCAGACTTTATCTACTTTTTCTTTAAAGCTAATTTTAGATATCATGTCCTCTGATTACCTATCTCTATATCCCACCCAGAAAAGGAAGTGTTCTTGTCCCTTTTTATCTTAACCTTTGCCCATTTATAGTTGGAGAGGAAATATTTCAGTTTAAGATTTAACAGAAGAATGGTTTGGATAAGGAAAAATGCCCTTGGTTTGCAGGCTCTGGCAAGATGATTTAAATGAAGTATAAAACCTCATCAGAATTTAGGGGATCAAGGAACTGTTAAAGCACTGAAAAAATTATGCATGTATGTTATTACTAAAATTATGGTATGGGGAAGATGACTATGATTCAGTCTTCAAGTCCTTGGTAAAAGCAGGATAATAATCAGTCAAGTAAACAATGGTGATGAAGAGGAAAAAGTGGTATTTGTAGGTGAAAGCATCAAGAATAGTTTTTAATGGAAGTGGAAAAGCCTTGGTATGAAAGTGGTATACATGAGAAAGAGATAATTGTTCCTTCTCCTCAAAGCTGCATGTGGAATTGGTGTTGTAGCAAAATGGGCTGTCTTGTTCTGAAGTCATCTTTAAGTGAAATGGCATTGCACATAGGGGAAAGTCACATGAAGTCAAGGTAAGAAAATGTGAGCTATACCTGTAAAAAAGATGATGAAGCAAGTGCATTCATTTATAAATTAGGTGACATTAATCAAATTATAATCTATTCTCTTGAAAGACATAACATTATGGATGATGTAGTAAGCTCAGATATCTTCTGAATTATTGGGTGGACACGGGTTTGATGATGGCCAACAGATTCACTGGAACTGAAAAACTGCAAGTCTTGAAGGAAAAATGCTGGTAAATTTTACTTCAGGATTTAGCAAGTGGATTAGGGCTTCCCTGGTGGCTCAGATCGTAAAGAATCTGCCTGCAGTGTGGGCAACCAAGGATCGATCCCTGGGTTGGGAATGTCCCATGGAGAAGGGAATGACAAACCACTCCAGTATTCCTGTCTAGAGAATTCTATGGACAGAGGAGCCTGGCAGGCTATAGTCCAGGGGTCACAAAGAGTCAGACACTACTGAGCAACTAACACTTTTCCTCATTTGGTGAACCCAGGGTCACTTTTTTGATTTTCCTGAAACTAACTCAGGCTAAACCACTGGGCCTTTGGCAGTCCTTCCTTTGAAATGTGCTTAAACAGATTTAGTTTTACCAAAGAGTAGTGTACACATTTTGACCATTTTTCTCTCTGTGTCTATCTGAGCAGAGAGATGGTGTGAGACAAACACTTATGTCAGGTAGCTTGGAAAGAAGACATTCACAATATTTGGGTGGAATCACTTCCAATGGTGGGTGTCAGTGAATCTGCCAGCCTGCTGAGTCTAAAGTGTTGAATAATTGTTGCTTGCCTAAGGCTTTTCTGGTTCTTTGGATGATAGATATTGACAGGTAAGAAGAACTTGTAAAGAATTTCCTTTTTGATTTGTAGAGATCCCACATGGTGCCTGTGTATTTCTGTGTGTTTCATGGGGGTGCTGTATTTCCCCTTAAGAGCCTGCTTACTGGTGTTGACTATTGAGTCACTCTCTGCAAAGATCAGTGGGTCATAGGCAATGAGAAAACTGAAACTTTACTCTGAGAAGGCTGCTCATGAATGATACCTCAGTCAAAGCAGAACACAAATGAATGCATCCAGGAGTGTGTGGATGAGCAATGTCTGTGGGGACACGGATCCTCAGAATCTACCCTAAGTCATGACAGGAAAGCTGAACTGGGGAATAACACAGAAAACTCTTTTCTGTGATAAAACATTTTTTTTCTTTAGTTACCAACACAATTTGAGCAAAGCACATATTCTACCTTTTTCTAAAGAGTCAGCAGAAAACCCCATTAGTTGTACATTTTAATACCTTAATAAAACCCTAATGATCTAAGTTTTAAAGATGATGTACTGATAGATGAGGGGAATAAGCTAAAATGGATATACTACTATATTTTTGCTCAGTCAAACCAGGATTTTAGAAATAAAAAGGTCAAATTTAAAAAGGTGGGAGAAAGAGAAATTCATAGTGCATCTAGGGTCTGTTTACTAGAATTAATAGGTTTAAAAAAGTCTCAACATTGGCTTCCCTGGTGGCTCTGACACTAAAGAATCTGCCTGCAAGGCAAGAGACCTGGGTTTGATCCTCGGGCCAGGCAGATCCCCTGGAGAAGGGAATGGCAACCCACCACAGTATCCCTGCCTGGAGAATTCCATGGACAGAAGAACCCAGCCAGCTACATTCCATGGGGTTGTAGAGTCGGACACAACTGAGCAACTGACACACTTTCGACATCGAATAGTAGCACGACCAAATAAAATAAGGTGATGTAAGTATTCCTTCTCTCAATACTTATTGAACTTTTTTTTTCATACTGGAAATACAAACAAAAAAACACAATCCAGAGCTATAAGGAATTCAGTCTACTTGGAGATATTTGAACATGTCTAAGTAGTATCATCTGCTTCACCATTTGAGGAAAGAAATATGATCACACACCAAATAATTTTTTTTTCCAACTGATTATGCAGTTCTCTACATGCCTTTATTCTTTCTGATTTTCAAGTATCCTGAAGTTCATGTTGGCTAAGGGGATATATCTGAACTCTGAAATGTTGTTACCTTTCTTTGGTTGCTAAAGCACGGTCTCATTGCTAATCATTATTCCTTCAGAGTATGATGAGTAGTTGTTCATGTTCCGGTGATGTCTCCTTGAGAGCGTCCTTGACCCAGGCTTCAGTGATGTGAACATCCTGGGGACTCAAGATGACAGCACTCTTGTTCTCAAGTTCAGCTTCTGTTTCTCAGCTGACTGGGTCATCTCTCAGTGTTCTTGACTTTGGCTTTTTGCCCTGAATTGCTTGTCTGTTGTATTGAGCCTTGGTCATTAGCCCAGACTCCTTCTTCCCTCATGGTTATTTCCCTGGAGATTTTCCTGGCAGTAGAAATAAGTCAGGACCACATTGTGCAACTACATTTTCTGAACTGTGATTCTCCTGAGTAAGTGAGTTCTCGGGCACTCCCCTCCCAATAGGCTTCTTTGTTTCTTCTATAGATTTTCTTACTAATTCCTTCATCAAGGATGATGATTGTGTATGTATACCAAAGTCATAGGGAAATACAGCTTTTAATAACTATGTTATACTCTTTACCCATGGAATGAGCACTTCCCAATTGCCTTATATTTGCACTGAAGTAAAATGGTATGATAATAATAAAATTTATTATTATTAAGCAATATTTTTGTCTGTGCTCATGGATCTACAAGTAGCTGAATTTATTTTTCAATTCACTTTTATTTAGTGCTGGGTAGGAAGGATAATTTCTTGATATGTTAATTTTTACTTTGTTCATACTGCTTTTTATTGTTTCTCTCAAATTTCAAGATGGTATCCTGGATCTTTTGTGGTTTTTCTCTTTCTATTGGCTTTGATTTACCTAATTAATGAGAATATATTAGAATATCCTAGAGAGAAGAAAGGATAGAGGAAAGTATTAGATTTTAGGATGAGACTTGAGTGAAAGTAGAATATCTGAAGAAACTTTGAGACTAAGAGAAGGGGTGGGAATGGCAGAAGTGATGGGTTCCTGGGGTTGGAGATCTATCCAGAGTAGATATCTAGGGCTACTTACATGCCAGATCTTAGAGGGGTGATTTCTATGCAAGTGGGGGACATCAAACACTAAGTGTACCAAAATTGCAATTCTGGGCCTGTGCTTGACTCGGAAACCCCAGGACTGCCCCTCTTCCAGAAAAAGTCCAGCTTAGACAGTGGGCATGTTGGCAGAGATAAGCATGGTCTGAAGACTATAGGACATTTCCAAAAATTCCCTTTATTTATAAGATTCCAAGTCTTTCATTTGCAATCCTGAGAAGATTGTGCTAATGGTCAAGAATGAATGTGATACTAGCCTGGCCAAGGGTGAACTTGAAGCAAATTAAATATCACTCAAAAATAAAGATGATGGCAAGAATCACCATGAGTTCAGCAACACTAGGACATTTTACTACTTTTAAGAGCATCTACACAAATCTGAGAATTGTTAATATATATGTTTGCAAGACATTTTATTCTCAATAAAGTTTATCTTTGATAGACTCCTTAAAAAAATAAAGTATTGGATCCAGTTATTAAAATCATATTTATCACTAACTGAAGATAAACTTTTTCTGGTGGGGCCTTCACAAAGGAGATAATACTTGAGGTGAATCTTAATGAATGAGTAGAATTTCATCACATGGAGAAGAGTATAGAAGTTTCTAGGAAGAGAATTTATTCTAAAGAAAGGTGTAAGAACAGAACATCTTGAAGTATCTTAGGTAATAGTAAGTGATCTAGTGTAGCTCTGTAGTAGAATGGTATGATAATAATAATAAAATGTATTATTATTAAGTGATATTTCTGTCTGTACTTGTGGATCTATAAGTAAGATCTACAAGTACAATCCACTTCTTTCTTGTAAGAAAGAAGGCTGTTTACAGACTTTACACAGTAGGTGAAGCCTCTTCATGAATACCTAGAATTTGTCTAAAGGACAATAGCATCATTTTTAAGTGGGTCATTTTTATCATCATATATTTATTATTCATTCACTTTATTGTGTACCTTCTCTGTGGCATGCACCATCCTAGAGGCTTGAGATTACTAAATAGAAATACTGAATAGAAACAGAGTTCCTTCTAAGGTTCTAAATAGGAAGGAAGGCTGTAAAAACATCACCAGTTACATAATATAATGTTGGATGAGATAAATGCTAGATGGTAAAATAGTGTGGGGCAAGGGCATGGGGAATAATGAGGGATGTTTTATTAGCTGTGCAAACTAAGGGAAGCCTCTCTGGAGAGACATCATAAGAATCATAAGAAATCATAAGAATATCTGACGCAAAAACAGTGTTTTTGCATGAGGTTTATGCTTTGGAAGGATAAACCTGCCTATCTCAAGGAGAACTGACTGTAGATGGGTAATAAGGAGACCAATTAGGATGTTATTGTTGTCTTCCAGGCTGAAGAGGAGGTGGCAGTGCAGCAAGTGGGGCAGAGGAAGTGCCCAGAGGCAGGTTAGGGGCCAGAAGGTAAAGAGCCTTTTCAGCAATACTGCCAAATAGGGTTTATTCTCTGGTCTACTTCTGCAGGCATGCAGAGTCAACTGGCCCAAGAGAACAGAGTTAGGCCATTACTGGCTTTTTACTGCAGTGTTTCCACTGCACATTCATACCTGTAAGCTGAGGAATCCCACCTTGGAATATGGAATCTGTGACATTAAGTCCTGGTGGATTCATGCTTCCTGGACCAAAAGAATACTGATGCAACACTTTATTTGTCTAGACTGCTACACTGCTGAGAGTATGCTCAGCACCAGCTTCAGCAGAAGCAGAGTAAAGTCTTTTCTCCTGGTCTCTGTCCCACTGCATAACTGGTTTTAATGTGAGGACCCTCTCCAGTCTTTTCAGAAGTAAATGAATTAAAAACATAAAGAAGAAAGTATAATTATAATGCTAACTTTTTTTGATCTAGTAGGACACACAGTTGATGTGATTTAGGCTTCAAGGAAGAAATAAGAAAGCAATTTTTATTTTATTTTTTTAATTTTAATTTATTTATTTTAATTGGAGGTTAATTACTTTACAATATTGTATTGGTTTTGCCATACATCAACATGAATCCACCACGGGTGTACATGTGTTCCCAATCCTGAACCCCCCTCCCACTTCCCTCCCCATACCATCCCTCTGGGTCATCCCAGTGCACCAGCCCCAAGCTTCCTGTATCCTGCATCAAACCTGGACTGACGATTCATTTCTTATATGATATTATACATGTTTCAATGCCATTCTCCCAAATCATACCCCCCCCTCCCTCTCTCACAGAGTCCAAAAGACTTCTATACACCTGTGTCTCTTTTGCTGTCTCTCATACAGGGTTATAGTTACCATCTTTCTAAATTCCATATATATGCATTAGTATACTGTATTGGTGTTTTTCTTTCGGACTTACTTCACTCTGCATAATAGGCTCCAGTTTCATCCACCTCATTAGAACTGATTCAAATGAATTCTTTTTAATGGCTGAGTAATACTCCATTGTATGTATGTACCACAGCTTTCTTATCTATTCATCTGCTGATGGACATCTAGGTTGCTTCCATGTCCTGGTTATTATAAACAGCGCTGTGATGAACATTGGGGTACACGTGTCTCTTTCCCTTCTGGTTTCCTTGGTGTGTATGCCCAGCAGTGGGATTGTTGGGTTGTATGGCAGTTCTATTTCCAGTTTTTTCAGGAATCTCCACACTGTTCTCCATAGTGGCTGTACTAGTTTGCATTCCCACCAACAGTGTAAGAGGGTTCCTTTTTCTCCACATCCTCTCCAGCATTTATTGCTTGTAGACTTCTGGATCGCAGCCATTCTGACTGGCATGAAATGGTACCTCATTGTGGTTTTGATTTGCATTTCTCTGATAATGAGTGATGTTGAGCATCTTTTCATGTGTTTGTTAGCCATCTGTATGTCTTCTTTGGAGAAATGTCTATTTAGTTCTTTGGCTCATTTTTTGATTGGGTCATCTATTTTTCTGGAATTAAGCTGCAGGAGTTGCTTGTATATTTTTGAGATGAATTCTTTGTCTGTTGCTTCATTTGCTATTATTTTCTCCCATTCTGAAGGCTGTCTTTTCACCTTGCTTATAGTTTCCTTTGATGTGCAGAAGCTTTTAATTTTAATTAGATCCCATTTGTTTATTTTTGCTTTTATTTCCAATGTTCTGGGAGGTGGGTCATAGAGGATGCTGCTGTGATTTATGTCGGAGAGTGTTTTGCCTATGTTCTCCTCTAAGAGTTTTATAGTTTCTGGTCTTATGTTTAGATCTTTAATCCATTTTGAGTTTATTTTTGTGTATGGTGTTATAAAGTGTTCTAGTTTCATTCTTTTACAAGTGGTTGACCAGTTTTCCCAGCACCACTTGGTAAAGAGATTGTCTTTTCTCCATTGTATATTCTTGCTTCCTTTGTCAAAGATAAGGTGTCCATAGGTGCGTGGGTTTATCTCTGGGCTTTCTATTTTGTTCCATTGATCTATATTTCTGTCTTTGTGCCAGTACCATACTGTCTTGATGACTGTGGCTTTGTAGTAGAGCCTGAAGTCAGGCAGGTTGATTCCTCCAGTTTCATTCTTCTTTCTCAAGATTGAAGAAAGTAATTTTTAAAAAGCCAAATATGCTGGTAAATATATTTACTAAAGCTGATTTTTTCCCCATGCACCTATTCTATCCAATACAATTAACCTGAATGGATGAAATGATATAGTTCAAATCAAAATAATTTTTGAACAAAGTACCACACTTTTTGTTAATTCCTAATAATACTGCACCCATTAAAAGTTTAGAAGAGAACAGGACAGATGCTGCTGCTGCTGCTAAGTCACTTCAGTTGTGTCTGACTCTGGGTGACCCCATAGATGGCAGCCCATCAGGCTTCCCCATCCATGGGATTCTCCAGGCAAGAACACTGGAGTGGGTTGCCATTTCCTTCTCTAATGCATGAAAGTGAAAAGTGAAAGTGAAGTTGCTCAGTTGTGTCCAACTCTTAGCGACCCCATGGACTGCCTACCAGGCTCCTCCATCCATGGGATTTTCCAGGCAAGAGTACTGGAGTGAGGTGCCATTGCCTTCTCCGTAGGACAGATAACAATTAGTGAAAAATATTCAGAAAAGTCTCAGGAAGCACAGGAAGACAATGGGAGGGAGAGGGGTAAAAGGCTTTTGGAGGCAGATTGCATTGGGCGATGAGTGGGAATGTACATTCTGAGGAGTATTCCAGACCTAGCGGGGGTAGTTAACAGCATAGTCTCTCAGATCAGCCAGTTCGGTTTAAATTCTGCCTTCAGGAGTTCCTAGCCATTGCATTTGACAAGTTACTTAAATTTGCTGTGCCTCAGTTTCCACATAAGAAAAAGGAAATCATAGCTCCTCTTAACCTTATAGAAACATTGTCAGGATCAAGTGAGATTTTATCACACAGTTTTTAATATAGAGATGGACATGTAAGCATACTTAATATATTTTCCCTATTTTTATTAGACTGGTAGTATTTGGAGACTGGATGTGGAGTATAAAAATACAAAGGAATAAAAAAGAGCCTTGAGTTTCTTATTTGATCCTCTTGGTTGCTGTTTCATTACATCTTTATACCAGAAAAAATACTTAAATCAGACAAAAGAAAAAAATAAGTTAAAAGAAGTGGTCTTGGTTTTCAATGCATTTATCTTGGGATTCACCACTTGTTGGTGTATGCGTCTATAGTTCATTCATTTTTACTGTTGCAATTCCATTTTATGGATAAATCAGTATGTAGAGTGGATGGGCATTTGGGTACTTCCTCAGTGGCTCAGCAGGTAAAGAATTGGCCTGCAATGTGGCAGACACAGGAGACTCAGGTTTGATCCCTGAGTCAGGAAGATCCCCTGGAGAAGAATGGGCAACCCACTTGTTTTCTTTCCTGAAAAGCCCCATGGACAGGGGAGCCTGCAGGGCTACAGTTCATGCAGTAGCAAAGAGTTGGACATGCCTGTGCACCAGATACACATATACATTTCCATTTATATATGGACATATGGGTCATCTTTATTCTGATATTAGGTACAGTGCTACTATAAACATTCATGTTTCCGGTGCACATATGCATGGAATCTGGTTGGGTGTAGGCCTAGAAGTGTTTGTAAGAACTACCCAGGCAGGTCTTGTACATACCATCTCATCTCACTCTTCTGGTCCTCTGGCTTTGCTTTCTCATCCACATTTCAACTCTAATTCAAGTGCCTTTTATTCTCAAATGCTAAACTAGATGCATGGGAAAAGGAGATTCTAGAAAATGTAGTTGTTGGTCTCTCATTTGTGATGCAGAGAAATTAAATATGGGTAGGGATGATGCTTAATTGATAACAGACAATACAGTATGAGCATATTTTCATTTCTAGTGGTCATATGGATATTGTATTTTGTGTTGTGTTTGTTGAATTATCTTGCCAATTATTTGTCTGCTAATCTTTTTTATTTGTAGATAAAATGTTTTGATATTCGAGATACAAACCTTTCATGAATGATAGGTTTTACAAATAGCTTTTCCTATTCTGTTGTTTGCCTTTTCTCTCTTAATGGTGTCTTTTAATGAATAGAAGTTCTTAATTTTAATGTACTGCATTTTAGCAATTCTTTCCATTATTGCTAGTGTCCATTATGAGCCATTTAACAAATCTTTCTCTATCATTTGTCCAAACTTTTTAAAAATTGAAAATAAAAGATTCTATTTTTAGGTATGTGTCTTGTAAACAGTCTTTTGTTATTTTATTTCCCTCTCCTTCCCTGAGTAGCTTGGTATTTTTATGCTGCATTTTGACTCTTATTGTCATTGCCCTACTATACAATACCCCCTTGACTAGTCAAAGTCTAATATAAAGAGTGCTTTTACCTTAAAAGTGCAAAAGTTCTAAAATTCTTTAACATCATTTACTGCCTGTTCAACTCATGTGTTGCGTCAAGTGTTGTAATTATCTATACCTGGTAAAATACCACAACACATGATCATTATTGTTTCATTTCATAAATAACATTGAGATTTAACCACATGTTCCTTTTGCCTTTTCCTTCATTCTTCATTCCATTTGCATAGCTGTATTTGCTGGGTTGGGAAAACCCTTCACAGAAGGAAATGGCAATGTACTCCAGTATTTTGCCTGGGGAATCTCATGAACAGAGAAGCCTGAAGGGCTACAGTCCAGAGCTATCAGAGTTAGACACAACTTAGCAACTAAAAACAGTTTCAATCAATACTATGTTTCTTTTTTTCTGAAGTATTATCTTTGGGGTAGACTACTGATTAAAAAAAATTATAGGAATTTCTTTGCTTGAAATATCTTTTTTTTTTCCTTTTCATTTTTGAAAGCCTTATTTTGGTATAAAATGAAAGTTGTATTTACTTCCTCGGGAGTTGGTGATGGACAGGGAGGCCTGGTGTGCTGCGATTCATGGGGTCGCAGAGAGTCGGACAGGACAGCGAGTGAACTTAACTGAACTGAGTGCTTTGAAGTTACCATTTTTACATATTCATCATGCTCTCGCTTCTACTTTATCTGCTTGGAAGTCAGCTATAAGTCTGATTGACTGACTCTCCTTTGGAGTTAATGAGTCTTTCTTCTCTGGCTTTAAAGACATCTTTTGGTTTTTGCTTTTTGGTTATTTTGCCATGGTGTACCTAGGAATGAGTCATTTTATTTTTGTTTCTTGGTGTTCATGGTACATTTTGAAATCTGCAGCTTGAATTTCGACATTTTGTTTATCTAGCCCTCTGAGTCTGTGGAAATTTGCTCAGAGTCAGTCACAGGTTCCACTGAGCTTCTGAGCCTCTCACCTGCCTCTTCTGGATACCTGCTCAGGTGTTCTGATCAGGCCCCTTTAGGACATAAGCAGTGCCCACCTTTCCTTCACTGATCTGCCTTTTTCTTCTATATTTCTCCCTGTAGTTCTTCACTGCCTTGTTATCTCTCTGAAAGGAATAAGAAATATAATCAATATAGTTCATTAAAATGCAGTATGGTAATTTGAAATGAATTTTATTTGCTCTTCTAGAGAGGCGAGCATATAAATCATAAGCTATTTATTTTCCTTTACAATTTTCATAAATGCATGAATATATAAAACATAAATTCTGTGTTTCAAACTGTAGCTTTAAATGTGTAAATAGAATACGAATGAGAAAGAATATCCTTGAACACTAATAATTTTCTTTTTCTGATTTTGTTTGTGCATTGTTTCTAAGTAACCTTAAATGTATTATAGAGTTTTTAGTGGGTTAGGGACAATCTTTCAGTATAAGTTAATGTTTTCCCTAAGTAGGTTAGAGAAATGACACCCACTCTAACTTTGGAATTTAACTCAGATCTTAATTTAAGTCACCTTAGCATGCTGAAGTAAGTAATGGAGAGAATTCTTGAGAAAGCATCTTTTGCTAAATTTATATTTTGGTGTATCTTCGGAGGCCTGCTCTTCACACAGAGTTTATATTCAGTGGCCTTGAGTAATCTTGGTTTACATAACTTTTTTTGTAGCAAAATGAATAAAGTAGTAGTTCTAAATAAATCAGTAGAAGACTTTATAGTGATTATGCCTCAGTTGGGGTACAGAGATGTATCTGCCATGTATTACTTCTCTTGTTTGATATTCATGTTTGAGACTAATTTCAGTTCTGTTGTGTTTTACCAACAAATTAGAATAAGGTCATTCATGCTAAAATATAATCTAACTAATAATAACAAACATCCCTGTATTCAAGTAGCCTAAAATACTGTATTTGACTGAGCTTGACATTGTGAGGAAAGATTCTATTTTTGACATTTATTCCTACTGGAGAGTCACTTCATATAAGTCCACAAAATATTAAGGGCTTAATATTTTCTAAACTTGTTTTTCTTTCAGAATAAGTAAAACATTTGGCAGGTTTATTGAACTGTTGATACAGCATGATGCCTCAGGGAAACGAAAAATCTTTGACTGCACTAAAGTACTTAAAAATAATGACAGTTCACATCCTTAGTCAGGGCTGGGAATGCATATCAGGTAAGAAACAACCTTAAGAATGGTGCAGGATGGATGACTGAGAACCAGAGGAGTAAAAACTAGTTGACCTCAGCAATAACATACTGATTTTTAACTCTTTACCTTCTGGAGAAAACCATTTCTCCCAATGTACTGTTTTAATATTTTGTAAACAAAAAGGTGAACAATTAAACTATTGCTTTTCATATTTATCCAGCAGTTCTCCAAGAAGGATCATAAACAGACTTATGACATTTTTATTAATCTTCACTTAATGATTTGGGCATTCCTATAGCCTTCAAGTTAGGTTGCAAAAATAATGTTCATGTATGATATTGTGAGATATTTATAGGCAAAGTACCTATCTCATGAGTTACTGTGTTTCCAAATTCCTTGAAAATCAGCTATTTGAAGTTCAGGTCTGGTATTAGGTGGAACTAAGTTCCTCTATGTATTTTGCAGATATCTCTTTTATATTAGAATTCACTGGTTTAAATATCAGACTTTCCTTGGAAAATGAGTCAGTGAAGGCCAGTAATCATGTCATTTTTTTCTTGGTGAGCACATTTTTTTTAATATAGGGAGGGATAGGGTATTGCTAACTCTGTTAGTGTGTCTAGGGTGGTAGGAGACAACCAGAGGGAATCTGACATCTTCTTAGCAAAAATATTCTTATTCATTCATTAAGGATGCTGTACACAGCATGTGCTTCACAGGTGACTCAGTGGTACAGAATCTGCCTGCCAAGCAGGAGACCATGGTTTTGATCCCTGGGTTGGGAAGATCCCATGGAGAAGGCAATGGCAACTTACTCCAGTATTCTTGCCTTGGAAATCCCAGAGACAGAAGAGCCTGATGGGCTACAGTCTATGGTGTTGCAAAGAGTAGGATGCAACTTAGAGACTAAACAACAACAACAATAACATAGCATTCAGTTGGTGTTTAATAATTGATAAATAAATCAACTAAAGTTATGTTTGTAGGTAGACCATAACAGTCTTGAAGAAGGCAATGGCACCCTACTCCTGTACTCTTGCCTGGAAAATCCCATGGATGGAGGGGCCTTGTAGGCTGCAGTCCATGGGGCCGCCAAGAGTCAGACACGACTGAGCGACTTCACTTTCACTTTTCACTTTTATGCATCGGAGAAGGAAATGGCAACCCACTCCAGTGTTCTTGCCTGGAGAATCCCAGGCACTGGGAGCCTGGTGGGCTGCCGTCTATGGGGTCACACAGAGTCAGACACGACTGAAGTGACTTAGCAGCATAACAGTCTATGATAATGATCTAAATAGCATAGTACTAGCCTGATCTTTTCGGAGAAGGCAATGGCACCCCACTCCAGTACTCTTGCCTGGAAAATCCCATGGATGGAGGAGCCTGGAAGGCTGCAGTCCGTGAGATCGCCAAGAGTCGGAAACGACTGAGCGACTTCACTTTCACTTTTCACTTTCATGCATTGGAGAAGGAAATGGCAACCCACTCCAGTGTTCTTGCCTGGAGAATCCCAGCGACGGTGGTGCCTGGTGGGCTGCCGTCTATGGGGTCGCACAAAGTCGGACACGACTGAAGCGACTTAGCAGCAGCAGCAGCAGCCTGATCTTTTGGTCCACAAACTATAGAACTCTGCAAAGAGGAAAAAGAAGTAGAGGAATAAAGTAATATAAGGGAACTTCCTGATCTTTTCCTGGGGACAAAGCTGATATTATGTATTATTTTGAAATATTTGGTGCCAGTCTATAAAATTAGACCTTCTTTGTTCCTCCCCCAATATCTGAGAAACATACTAGTGTTTATAATTAAAAATTTGACATGGCATTTTGAAACCTCCAAGGTCTATCAAACTTAAGGTGAGATTGCAAAGCATCAAGAATGCAAATTCTTCTAAACTTTTAAGTTATACAGTTTGAACATTTACAAGAGAGACTCAACTGATAATAAAAATTTATTGTCAGTTGTATTTTAAACAAATTAAAAAAATCTACAGATGCAAATATGAGTTGATGCCATACAAACACCTTGATATTACAAACATAGGCAATAAATTATAGAGTGAGATTTATTTCTTGAAAATGCAAAAGAATCCATCTGGAAACTATGATGAAAATCCTAGTAATTCAATGAGAGGACAAATTTTAGAAAGCAGTAATGATTAGAGCCTTCTAGATGAATAATGGTTGGTGCTGGATAACAAATTAAAAATAAGCTTTCAGTCTTGGATAGTAGTAAGTGACATCCTTTGGGATGCTTATCCACAGACTGAATGTGATAAAGTTACAGATATGTCATTCTCAATATGACTGTGGGGGGTGGGCCTGAAGGTGGGTCACCCTGACTGAGAAAGTTTGGGTCATCTGAGGGGAATGTTTTGATCAACTGGAAGGAGATAACAGAAATAATTGTGTCTCTAAAGAACCAACTTCAGAGGAAATGTTCAAATAATAATATAGATTAAATTGCCAGGTCAAACCAATGAGAAATTATGGCTGTCTCTATTTCAAGATAAGCTGTAAACATAGCACCAAAATATTTACTTAGTTTTCTTTAAAATCATGAAATATAGAAGCAGTAATTGGCTAAGAAATACTATTTAATACCTTTTGCAGATGTAACTTACAGAAGTTACAGTTACTTACTTTTGCAGAAGTAATTTACTGGTAAGTTAGTATACTTCTTTGAGGGCGCTGTAGACTTTTGTCCACTAAAATATAAAAGCAAAATTTGGCTTAGAATGATAATGTGAATTCTTCTCCAAAAAATATGCCTTAAGATATTTGAAACTTTTTGCTTTACTTGCATTAAATTTTCATAATCATCAGCAATTTGTGTTGATAATCTGATCAATTTAATTTTCAATATTTCTTTTGGTATGTCTTTCTCTGTAATTGGCTAAACAAAATGTTAAAAAACTGACTGAAATTCACTCAATCATGTCTGACTCTTTACCCCAGGAACTATACAGTCCATTGAATTCTCCAGGCCAGAATACTGGAGTGGGTGGCCTTTCCCTTCTTGAGGGGGGATCTTTCCAACCCAGGGATGGAACACAGGTCTCCTGCATTACAGGCAGATTGTTTACCAGCTGAGATACCAGGGAAGCCCAAGAATATTGGAGTGGGTAGCCTATCCCTTCTCCAGTGGATCTTCCCAACCCAGGAATTGAACCGGAGTCTCCTGCATTGCAGGCAGATACTTTATCAACTGAGCTATCAGGGAAGTCCCAAAAAAGTGACTGAGCTTTAGTAGAACTCTTTTTTGAAGCTTGCTATTTATATCATTAATCTCTCTCCAGAGCTTCTAATTATATTACTGTAAAAGTAGGTAGAAACTTCCATTAGAAACAAAAAATACCATTTAAATTGCAATCTTTCACTTTTTAAAGATCTAATAAAAGATCTATGTTACTATGCAACCTTCCGAGAAGACTACTTTAGAAAGCAGTTCAAGTTACTAAAACATTAACTGCATCAACCTTAATATTTATACATTTAATCCTCTAATATATGCTTTTCTACATGAATTATGTATATAGAATACATTTTTTGGTAACATGAGTTTTTTTCTCATTTTTATAGAATGAGATCAGATTGTAGGTAAAAGTTTATTGAAGCTCTTAGAAAATTTCAGCTAACTGGCTTCAAAAAGCTAAAATTTGATAATTCATTCTCCTCTGTCTCTTTGGGTTCTTATGTTTTCAAATTTCCATCCTCACTGCCCTCACCCTAGTTGAGTGATCAAAGGCATGGATGTTTTCTACCTCTCTGAGCCTGACAACTGGTACATAGTGTTTTGTCTTTCCCCACAAGTGATATGATTATTTTAAGACATTTCTAATTTAATGGAATTCTTTATTTCCTCAACAAGTTTATAGTGAAAAATATGTGTCAAGATTAATATGTGACTCTTTTTGCTTTCCTGTTTTCTCTCCTCTCATTCTGTGACACTAAATGACTATATTCAGTTTAATTATATATATATAATATAGTTTTGTAATTTCTTTGATTTTTATCATGCATATTGCACTCCAAAAAATTGTCAACCTTTCTTTGCTAGTCTATTAAACTTATTGTTTGAATAATAATGCTCCTCATATTAGCCATCTCAATTTTTAGAAAAGAAAGTAATTTCTTTATAAGAAGAGAACATCATGGATTGTCCTCCTTAATTATTTTGTGAAAAGTATCTAGTGTATTACCATTATCAGAAATTATCTATTCAGTGATGTTGAAAAGTGCTTATTTTCAAATAGTCAGTTTCATATTGTGAAATCAAAGAAATACATTCATAAATGGAAACACTGGAAAGCCTTTAACTTTTAAAATGAGTTCATCTTCAATTTATAATTTAAGTCATAAAGAGGAAGATTCTAATAGAAAAGCAGTATTGCTAAGGTGTATTTAAGGAAGCTTACTTAATGATTTAGTTATGCATGTCTTAAGGGAATGATAATTAAAAATAAGTTTTTAGTTTGTTACCTCACAAGATTTCAAGTCACTTAGCAAAGTCTGAAGCTCTGAGAAATGTCAAATTGAGACTAGTTAAAATAGCTGACTATCAGAAGTGTCAAATATTTTGAAGTACAAGTGTAGTGTTAGAGTCTTGTTCCGCATGTACGTGAATGAATTTTAACATTATGGATTAAGACCTCACATTTTACACGTTTACTGTTGTTTTTATATCACTTATGGCATAAACACCCTGAGGGAAGTTGTCAGATTGTGGGATTTTTTTTCTTCATACACAGTTCACAGTTCTTTGTACAGTGTAGGGACATTTACACCACCAATGTTCTTAATAAAAACAGAATGAAGCAGCGCCTTATTCTCAAAGAAAATGCCAGTGACATGGTATTATTTTGAGAAAACAAAGTGAGGAAAAGAGGAAAACAGGAGGAAATGAGGGAAGATTTAATGAGGTATCTCCTGTCAGGCCCTGGAAACACCATAACAAAGATCAAAAACCTGCCATAATCAAACTGTTTATCACTGACAGGAATGAAAATATGTCCATTACAATGATGGTTTTTCAAAGTCTTAGACTTTTTTGGAACTTAATTGGGTGTCTTTTTAATACTTGGAACTCAAGTTTGAAAAGATTCTGAAGGAGATTAAAAAATAGTCTAGCAACCCATCCGAATTTTCCCAGACTTGTTGAAAGATAAGAATTTTGAACTTGGATTCACATGCTGTGAATACTGGCATTCATTTGATATGACATTCTTGGTTATCTTTTTTAAAAACTGCATTTCTGGGGATTAGGCTTGGCTGTGTTTACAGAGACAGGATGATATTACATAAAGAATTAAACATTGGATTATAAAATACATTTCTCCAGAGTTCATCTTCATGTTATGAATGTGATAAAATCATCTTTGCAGAACCCAGCCATGAGTATTTTTTTCCCCCCATAATGTAAGAGAGTCTAACCAGGTATGACCCATTTCATTGCCTCCCAGTGTCAAAACAAGGCAGTGAGAAGTGGCAATTATCCAGACCGTTTACACCTGGGACTTTTCTGTCACTTTTATATCTCCCTTTCTGAGGTCAGTCTTTCTGAGGCTGAATATGCAGCTTTCCAAAGACAATACTCAGCTTATAAAGTAAAGTATTTTTTCCCTCTAAAATAGAGCTCTGTATTCTTACAGGCGACCCTCTTTACCCATTTACTCCTCACGGGGTTTCCATTATTGATCACTCTTGACCTCTGCTTGCCCTGGTTCCCTTGCTGTGTGGGGAGAGGGAGATGGATGTGCATACATGGCTCACCTTATTTCTCCTATCCTTTGGTATCTGGCTGCTTGCAGGGAACATAGCTCTGACTTCTCTTGGCCATGTGGCATATATGATATCCACATCCCTGACCTTTCAAGAGATTCCTGCTATTTCCAAGTTTGCTGTGAATGGTTTTGTAGATAAACCTAATTTCAGGAGTCTTCCTTATTAGGAAGACTATATTTTCCTTAAGCTAAGCTAAGCTAAGCCTTGTTCTACAAGTGACATGGCTGACATTTTTGATGAGCATCTTTGCCTGACTCCTTTGTCTCATTTGATTCACGTCTTGGGTGGAAAAAGCAGAAGTGTTATTCACTGGCTGGCTGAAAATCCTAACAAGTTAACCTTTACTGATATAGACTTAACTTTTAAGAAAACATAAACATCAGCCCATTAAAAAATATCAACATAGAATCTATGCATTTATCAATCTGGCCTTATGAAGTTTTAGCTCTTGCTAATCACTGTTCAGGTTATCAAGTGATCATAACTCTTAAATTTAATTCTTATTCAGCTGCATGCTTCTTTTGGACTTCATGTTTTGTTATTAAAAGCTCAATTTTATTCTAACCTATGATCCACTAGGATTCTAGGTATTTTGCTTCATGCTTATTTACTTGAAAAGAATCAACTGATCAGTGAAATCTGTATTTAACCCAGCCCTTTCCTAACAATAAAGCTAGATATGATATTTAAATATTCTGATAGCTTACCTTCATGCTTTGAGATTTCTCAGTATTGATGCTATTTTCCTTAAATGGTAGAATTTGACTTTCTTTGCCAGCTTAGACAATGCAAGATTTGACCTTTAATATTTCTTCCCCATTCCTCAGATGTTAGTTTCATCTTTTTCAAACTCTTCTAAGACCATAATTCCTTGACTTTGAAGCCTATAACTAGTACAAATGCTTTGGCTCATTGATTAACTTTTTAAGCTAGTTATTTATTTCATAGGAAGCAGAAGTTTCAGTAGTTGTCTTTTGCAAAAGACTTGAAAAAAAGGTCTTGTTCTACTTATTGAAAAATACATGCATTGTAAAAGAAAAAAAAATCAACACATAGAATTGCTGCTCATTAGAGTCAGACATGACTGAGCGACTTCACTTTCACTTTTCACTTTCATGCACTGGAGAAGGAAATGGCAACCCACTCCAGTGTTCTTGCCTGGAGAATCCCAGGGACGGGGGAGCCTCGTGGGCTGCCGTCTGTGGGGTCGCACAGAGTCGGGCACGACTGAAGTGACTTAGCAGCAGCAGCAGCAGCAGCAGCTTTTGCTATTTTTGACTTTTCCTGTGTCTAGGGTATCAAAAATTAACTGGAGAAAATATGTAACCCCACAGATTTTGTCTAATACAATTATATTCTGAGCTTTGTCATTTGTTTGGGGACTATCATTTGGCTATTCTTTTTTTCTTGTTAACTAGTCATCATGTTGCTTGCATCAGTTCAGATATCTATCCTACTATTCAAACAACTTGCATCAATCCTCCTATTCAGTGCTGCAGTCAACCATGGTGGACAGGTTTGGGAAGGGTAGGGGTTGTGCCGGCTCCTTTGTTGCTGTATCTCTAGGCATTAACACAGAAGCTAGAGCCAATGAACACCCTCCTCTTCACAGCAAAATATTTCTTTATCTTTCTTTCTTTATAAATTGCAAGTGACCCTCAGAAAACGTGGATTTGAACTGCATGAGTCCATTTACATAAAGGTTTTTTCCTTTTTCCAATAAATATAGTACTTGTGGGCTTTCCTGGTGACTCAATGATAAAGAATCCACCTGCAGTGCAGGAGATGCAGGTCTGATCCCTGGGTCAGGAAGATCCCCTGGAGAAGGAAATGGCAACCCACTCCAGTATCCTTGCCTGGGAAATTCCAAGGACAGAGGAAGGAGCCTGGCAGGCTACAGTCCATAGAGTCACAAAAGAATCGGGCATGACTTTAGCAACTAAACAGCATAGTACTTGTATTTTAATTTTACAGATTTTTGTTCTTTTTTTAAATTGAAGTATAGTTGATTTTGGGCTTCCTAGGTGGCACAGTAATAAAGAATCCACCTGCCAGCGCAGGAGATGCAAGAGACTTGAGTTTGATCTCAGGGTCAAGCAAATTCCCTGAAATAGGAAATGGTAACCGGTTCCAATACTCTTGCTTGGAAAATTCCATGGGCAGAGGAGCCTGGCGGGCTATAGTCCATGGGGTCACAAAGAGTCAGACGTGACTGAGCACACATACACACACATAGGTGATTTACAATGTTGTGTTAGTTTCATGTGTACAGCACAGTGATTCATTACATATATTTTTTCCAGATTCTTTTCCATTATTGGTTATTACAAAATACTGAGTATAGTTCCCTGTGCTATACAGTAGTCCTTGTTGGTTATCTATTTTATATACAGCAGTGTGTATGTTAATATCAAACTTCTAATTTATCTTTCCCACCCCTCTCTTTACTTTTTGGTAGCCATAAGTTTGTTTTCTATGTTTCTAAATTGACTAAATGTGGGGAAAATTTGTGTTTGATTAGAGATCACAATATGTAGAATCAGAAGGATTAGAGGTTGAGTCCTGATTCTGTCTAAACTATTTCAGCTTCCTTCCCTTGGGTGAGAAATTTATCAATTTGTTTGTTTCTGAGGCAGAGATAGCAGTATAGGAATTTTCAACTGTGTGTGGCACCGACCCCCCTAAGTCCTGTGTTGTTCAATAGTCAACTATACTTACTTTCTTTTCACTTTGACAGAGGATTCTAGAGCTATTCTTCCTGCATGTCAATCTTGGCTTTGCAGCCTCACTGATTTTTTACATTTTTCCATCTCTTCTCCATTAAAACTTTGTTTTTGTTTTAAAACATACTTTGATTTTTCCCAATATTAAACATATCTTATTCTTTTTTTTTAACTGGCACCTGTTCAATCAGATACTAAAACTATAAAATTACGTGCCAAATGCAGTAGCTTTGCGTCATGTTTCCCCTATACATTAGACACTCCCAGACAGCACACCCCATAGTGCGAGTCCTGCCTTTTTGACCTTTGTGAACTTGCACAGCCCTGCTCCTCTTCCCAAGCCTATATTTCTCTTCCTAGTCCTTTCTTTACTTATCATATACATTCTCAAGCCCTTTCACTTTTTCTTTCTTTTTTAAAACAATTTTAAAATTTATTTTTGGTTGTTCTGGGTCCTTGTTGCTGAGCAGGCTTTCTCTAGTGGCAGTGAGTAGGGGCTGCTCTCTAGTTGTGGTATGCAGGCTTCTCATTGCTGTAGCTTCTCTTGTTGCAGAAAACAGGCTCTAGAGTGCATGGGCTTCAGTAGTTGCAGGATAGGGGCTCACCAGTTGTGGCTCCTGAGCTCTAGTGCACAGGCCCAATTGTTGTGGCACCCAGCCTTGGTTGCCCCAAAACGTGGGATCTTCCCAGGCCAGGGATTAAAACTCTGTCTTCTGCATTGACAGGCAGATTGTTTACCACTGAGCCACCAGGGAAGCCCCTGTATTTTCTTTTAAAACCCTGATTCTTCTGATGAATTTAATTACTACCACTCTATAGATGACTTCAACTTCAGTTCAGTTGCTCAGTCATGTCCGATTCTTTGTGACCGCATGGACTGCAGCATGCCTGGTTTCCCTGTCCATTACCAAACTCCCAGAGCTTGCTTAAACTCATGTCCATTGAGTCAGTGATGTCAGCCAATCATCTCATCCTCTGTCGTCCCCTTCTCCTCCCGTCTTCAATCTTTCCCAGCATTAGAGTCTTTTCCAACGAGTCAGTTCTTCGCATTAAGGGGCCAAAGTATTGGAGTTTCAGCATCAGTCCTTCTAATGAATATTCAGGACAGATTTCCTTTAGGATTGACTGGTTTGATCATTGTAGTCCAAGGGAATCACAAGAGGCTTCTCCAACACCACAGTTCAAAGCATCAATTCTTCAGCACGCAGGTTTCTTTATAGTCCACCTCTCATTTCCAAACATGACCACTGGAAAAACCATAGCCTTGGCTAGACGGACCTTTGTTGGCAAAGTAATGTTTCTGCTTTTTAATAAGCTGTCTAGGTTGGTCATAACTTTCCTTTCAAGGAGTAAATGTCTTTTAATTTCATGGCTTCAATCACCATCTGCAGTGATTTCGGAGCCCAGAAAAATTAAGTCAACCACTGTTTCCACTGTTTCCCCATCTATTTGCCATGAAGTGATGGGACTGGATGCCATGATCTTAGTTTTCTGAATGTTGAGCTTTAAGCCAACTTTTTCACTCTCCTCTTTCACTTTCATCAAGAGGCTCTTTAGTTTTTCTTCACTTTCTGCCATAAGGGTGGTGTCATCTGCATATCTGAGGTTATTGATATTTTTCCCGGCAATCTTGATTCCAGCTTGCGCTTCCTCCAGCCCAGCATTTCTCATGATGTACTCTGCATATAAGTTAAATAAGCAGGGTGACAATATACAGCCTTAACGTACTCCTTTTCCTATTTGGAACCAGTTGGTTGTTCCATTGGAGAAGACAATGGCAACCCACTCCAGTACTCTTGCCTGGAAAAGCCCGTGGACCGAGGAACCTGGTAGCCTTCAGTCCATGGGGTCGCAAAGAGTCAGACACGACTGAGCGACTTCCCTTTCACTTTTCACTTTCATGCATTGGAGAAGGAAATGGCAACCCACTCCAGTGTTCTTGCCTGGAGAATCCCAGGGATGGCAGAGCCTGGCAGGCTGCCATCTATGGGGTCTCACAGAGTCAGACACGACTGAAGTGACTTAGCAGTAGCAGGTTGTTCCATGTCCAGTTCTAACTGTTGCTTCCTGACCTGCATACAAATTTCTCAAGAGGCAGGTCAGGTGGTCTGGTATTCCCATCTCTTTCAGAATTTTCCACAGTTTATTGTGATCCACACAGTCAAAGGCTTTGGCATAGTCAATAAAGCAGAAATAGATGTGTTTTTTTTTTAACTCTCTTGCTTTTTTGATGATCCAGAGGATGTTGGCAATTTGATCTCTGCTTCCTCTGCCTTTCCTAAAACCAGCTTGAACATCTGGAAGTTCATGGTTTCTGTATTGCTGAAGCCTGCTTGGACAATTTTGAGCATTACTTTACTAGCATGTGAGATGTGAGTGCAACTGTGTGGTGGTTTGAGCATTCTTTGGCATTGCCTTTCTTTGGGATTGGAATGAAAACTGACCTTTTCCAGTCCTGTGGCCACTGCTGAGTTTTCCAAATTTGCTGGCATATTGAGTGCAGCACTTTCACAGCATCATCTTTCAGGATTTGAAATAGCTCAACTGGAATTCCATCACCTCCACTAGCTTTGTTCATACTGATGCTTTCTAAGGCCCACTTGACTTCACATTCCAGGATGTCTGGCTCTAGGTGAGTGATCACACCATCATGATTATCTGGGTTGTGAAACTCTTTTTTTTACACTTCTGTGTATTCATGCCACCTCTTCTTAATATCTTCTGCTTCTGTTAGGTCCCTACCATTTCTGTCCTTTATTGAGGCAATGTTAGAGATACCCTTGGTATCTCTAATTTTCTTGAAGAGATCTCTAGTCTTTCTCATTCTATTGTCTTATACTATAGAACAAAGACAAAGTTTAGAGTTAGAAAAACCTGTGTGTTAATGATAGCTTGTCGATATGAATATATCGTGGTCCTCAGCCCTTCTGAGCCTTAGTTTTTAATTCTAACATGGGAATAAAAGTAATAACTTTGCAGGAGTGCTTAAGGATTAAACATAATGTACATAAGCCATATGGGATATTATTCAATGATTCAACAGACATTTATTGAGCACCTACTATGTGTCAGGCACAGTTTTAGGAACTGAAGGTAGAGCAGTCAAAAGTATACACAAAAATCCCCACCCACTTGAGTTAATGTTCTTGTTTATAATACATGAATTGTAGCTATTTTTTACAGTCATAGTTATTACATTTTGCTTCCATGGCTCTTTGTCTTTTTCCTCATCGTCACCAAATCCATCTGTTCTGTTTCTTTACAATATTTTACAACTCTGTTCCTGCCTCTAACACCTTACAGTGTGCAAGGGTACATCATAGATACCATGTGTACCTTTATAAATACTCCAGTGGCTGATTTTAACCAGCTTTTAAGCCCCCTTAAGGCAAGTACTATGTCTTACATAAATCTCTTTCTATGCCAATGTTTTGTACTTAATATAACTTCAATAAGTCTTACTAAAGATAAATGAGGATTGTTCTATAGTAAAATGCTTTTCATGTAACTTAGTTATAGAAACTGACTGTATACTATGATTTAATTGCCTCATAATAAATAAATTATTTTCAATTAGGAATAAGAAACAACCCTTACTCTTAAAAGATGTTTCTTTTACACAATATGTAAACAATTGGTTGACAGTTTATTAAAATAAGTATAAATTCAATTTAAATTATTCTTGGTGGTAAAGTATCTGCTCTTTTCATTTTTTATATCTTATATTTGTAAAAACAAACCCCCCTCCCCAACAGTTGATTATTCACTTATTTTCTAACAGGCACAGCTTTTCTCTTCTTCCTCTTTCCCTTCTCTCAGCTTCCCCCCTTTGCCCTCTCTTCCTTCCCTTCCTCTCCCTCCTCTTCTGAGACATCCTGAGAAATTGAAACCTTCTTTTTTAAAATCTAAGAGATACTAATTTCCCTTGTGAATTTAACTAAAGAATCATGTGAGTAAACTTGTAAAAAAAACCAAAATGCCAATGAACTTCTACCTAGAGCACTTAGCCAGGAAGCTGGAGTTCTGAGTTCCCCTTCACCTCCCACCCCCATGACAAGGTCTCTCCTCTCCTTCCAGCTGTGGCCCTGCTGTTCTTAGATGACCTCTGACATATACTGATCTTGTTAGCTTTTAAATTTAATTCATCCAACTATTGTCAGCATGAGCAGGTTTCCTACTCTTTTCTTATATTTTCTCTTCATCTACACTTCAGTTTGCTTATTTAAACAGTTTAACTTCCTGTAATGTTGTCACCATAGTCTGAATGGTTGTCAGTCATTTCCCATTCTAAAATACCATATAGACTCTAGTATAATAAGCTGGAAATAAAATTTTACAACCAGGACCATTAAAGATGTAGAGTGCCATTGAAACAAATAATAAATAGGTTCTTTTAAATTAACCAATACACGCTTTTTGTGTAGTAAATGCACCATATAATTACTATAGTTTTATATTCACAAAGCAGAAAATATGCTTTATATAACAGTTTTGCTTTAGTAAATATTGTATAGGATGATTAAAAGAATTAATTTACTTGCAGCCTGGGTAGATCCATGAAACTAAAAACATGATTGTAAAATATACTCTGAAGCAATGGGAACATGATCTTGATTAAGTTTTTCTCTTGTTAGTTAAAACCTGTATCTGCTAAGTCACTTCAGTTGTGTCCTACTCTGTGCGACCCCATAAACAGCAGCCCACCAGGCTCCCCCGTCCCTGGGATTCTCCAGGCGAGAACACTGGAGTAGGTTGCCCTTTCCTTTTCCAATGCATGAAAATGAAAAGTGAAAGTGAAGTCGCTCAGTTGTGTCCAGCTCTTCACGACCCCATGGACTGCAGCCTACCAGGCTCCTCCGCCCATGGGATTTTCCAGGCAAGAGTACTGGAGTGGGGTGCCATTGCTTTCTCCTAAAACCTCTATAGTTAGCAGCAAATTGTTAGAAAAGTAGATAACCTGAATTGTACTTTAGGGTCAAAACTAGTGCTAAAACAATCACTTCAAAGGAGGATAATAGCAAGATAGTTTTCCATAAATATTTTTGTTTTAAAATGGGAGTACATTTCATCATTGTGCTTAAATGATAAGAGTAGAATTTCCTTTTCCCACAGGTACTTGTTTTATGTGCTCTGGTATTATTTTAGATATAGAATAAAGTGAATTATTTGGAAATATATGTGATTTTGAAAGTTCTCAGACAAGCATGAAACCACAGTGTGTGAAAGCAGGAAGCACAAAACTAATGGAGCAGAATTCATGGTCTGTGTTCTGTGCCTCTTGAATGATGTTGTTATGAGGCCATTTTCTTCAAAGAATGTATCATAACTATAGCCAAGAGCACATACACTTACCACACGGCTGTGTGGTATGATCTAAGAAATGCATTTGCATTGGAGACTGAAGTTTCTGAAAAGATCCCCTCCGGTATGCGGCATTCTTTATGGCAACCACTTCTTAAAATTGTTGTTTGTGTGAGTAACATTTCAGTTTTATAATAAGACATATTTTTCAGGAGAAAAAAAAAGAAAAAAATATTTCAGACCAATTTGACATTTATCTGTGCAATTCTAGAAACAAATGCATTTTCCTTGATTGGATGAAGGCACTCAGTGGTTCTTGGGTATTAAGGAAACACTGTTTTAGAGACAGGAGGATGCATCCTTACACTAAATGAGCCCCCACTGGTCCATCAATATCTCCTTAAATTTAATTCATCAGTATAATATAAATAGAAAAACAAATGGCCCTTAAAATATCTGTCATGTTGCAGACTGCTAGCATCCGTAACTGGTGCCATGTGGCAGTTCAGTGATTAAAATGATTACAGAACAGGTGGCATTCAGCATTACCAGAGAGACCACACATCAGTCATTCAAGAACAGGAGTCAATTAAGCTTGTCTATTAAAATGCATCACTGTCTGCAGTCTTGAGCTACTTCTAAACTATAATTTAAAGACCACATATTCTCTGGAGGTTTTAGGAATAACAAAAATAATGCTAATGTTTGAAATGTCCCTTTTATTACCTGTACATCATTAGTGTAACAACTACCATCAGTTCAGTCTTCTAGATTTGTGAGTCATCATAAGACAGAGAAGCAAAGGACAGTGATCAGCCTAAACTAAATCAAAGTTTTTAGTTTAAAATCCATTTCCATAGTTTTTTGAACTGTGAATATATGTCATTTCGTTGAATTCTCTTATTCAGTGGGAATTCTGATTAATTTGCTGGCCTTTTAAAACAAATTGCATGTAAAAACTCCTAACACTTTTTATGGAGCACAGGGATATATTTGTTAGCTCTTTCTTAATAATGATAATGCATCTGGCTTTCTGGTACTGTCCTTTTTCCACGTATAAAGTTTAGGTTGCTACCTTGGAATTATATTCAGAAAGCGTCATACCTCAAAATCACTTGTTCACAATTCAATCCTATCCTCCCCTTTAACTCTTTATTATTTTCCCCTGGCATTCTTGGTGGCATACCTCATCTTTCAGGAACTGAGGCTTAAAACTTTGGAGTCAGACATAATTGACTGATTGACTGATTGTAACTTCTTTGGATAAAATTTCAAATTCTTAAAACATCTTCAAAGAGTACCACCTTTGTGCCAGTTGTCCAGATTCAGGGATTTTTCAAATTTTGCCTCATTTTTATTATTCTCTCTCTTTTTCTTTTTCTCTTGATAATACACCTAACTTGAAACATGTTAAACTAAGCTATGTTCCTTTGCTCCAAAACACTTCCAATCTACTGTCTAACAACAAGGATGATATTGTATATCACCAGAGTATAATTAGGTATAATATGAGTGTGACATAATTATTTGATAATATAATTGTCAAAGTGAAACAAAATTAATATTGATAGAGTACTTTTATCTGATGCATGTGTTTTTGATGGCCCAAAATAAAATCTGGAATCTTGTGTTGCATTTAATTTCCATCTCCTTTTATCTATTGTTATTGTTGCTGTTAGGAGGGCTATGGAAGAGATACTGATATTCCAGTATCAGTGCTCAGGAGAAGCAGTGTTCTCATGGGACAGTGAAACTTCAGTTAGACTAAGGACAGGGAGGCCTGGCGTGCTGCAGTCCATGGGGTCACAAAGACTCGGACACGACTGAGCAACTGAACTGAAGGAGACAAAAGAAACATTAGAGGTGCTGTGACAGGAGGATTTAAGGGATTTGCTAACAATTAGCTCTGAATTTCAGAAGACCAGTGGAAGAATTCTGGGGAGTTGGGAAGTGGTGGTAGGTTGAGGAGGAGATATGCAGAACAATACGAGATAAGATGTGAAGAGGGCAACTTGAGTTTCTTGTGAAGAGTGACACAGACAGGGGGAAGGGGTATAATGAGATAAGTAAAATGAAGTCTTGGTGTCTTGCCAGGAGCACTCAGACTCTAGAACTTCCATGTGGCTCCAGCAGGGGAGGCTGGACTTGGGACAGACTGACTTCATGCTTATGAGCTCCTTCATGATTTCTCAAGATAGAGGCAGGAATGTTAAATGTATTTACTGTTTCTTCTAGCAATTCTGCTTAGGAATGGAGGATGGACTAATTTAAAAATAATGTACTTCTTTAATTTTTATTATGACTGCTTTCTCTTTTGATTACAAAGAATATTGCTGGATACTCAAAAGAAAGAAGTACTTAAGACACCAAATAGATAATTCCTAATAATAATGACTCAGAGGAGGCAATGGCACCCCACTCCAGTACTCTTGCCTGGAAAATCCCATGGACAGAGGAGCCTGGTGCGCTACAGTCCATGGGGTCGTGAAGAGTCGGACACAACTGAGCAGCTTCACTTTCACGTTTCACTTTCATGCATTGGAGAAGGAAATGGCAACCCACTCCAGTGTTCTTGCCTGGAGAATCCCAGGGACACTGGAGCCTGGTGGGCTGCCATCTATAGGTCGCACAGAGTTGGACACAACTGAAGTGACTTAGCAGCAGCAGCAATAATAATGACTAATGAAGAATCCCTGTGACCTTACGAATTGAAACTAAAGCCTTTTCTTCAGTTCAGTTCAGTTCAGTCGCTCAGTTGTGTCCGACTCTTTGCGACCCCATGAATCGCAGCACGCCAGGCCTCCCTGTCCATCAGGAACTCCCGGAGTTCACTCAAACTCATGTCCATCGAGTCAGTGATGCCATCCAGCCGTCTCATCCTCTGTCGTCCCTTTCTCCTCCTGCCCCCAATCCCTCCCAGCATCTGAGTGTTTTCCAATGAGTCAACTCTTCGCATGAAGTGGCCAAAGTACTGGAGTTTTCTTACAACATATTAATTGATTAACTTTACTATTCTTTCTGTTTAAATAGAAAAGCCTTTCTTATCTAAGGACATAAAAGATTGCTCTAGTTAAATAAGAGAGATTAACATATATCAAAGGAAAGGCTGGTATTTGTTTCACAAGAAGCTTAATATAACTTATATTATAACAAGGTATGTATAATACATAGAAAAGTATATTTAGACTCCAGAATTTACATTTAATTACAAAATTGGTGAAGAAAAAAATCAGGAACTAAAAAAGAACACATGTTTAGATAAAAACTTCTAAATCTACATTTTAGGGAAATTAAAAGTTCTATCTACCTATTAATAACACTGAAGTTTACAAGATTATATCATGTATGTATTATTAGTAGGCAGTAGAATGAGGAGACAAGGATTACCTTAGGTTATATACATATTTTTCCTCTGTAAAATTTGTTTTACCGTGTTCATATATTACCTATTCAAATTCAATGAAAAATGAACTGCATTTGCTTAGCAGTGTACAAATCAGCTGTCTTGGTGTTTAAAATTCTCCAGTGCTGAGTATTCTATATGCCTTATTTTTGGTCATCCTCACAGTATCTCTTTAAAAATACATTGTTATTCCTATTGTTTTTACAGGAGAGAAGACTGAGGTTTATATAGATTGAGAAAATTGCTTAAGATCACACAGCTAGGAAGAAGAAACCCAGACTCTGAATTCAGGAGTGTTTATGTCGCTCTCAGAAGGGACTGTCAGGAGCTCAGCCAGTTGGAGGAGAGATCTGAACTATTGAGGCTGTGTTGTTGTTCAGTTGCAAAGTTGTGTTTAACTTTTTGTGACCCCATACATTGCAGCATGCCAGGCTTCCTCGTCCTTCACTATTTCCCCAAATTTGCTCAAACTGAGACCATAAATGATGCCATCCAACCATATCCTCTGCTGCCCTCTTCTCTTGTCCTCGGTCTTTCCCAGCATCAGGGTCTTTTCCAATGAGTCAGCTGTTTACATTAGGTGGCCAAAGTATTAGAGCTTCTGCTTCAGCATCAGCCCTTCCAATGAGTATTCAGGGTTGATTTCATTCAGGATTGCCTGATTTGATCTCCTTGTGTCCAAAGGACTCTCAGTCTTCTCCACCACCACAATTCAAAAGCATCAGTTCTTCGGTGCTCAGCCTTTTTTATGGTCCATTTCTCACATCTGTACATGATTACTGGGAAAACCATAGATTTGACTATATAGACCTTTGTTGGCAAAGTGATGTTTCTCCTTTTGAATATTCTGTCTAGGTTTGTCATGGCTTTTCTTCTAAGGAGCAAATGTCTTAATTTTGTGGCTACAGTCATTGCAGTGATTTTGGAGCCCAAGAAAATAAAATCTCTTTCCAGTTTTTCCCAGTCTATTTGCCATGAAGTAATGGGAGCAGATACCATGATTTAGTTTTTTGAATGTTGAGTTTTAAGCCAGATTTTTCACTCTCCTCTTTCACCCTCATCAAGAGACTCTTTAGTTCCTCTTCGCTTTTTACCATTAGAGTGGTATTATCTGCTTATCTGTGGTTGTTGATATTTCTCCTGGAAATCTTAATTCTAGTTTGTGATTTATCCAGTCTGGCATTTCACAAGTTAAATAAATAGAGTGACACTACATAGCCTTGATGTACTCCTTTCCAAATAATGAACCAATTCATTGTTCCTTCTCTGGTTCTAACTATTGCTTCTTGACCTGCATGCAGATTTCTCAGGACAGGTAAGGTGGTCTGGTATTCCCATCTCTTTAAGAATTTCCCAGAGTTTGTTGTGATCCACAGAGTCAGAGGCTTTAGTGTAGTCAATGAAGCAGAAGCAGATTATTATTATTTTTCTTTTGGAATTCCCTTGCTTTTTCAATGATCCCACAGATGTTGGTAATTTGCCTTCTGGTTTCTCTGCCTTTTCTAATTTCAGCTTGTACATTTGGAAGTTCTCAGTTGACATACTGGTGAAACCTAGCTTGAAATATTTTGAGCATTACCTTGCTAGCATGTGAACTGAGTGAAATTATACAGTAGTTTGAACATTCTTTGGCATTGCCTCTCTTTGAGGTTGGAATGAAAACTGACCTTTTCCAGTCCTGTGACCATAGCTGAGTTTTGAGGCTAAGAAGAGCCATTAAAGCAACAAACAAAAAGCTTAAGGAGTTGAGTGCTCTATCACTTACTGCTCTAGTCTAAGTAGGAGGCTGAAACTGGAGAAAATACCAATTGCCTCTGTTCCATTTCCCCACAGGGAACAGCACACAGCATCCATGGACTCATTCAGGGTCAGTTGGATTGGCACAGTGTGAGGGGCATCTCGTTGTTGACAGAGCACAGAACAAAAGGCTCTGGAAGTTTTTTGTCTAGGGGAGCTTGAGGCAGGAGAGCTTGGAGGAGAAAAGTACTGGGTACTCAGAGTAGGACAAAGTATCTTCAAGACCTCTGCCCAAGGTCTCAAATAAAATAGACCTCGGAATGAAGGCACATGGACTAGCTAGGAAATAAAGAGATGAACCCTTGACTGGCCAGGGGTGCTTGAGTCCATGGCAGCAGCTCCCTTCAGAGACCACAGTGCATTTTGTATGCACCAAACTTGCTGTGGGTACGACAGCCTTCCTCTATAAGGAATGCCAAGTAAAATCTTTGTAATTTCCTGTGGTCAGGTCTGAGAAATCATACAGACTATTCAGGGACCTCATATCCTGTACACAGAACACAGCCAGATATGAACACCTTCCTCTGTATATTTCTACATCTTGCCTGACTCTGCCACCTCTTTATCTAAGGCTGGTCCTTCTACCTGTTCTAAGGACTTAGGACCTATTAATTATAGCCTTTTCCTTATTTAACTTTTCTCTCAAAGGAATTTCAACCCTAAACATTTAAAGAGCATTAAGTATCTTCCATCTTAAAAAAGAACAGGCAAGCTGTCATCGGATGTGTTTTGCTGATGCAATTTACTGGCTGACTGTTTGTGGCATCAGTAACCTTAAATTATTTCCTGATCTTTCTGATATCTTCCAAGTACACAAGTTGACTGGCAATGAGACCATAAAAAATAGAACTGTGTGAAAATGAATAGAGTTTAAATTAAATTGAATGGCAATATTTAAGGTCTTTTATAAACTTTTGGTTACAAAAATGTGAACACAGTGAAAAATATGACTTATTTCCCTTTAGTAAATTTTCTGAAATTTCAGATCCAAGTTTACTGCCCTCCAAATGCACTGTTAAATAACATTTGTACTCAGACTGAAACCCCCTCATTAAAGCAATCTTTGGATTTTTACCATTTATATTTATAAATCTATGTGAAAATCTACTCTATTATTTATTTATATATACATATTTAATAAATATGTATGTATTATATATCTTACTCATATGATACTATTTACAATATTGTAAAGTAATTAGCCTCCAAGTAAAATATATAAATTTAAATTAAAAAATAAATAAATAAAAATAAATAAATAAAATTATATTTAAAAAATATTTGAAACATGATGTTAGGATATTTCTGAATCTTCTCACTGAAGATTCCTAGTGCCCTCCATTGATGCCTTTTCCACTAGTCCACAAAACTTTCTTTTAGTTCATTTCTTCAGAGTATTATTCCATTTTAAATGATACTAAGTGGGAAAAGTTTTAATTGCTCTTGCTGTGTTATCTCACTAATGTGACACCTTCCAGTGACAGTTACCTGCATTATGGAAAACCTGATATTAGAAGGCTAGCGGGAGATATATCTGCTTGAGGCTACACCTCTAAGTAAACATTAAAGGTGGTGGATAGAGAAGCCTTCATTCTCAGGCATAGTGGTAACATTATGCAGAGACAGAGACAGATGACAAGGATTTGGTTGGGGGAAATTGAGACAAAGTTGGACTGAAGGATTCAATTTGAACTGTGATGCATTTCAAAGGTGGCAATTTACCTCTGAGGGTAGAAACTGGAAGTATGTTTTTGGTTAGAGCACTGACCCTTTGGTGGGGTTATTGATTTTGTGGGCCAGCATCTAGAATTAAAGAGTTCTCTCAGAGATCAATATGAACAGAGAGGAAGGGAGACCCTGACAATTTTCTGCTTTGAGACTGGATATTATCTAAGGGAGTCAAATAGTTAGGGTCTATATATTGATGGTAATCTAAGTTTTAGCATACAAGTAGTATTGTTTGTTTAAAAAATGATGTCCTTCTGTGGAAGCAAGTAAGTAGGAGGGAGAAATATCCTGTTGATTCTCACCTGGAATTCTCCTCAGTTGCTACCTTCATGCTTCACTGACTGTTGATGCTGAAAAATCCTTTCAGCTGGGAAAACTCCTTCACTTTCACAGTTTAGTACTATTACTGAAAACCATGGGGGTTTTCTTACTTCCATATTAAAATGTAAATATTTGATACCACTTCCTTTCTGGAAAGAGTCAGGACACTAGAATTTTGAAAAAGGAATAAGATAATTTATATGGACTGGGACAGGCACAGGGAAGGAAGCTGAGTAAACTAGAGATACTTAGCTACAACAAAGTTTAATCTAAATCAGCAGATGAACATGAGATTCTTTCATATGTGCACTCATAACATTCATTCAGCAATTATTTAATAATTCACCTACAACATGCCAGCCAGTGGATTTATAAGAGGTTTATGGAGGAATTGACCTCTGTCATGAAAGCTATACAGTGAACTAAGATTTACATTAACACTTAAATTTGTCCTAAATCTTAGAATGGAAAGTTCAATTCAGCTCAGTTCATATTCAATAGCTTTTTCTCCCAGGGCCCAACAATGTGACCCAGTTAGAATATGCCTAATTTCTAATTACTGTATTTTAGAAACAGTTTCATGATTTTGATTCTGATATTATAATGATGCCACAGTTCAGTTCTGCCCTTGATGATAAGCACTACATCTGATTGTATTGTATTGTATTGTATTGTATTGTATTATGCTTAGTTGCTCAGCCTTGTCTGACTCTTTGTGACCCCATGAAGGGGTCCACCAGGCTCCTCTGTCCATGGGGATTCTCCAGGCAAGAATACTGGAGAGGGTTGCCATGTCCTCCTCCAGGGGATCTTCCCAACCCAGGGATTGAACCCAGGTCTCCTGCATTGCAGGTGGATTCTGTACCATCTGAGGCCACCAGGGAAGCCCATGAATACTGGAATGGGTAGCCTATCCTTCTCCAGGGGATCTTCCTGACCCAGGAAGAGTGCCCCAAACTCAAACTTGTCTAGGGGCTCTTTATTGTTGTAAAGTTGACAGGCTGTGTGTTTAGAAACTATTAATTTTACCTATAGAGTCCTCAAATACACTCCTTGGCCTGATAATATATTTAGGGTCTAAATACATTAGGATGGGGAATCCCTGACAGTCCAGTGGTTAGGACTCCAGGCTTCCACTGCAGAAGGCCCAGGTTCAATCCCTGTTTGGGGAACTAAGATCCCATAAGCTGCATGGCACAGCCAAATACACACACATATGTATTAAACACACACACATATATACATATATAAACACATATAAAATATATATGAAAGAAAGTGAAAGTGATGGAGAAGTCGCTCAGTTGTGTTTGACTTTTTGCAACCCCATGGACTGTAGCCTACCAGGCTCCTTTGTCCATGGGATTTTCCAGTCAGGAGTACTGGAGTGGGTTGCTATTTCCTTCTACAGGGGATCTTGCTGACCCAGGGATCGGACCAGGTCTCCCGTTTTGCAGGCAGACACTTTACCCTCTAAGCCACCAGAGAAGCCCTAAATATATATATATATTCAGTTCAGTTCAGTTCAGTTGCTCAGTTGTGTCCGACTCTTTGTGGCCCCATGAATTGCAGCACGCCAGGCTTCTCTATCACCAACTCTCGGAGTGCACCCAAACTCATGTGCATTGAGTCTGTGATGCCATCCAGCCATCTCATCTTCTGTCATCCCCTTCTCCTCCTGCCCCCAATCCCTCCCAGCATCAGGGTCTTTTCCAATGAGTCAACTCTTCGCATGAGGTGGCCAAAGTACTGGAGTTTCAGCCTCAGCATCAGTCCTTCCAATGAACACCCAGGACTTGTCTCCTTTAGGATGGATTGGTTGGATCTCCTTGCAGTCCAAGGGACTCTCAAGAGTCTTCTCCAACACCACAGTTCAAAAGCATCAATTCTTCAGTGCTCAGCTTTCTTCACAGCCCAACTCTCACATCCATACATGACCACTGGAAAAACCATAGCCTTGACTAGACGGATGTTTGTTGACAAAGTAATGTCTCTTCTTTTTAATACGCTATCCAGGTTGGTAATAACTTTCCTTCCAAGGAGTAAGCATCTTTTAATTTCATGGCTGCAGTCACCATCTGCAGTGATTTTGGAGCCCAAAAGAAAAAAGTCTGACACTGTTTCGTTTCCCCATCTGTTTCCCATGAAGTGATGGAACCAGATGCCATGATCTTTGTTTTCTGAATGTTGAGCTTTAAGCCAACTTTTTCACTCTCTTATTTCACTTTCATCAAGAGGCTTTTTAGTTCCTCTTCACTTTCTGCCATATTAGTGAAATAATATATTAAGATGCTCAGTTCTGAGACCACCTGCCAATTCATAGCTCTGTTTGGGGGTGTGACCTCACAAGAAGTTGTTGAGATGATCCATTACTAGACTTCCATTTAAGTCAGGGACTGAGCCCAAACCAGAAGAATGGTTCCCTGTGTGTAATATGACCATAATTAATCAGGCCATATTATTTTTGCATGAACAGTTCTGTTACAGTAAAATGTTGCTATAATATGATAAAGTTATGGAAATAAATAGGTTTTTTGGAGCTAAACAGATCACTTAAACTCAAGGCCTTATTTTTTTCAACTTTCTTTATTCTTAAAAGTTGGTGTTAAATGTTCCTTCAGTCAATTATTCCCCTGCCACACTCCATTCAACCAGTTCATCCTCAGTTTACTTGCTATAATTTGCATGCTGAAGATGGAGCTTGCTATGATAACATTCTACCTGCTTTGTTCTTTACCCAAGGTGAACACTTGAACACCAGACTTTAATAATTGGTCCCTTGGGAATATAAATATTTAAAAAAGTGATAAGCTACAAAATACAATTGTATCCTTACATTTTCCCTAAAATATAAACTTTCCTGAACTACACTGAAATTCTTTCTTGTCTCCTGTGTCAAAATGACATCACAATTTTAAACAACGACACTGTTTTAGATGGATTCTACAGTGGTTTCCCCTGTGAGGTAGTTAGCTCATTTAAAATAAAGTGCCTCATCTCTAGCACGCTAAGAAACTGCATGACATGTTAAATTTAACTCTGTTGAATGCCCATCATCAAGAGTAAGCATGTAAACAGTAAGTCACTCATTCCTGATTGCATTTTCTGTTGCTCAGCTGGCTGAACCTATTCATATTCTTGTTATTTTAACAGTTTATTTACAGCCTATATTTAAATAATTCCTTCTTCAAAACAAGTTTCTGAAGTGGATAAAAATTTGCATCTTCCTGATGTCACGTTAGTTAAAGCACAGAGCAGATATATTCAGCATGTCAAAATATAGTTAATAAATGATCACTAGGTTTGTGTAAACTGTTGGGGCACTTTTATTTCTTATTATAGGTAGTTGTGCTTCATCCAGCCCAGCGTTTCTCATGATGTACTCTGCATATAGGTTAAATAAGCAGGATGACAATATACAGCCTTGATGTACTCCTTTCCCAATTTGGAACCAGTCTGTTGTTCCATGTCCAGTTGTAACTGTTTCTTCCTGACCTGCATACAGATTTCTCAGAAGGCAGGTCAAATGGTCTACTATTTCCATCTCTTTAAGAATTTTCCACAGTTTGTTATGATTGACATAATCAAAGGCTTTGGCATAGTCAATAAAGCAGAAGTAGATGTTTTTACTGGAACTCTCTTGCTTTTTTGATGATCCAGTGGATGTTGGCAATTTAATCTCTGGTTCCTCTGTGTTTTCTAATCCTGCTTGAACATCTGGAAGTTCATGGTTCACATATTGTTGAATCCTGGCTTGGAAAATTTTGAGTGTTACTTTACTAGCATGTGAGATAGCATGTGAGATGAGTGCATTTGTGCGGTAGTTTGAACATTCTTTGGCATTGCCTTTCTTTGGGATTGGAATGAAAACTGACCTTTTCCAGTCCTGTGGCACTGCCAAGTCTTCCAAATTTGCTGACATATTGAGTGTAGCACTTTCACAGCATCGTCTTTGAGGATTTGAAATAGCTCCACTGGAATTCCATCACCTCCACTAGCTTTATTCGTGGTGATAAGGCCCACTTGGCTTCACATTCTAGGATGTCTGGTTCTAGGTGAGTGATTACATGATTGTGGTTATCTGGGTTGTGAAATCTTTTTTGTATAGTTCTTCTGTGTATTGTTGCCACCTCTTAATATCTTCTGCTTCTATTAGGTCCATAACATTTTTGTCCTTTATTGAGCCCATCTTTGCATGAAATGTTCACTTGGTATCTCTAATTTTCTTGAAGAGATCTCTAGTCTTCCCCATTCTATTTGGGTTTGAGTAGACTCTGGAAGTTGGTGATGGACAGGGAGGCTTTGTGTGCTGCAGTTCCTGGGGTCTCAGAGTTGGACACGACTGATTGACTGACATAAACTGATAGGTAGTTGACTAATTATTGGATATTTTTATTTAAAACTAAATAATCTCAGGTCTCAAGCTTCTCAGTTTTTTGTTGCTCTTTTTCATATTAAAAAATCAGTATTTTTCACTTTATAGTGAGAATATAATTTAACCTAGAAAGAATAATTGCTACTGAGCCTCTTTCAAGTATCTACAGAGGATTAATCTAGATCCACTGTGTCCGTTTTTATTTTTAACAGTATATTAAGTGAATACATATTATATAAAGGGTATAAAATAAGAGAAACACACAGAAACTAAAAGTTATATAATATCATATCTATTTCTTGTGTCTTGTCTTTTAGTATATTTAAAAAACAATGGATGAAGGTGTGTGTGGATCAAAGATAAGCTGCTGCTAGACATTGTCAGAATGCCTTTCCTGTTCCTGGAGATGTAATTTTAATTTCTTGAATATTGTCATTAGCAACCTGCCATTTTCCAAAACTGTTGCATTATCTATGAGTGGAAGCTCATGTTGGCTTAGGCCCTGCCTTTGCTCTGAAAGGAAACTTTTATGGGGAGCCTCTTAGTATCATTGTAGGCAGATTTTCCTTGGATGGGCCTCCATATTCCCAGAGGATGTCTTGAGTTACAAAATCCAAATGGGAGATTTGAGACTGTGCCATAAATTACATTGCTTCATCCTATTTTTTTTAATGAATATTTTTAGGAGACTTTGCCTATAAATGTTTTTCTAAAAGTGGTTAATATTGGACTGTTTCTGAGAAATACTGTTTTTATGGGGGATGTGCCCATAAAGTATTATAAGCCTGATCTGTCCAGGAAGGCAGAGCAACCTTATATTTCTCTTACCTTGTCAGGATTAGAGACTACTCAGAAGGACTCAACCAGGTTGTATATAGTGACACCAACTAGATGAGCAGTGTCCCCTGAATGGGACATATAACGTAGTAAATAACCAAGAATGTGGAGGATTTACTGCTTATTGCTATTTTCTTTCACCCTAGTTATTTTTTAAGTATTGACTTGAAACAGAATAGAAGGAAATAAGTCTTGAGTTGAAAGAGAAGGGAGCTCCCTTCAGGAAGGCCAAGTAGCATGCCAAATCCTAGAAGAAGGAGGGCATGACTAGACTTTTTTTTCAGAGAAATGAGAGGGTTCTTTGGATATATTTACAGGCAAGTCTCAATAGCAAGATGACCCATGAGATGCCATGTTGGGGATGTCCTGAACAGGTGCCATGGCCAGTGACTTGTGGAGAGGGTATCTGACATCTAGTCTTGGGCTTTTGTTTTCTGTTCATTTTTTGGGGCTCCAAAATCACTGTAGATGGGTGATTGCCACCATGAAATTAAAAGATGTTTGCTCCTTGGAAGGAAAGCTATGACAAATTTAGATATCATATTAAAAAGAAAAGACATTATTTTCTAGCAAAAGTCTGTGTAGTCAGAGCTATGCGTTTTCCATTAGTCATGTGTGGATGTCAGAGTTGGACCATAAAGATGGCTGTTTGCGTGTTAGTCGCTCAGGCATGTCTGACCCTTTGTGACCCCATGGACTGTAACCTGCTAGACTCCTCTGTCCATGGGATTTTCCAGGCAATAATACTGGAGTGGGTTGCCATTTCCTTCTCCAGGGGATCTTCCCAACCCAGGGATCAAACCTGTGTATTCTGTGTCTCCTGCATTGCAGGCAGATTCTTTGCCTGCTAAGCCACTGGGGAAGCCTGAGAGCCAAAGAATTGATGCCTTTGAATTGTAGTGTTGAGTAAGACTCTTGAGAGTCCCTTGGACTGTAAGAAGATCAAACCAGTCTTAAAGGAAATCAGTGCTGAATGTCCTTTGGAAGGACTGATCCTGAAGCTGAAGTTCCAATACTTTGGCCACCTGATTGATGCAGAGAGCCAACTCATTAGAAAAGGCCCTGATGCTAGGAAAGACTGAAGTCAGGAGGAGAAGAGGACAACAGAGGACAAGATGGTTGAACGGCATCACCGACAATGGACGGGAGTTGAGCAAGCTCCAGGAAATGGTGAAGGACAGGGAAGCCTGGTGTGCTGCAGTCCATGGGGTCGCAAAGAGTCAGACACAACCGAGCAACTGAACAACAGCAGCAGCATACTGATAACATCTAGCCTTTCACAAAATTTGCTTAAACTTCCTGGCCTGTGTTAAATGAACTTTGTGGGAACTCGAGGAAACTGTGTTCACATTTTTGGCTCATTAGATTTGAAGATGGCTTCAACAGTGCAAAGAATTGGTTACCAGGCACCAAGAAGCCAGGAGCACTGTTCTAGAACAAAAGCTGGAATGGGACAATGAGCCTAGATTTGTGGAATATGTGAGCCTTTCCTAGAGATTCTCAGAAATACTCAGTCATAAGAATACAGTGAAAGACTGCCTGCAGAAACAGAACAGGTGGTGTGTATAGTAGTTGATTATTGAATAGAAGATAGGAGGAGAACAGATTGCCTTTGGTATTATCTTTAGAAATACTAAAGGGGTTTAGTGTTTTTAGGGGTTCTTAATCTGGGATCTCCAGGGGCTCTATGGACAAGCTACATTATAATCAACATTTCGTGTATGCATATATTTTCTGTTTGGGAAAAACTTATATTTCTTATTTGATTCTAAAAACAAGAAGAAGTCAAAATAAGGCACTGGTGTATCTCTGGTTATAGCATATTAGCTTCATATGTTTTTGGAACTGTTTTTTCTTCCTTTCAGTTTAACATTATACTTTAAGTATTTTCTCCAGGTAATAATTATTATTTGAAGGCATCAATTTTGTTGGCTGCCTCATATTCTAAAATAGAGATAGATTATAATTTATTTAAGCATTATGTTATTACTAACCAACTCATTTTCTAATTATTTGCTATAAAAAAAATAATGTGACTGTAGCAAGCAGAATGCTAAAAGTGGCCCTCCAAGCCTCTCTGCCTCAATTTTTGGAACCTGTGAAGACAGGAGGTGTCATCCCCAGGACTTTGTTCTTTATATGGCAGTTGACCTTTAGATGGGAAGACAATCCTATTCTAATCACATGCCCCCATTTAAGAACAGAGTTTTCCTCGGCAGAGCAGGAAATCAAAGAGGCGGAAAGCACAAACAAGATTCTGTGCTCTCTTGCTAACTTTGATGATGGATGGTGCCATTTGCTCAGGACTGAAGGTGGCCTCTAGACGCTGGTTGCAGGGTTTCTGTTCCTGTTCCCGACTTTAATGTGAATATTGTTTTACTGCTTAACATACTGTTTAAAAGTAGACAGTTTTAAATATGATGTTAGAGCTTCCTTAAGTGCTATGCAGTGTGATCAGGTACTATGACTTGGGATATCAGATTTATTCTAATAGCATCTTCTCTTTTCTCTTTTTCCATGTAACATATAATGAAAAAGAAAAACTTACGGACTTCACAAGCCAAGTTTGACTATTTATATTTTCTGAGAAAACCAAAAATTTCACAAAATTTCCCAAATATGTTTGTATAGTATTTTATTTTTTAAAATAATTTATGCTACATTGTTCGGAGAAGGCAATGGCACCCCACTCCAGTACTCTTGCCTGGAAAATCCCGTGGTTGGAGGAGCCTGGAAGGCTGCAGTCCACGGGGTTGCTGAGAATTCAGACATGACTGAGCGACTTCACTTTCACTTTTCACTTTCATGCATTGGAGGAAATGGTAACCCACTCCAGTGTTCTTGCCTGGACAATCCCAGGGACGGGGGAGCCTGGTGGGCTGCCGTCTATGGGGTTGCACATGACTGAAGTGACTTAGCAGTGGCAGCTACATTGTTACAATTAAATTTTATTTTTAAAAATAATTTTAAAGCATATTTTCTTTAAAACTATTATACCTTGCCATAATGTAACAGTTTAGTATTTTACAATTATCTTTTGCATTTATTTATCAATTCTATTTCTTATTTACTATTGAATAATTTCTACTTTTAATTTTAGTATGTATGAGCTTCATGATACTAGGGAGAATGTCCATTGAGCAGCATTGAATCCCCACTGTCTACAATATACCTGGCACCTACTCTATGGCAATGTATATTATTAGCTAAATGAATTAACACTTGTACTTCTTAGATTTTTAAAAAATACATCTGAGTAAAATATTCTATTAAATAGTGAAATCGTATAAGGTGATTAAAATGATTTTGGATCTCAACACTGTTTTGGCTATTCAGTTATGTGACAGTTTTCATCATATTCTAAATATGTTATGCTTCGATTATACCTTTCACCCAGTAGTTAGGTAAATTAAAACACCTCAGTCTTCAGACATTTTGTGTAAACTTTATTAGTAATTTCAAATTAGAGAACATTTAGGAAAGGCACTAAATACCACAAATATTTGTAGCCTAATATTGCCAGGTTCCAGCCCCAGCAGGATCCAGGGGTAACCTCAGGATGATGGCATAGCCAATAAGGAAAGTAAAAGGGGAGAGAAAGAGGCTTGATCTTCCTTGGTTTACACAGAAAGCCAATAAAGCTCCTTCCTGTGTTCCAAAGAGTCATCCTGAAAGAAGAACAGAGAGAAAAAAGAGAAAAAAGGAAAAAAAAGAATGACACAGGGAGACCAAGCTTCGGTGAGCGAGGCGCATAACTTTATTTTCAAAAGGAACTTTTATACCTTGACTTGTACACAGAGGGAAATGAAAGATGCAAAGTTATACAGAGTCAGCCCAAACATTACATCTGTTTTGTCTTTATCGAAACCAGGATTTTTTTTTCTGCATACCTTTCCCATAAACAATGTTGTGTACATTATCTTCTGGCCTTGAAGGCCTGTGGACATTTTATGACCCTTTTTTGATAAAGGGTGCTCAACCAGAAAACTTATTTTCCCTTGAAGTGTTTTTTCTTTATATTTCTAATGTATGTCAGCCTCATAAAGTGCTAAACAGAGTTACATTCTCAGGGAGCAAAGGTGCAGTGAGTTACAACAAAGAAAGAACCAATTAGCTCAAAGGTCTGATGTGGTTAATTCCAAGGCTGCTACTTGTTTTTCTTACATTCCAACCATGTTAACCAATGCACTCCCAGGTGCACAATAGATAATATGGGAACTTGGCAGCAAGCATTGGCTCAACAATGAAATCCTACACCAGCACTACTCTAATAGTTTTTAACTCTTTGAAAGGATCTATATTTTTAGAATGTTTTAGGCTTCCCGTGTCTCATGGTGGGGAGGCTGTGAACAATCACATGTGTAGCTGCAAGAGTCTAGATAAACCTGTCAGGAAAGCTAGAAAGCCATCAGAGGGGTTTGAATTGAAACACTCCTATCATGCCCAGGAGACTTATCAACTACAGCCCTAAGTTGACTTTTTCCAGAGAAAAGTGGTTGGGGATAGCCCCCTGTTAATATCAGAAGAGTTGGTGAAAGGCATAATATAGTAAGACAGACAGATTCCGGTTTTGGGGTAGATGCTTGAGCAGATCCAGGGGTCCCTCGAGCCATGATCCGCCTTGCTCGTCATGGCTCTTCCACATGACCTTGTCATGGGTGGGATCTCCCATGGTGGCTCCCAGCATAATATATGATTAATTTTATAAATGTTTTGTAAGTACTTAAATCTATACTCTCTTTGTATGTCATTTAATCATTCTGTCATAATAATAGGAATTCTGTGGCTTAATTTTATTTCCTTCATCATTTAATGACTGAAAAATATGTTAATGTCAACTACAATACAATTCCTTCCTGACATGCTTATTATATAACATATTCATATTTTACACTATGCTGCACATAAAATTTTGTGTTAAATTTTAAGTTTACAATACACTTCTTATGGGAATAAAGCGACCCTTACTTGCATTCATTGCTTTGAGTCTTGCATTCATATTGTCTGAAGTTAGCACTGTTATCCATACTTATTTAAAGTATTTTTAAAGCAATAGTAGTAATACAGTAGAATTTGGTGATTATAGAATATGGACAAGTGAAATGAATGGCAGCAGTGTCATAAGGAATGGGAAGGAAGAATTGGAAATCACAGTGGTATAGTATTATTTTAAAGTGGATATGTTAGCTAAAAACATATTATAAATGCTAGGGAAACCACTAAAATGACTTTTTAAAAAACATAATATACACTAAGTTGGGATAAAAATGGTATGTAATCCTCAATGAAAATCAAAAGGCAGAAAGAAAAAGAAAAAGAAGAAATGCAATGAATAGGAAGCAACTTAAATATGGTAGATATTTAATTAAACTGTATCTACAATCATATAAAATACAAATGATCTAAATATGCCAATTAAAAGATGGAAATTGTCAGAATAGATAAAGTGCTTCAGATCAAACTATATATTATTTAAAAGAAATTTACTTTAAAGACCAGATAGATTAAAAGAGATGGCAAAGGGTATATCATGCTAACACTAATCCAAAGAAAGTTCAGTTCAGTTCAGTCGCTCAGTCATGTCCGACTCTTTGTGACCCCATGAATCTCAGCATGCCAGGCCTCCCTGTCCATCACCAACTCCTGGAGTTCACTCAAACTCACGTCCATCAAGTCAGTGATGCCATCCAGCCATCTCATCCTCTGTCATCCCCTTCTCCTCCTGCCCCCAATCCCTCCCAGCATCAGAGTCTTTTCCAATGAGTCCACTCTTTGCATGAGGTGGCCAAAGTACTGGAGTTTCGCTTTAGCATCATTCCTTCCAAAGAACACCCAGGACTAATCTTCAAAATGGACTGGTTGGATCTCCTTGCAGTCCAAGGGACTCTCAAAAGTCTTCTCCAACATCACAGTTCAAAAGCATCAATTCTTCAGCACTCAGCTTTCTTCACAGTCCAACTCTCACACCCATACATGACTACTGGAAAAAACCATAGCCTTGACTAGATGGATCTTTGTGGCAAAGTAAATTCTCTTCTTTTGAATATGCTATCTAGGTTGGTCTTAACTTTTCTTCCAAGGAGTAAGCGTCTTTTAATTTCATGGCTGCAGTCACCATCTGCAGTGATTTTGGAGCCCAAAGAATAAAGTCTGACACTGTTTCCACTGTTTCCCCATCTATTTCCCATGAAGTGATGGGACCAGATGCCATGATAGAGTAGCTCTATTAATTTCAGATAAAGCAAGCTCCAGAACAAGGCAGTGTTTTAGTCACCTTTTATTCACCCCATTGATGAGGAAGGCATTCTTACTCTGAAATTATAGAGATGGGTGAACACATAGCACCCTGCACTGAACAGATGAAGTCACAGTGGTTTATTATTATATTTTTCTTAAATTTATTTTATCTTGGAATATAATTGATTTATAATATTGAGGTTTTGATATACAGCAAAGTGATTCAGTTACATATATACATATATCCATTCTTTTTCAGATTCTCTCCCATTTAGATAATTACAGAGTATTGAGTCAAGTTCCCTGTGCTTACAGTAGGTCCTTGTTGATTATCTACTTTATATACAGTAGTGTGTATATGTTAATCCCAAACTCCTAGTTTATACCAAATACTCACAAACTTTGAAAACAAATTTATGGTCACAGTGGTTTATTAGTCACATATACCCACACCGCAGGGTGGGAGGACATGCACATCAGGCAGGACCACATGGGAACTGCATTTGAGAACAGAACGAAGGAACAGGGCCTGTGGGAGGCAGGCTTTGTGACATTAAGAGAAAAGGGTGTTTCCTGGTTCCCGTGGGAGGGTGTGTTTAGCTTCTTCGTATAATTCTGTCTACTAGCAGAGAACTGAAACCTAATATTCAGGGTAAACTGTGCCTGATCCCCAAGATCATGGTTGTTTGGTCAGGATAGTCTCATCTGAGGAAGCAGAATGGTGAGGGAAACGTGTTTAGACCATTTGAGGCCCTCCCAATTATATTAGAAATCAATAGTACGTGTAATTTTGGATCTTAAATTTATGTCTTACATCCTAGAAATATTATTAGAGGTAAAGGGGGCATAACAGGTCGATTCCCTAAGAACCCATAACAATCCTAAATGTGTATGAACTTAACACCAGAGCAATGATACTTGAAGCAAAATCTGTTAACTGAAAAGAGAAATAGATAAATCCACAGTTAAAGTTCAAGATTTCAACACCCCTCTGTCAGGAATTGATAAATCAAGCAGACAGGAAATCAGTCCTGATTTTAGACCTGAACAGCAGTATCACTCAACTTGATCTAACTGACATTTATAGAATATTTCATCCTTTTTAGAAAGACAAAATGATAAAGGGGATAATAGATCAGTGATTGCTAGGGATTCAGTGATGGGAAAATAATACTTTAGAAGAGTGAAATTATTCTTTATGTTACTGTAATGGTGGATATGTGGCCCTCTGCAATTGTCTAAACTCCAGAATTTTATAAAACAACGAAGCTTAATGGGTGTGGGAAAGAAGCCACCTCGGATATTGTGGCACCCTGATTTGGGGAATGCAGAAGAATTCGCATTCGTTTGTGACAGAGTAATTTACACATCTTCCTTGATTTATGATGGGTTACATCCCAATAAACCCATCCAAAGTTTTATGTCTAACACTCATTTAGCAGACCTAACCTACAGAACATCATAGTTTAGACTGCTGCTGCTGCTAAGTAGCTTCAGCCCTGTCCAACTCTGTGTGACCCCATAGACGGCAGCCCACCAGGCTCCTCTGTCCCTGGGATTCTCCAGGCAAGAACACTGGAGTCGGTTGCCATTTCCTTCTGCAATGCATGAAAGTGAAAAGTGAAAGTGAAGTCACTCAATCGTGTCTGACTCTTTGCAACCCCATGGACTGCAGCCCACCAGGCTCCTCCGTCCATGGGATTTTCCAGGCAAGAGTACTGGAGTGGGTTGCCATTGCCTTTTCCTAGCTTAGACTAGTCTACCTAAAATGAGCTCAGAACACTTATATTAGCCTGTTCTTAGGAAAAATCATCAAACACAAAACCTATTTTATAATAAGTTTAATATCATGTAATTTATTGAATATTGTACTGAAAGTGAAAACCAGGATGGTTATTTGTGTACAGCATGGTTGTAAGTGTATTGGTTGTTTACCCTCATGATCATGTGACTGCCCAGGAGCTGTGGCTGCTATTGCTGCCCAGCCTCATGGGAAAGTCTTCTATCAAATATGGCTAGTCCTGAAAAAAAAAATCAATATTCAAAATCTGAAGTACAGTTTTTATTGAGTGCATATCACTTTCCCACCATGGTAAAGTTGAAAAATTTAAGTCAAACCATCATTTAGCTTCACTGAAGAGGATGTAAGAAAAGTAAGAAATGAGTACAGTCTGTGTTTTATCAATAAGCACAAAACCCAGTGGATAAAATTGAGGGTCCAGTGGTCATGTATGGATGTGAGAGTTGGACTGTGAAGAAAGCTGAGCGCCAAAGAATTGATGCTTTTGAACTGTGGTGTTGGAGAAGACTCTTGAGAGTCCCTTGGACTGCAAGGAGATCCAACCAGTCCATTCTGAAGGAGATCAGCCCTGGGTGTTCTTTGGAAGGAATGATGCTAAAGCAAAACTCCAGTACTTTTGCCACCTCATGCAAAGAGTGGACTCATTTGAAAAGACTCTGATGCTGGGGGGGATTGGGCCCAGGAGGAGAAGGGGACGACAGAGGATGAGATGGCTAGATGGCATCACTGACTCGATGGATGTGAGTCTGAGTGAACTCTGGGAGTTGGTGATGGACAGAGAGGCCTGGCGTGCTGTGATTCATGGGGTCTCAAAGAGTCGGACATGACTGAGCAACTGAACTGAACTGATGAACAATTATGAAACTACTAGACAGATTTTCTGGAATTTAGCCACGGAGGGGTAGACAGCGGTTTTTCTCACTGTTAGAGTGGTGGAATGCAGATCAGCAGGCAGGCAGCCAGAATGATCCATAGAGTTATGAATTAGAGTTGCAGACATCAGTATGGCATAATGTTCATCTTTTCTAGACCCAGATCAATACAGTATAGAAACAGGTATGAAAGTAAAAGTGAAAACCATTCAGTGATGTCTTACTCTTTGTGAACCCATGGACTGTAGCTCGCCAGATTCCTCTCTTCATGGGATTCTCCAGATAAGAATACTGGAGTGGATATCCACTGCCTTCTCCAGGGGATCTTCCATAATCAGGGATTGAACCCAGGTCTCCCACAATGCAGGCAGGTTCTTTACCATATGAGCCACCAGGGAAGCCCAGGAACATGTATAGGTAAGTGTATATTTCAGGATAATGTATGAGACAACCTGGGTGGATCTTGAGGGCATTGTGCTCAGTAAATTAAGTCAGTAACAGACAAATAATAATTTTATTTCTATGTAGAGTCTAAAAAGCACAAACTCATAGAAACAGAGAAGACTGGTGGTTGCTGTGGTGTGGGGTAGAGTGGGATGGGGTAAATGGGCAAAGGTAGTAAATGAGTGTAAAATTTGAATTATAAGATGAAGTTCTGGGAGCATAATGTATAGCATGTTGACTATAGTCAACAATGTTTTCGTTACTTGAAATTTGCTAAGAGAGTAAATCATGAAACTTCTCACCACAGAAAGATGTAATTATGTGAGGGGATGAATATATGCTAACTTACTTTAATGTGATAACCATTTGCAATATATATATATATATATATGAAATCCTCTAATTGTATACCTTAAAGTTACACCATGTTATATGTCAATTTTAACTCAATAAATCTGGGGAAAATAAAAGAAAAAAAATAACAGAACAAAATAGGTGTAAGGTTAAAACAGAAGTCTCTGTACTATCTAACTTTTCTGTAAAACAATTCTAAGAGATTTATTAAAGTATAAAATCATATTTAAAATTTATTTGATTTTCAAGGGTGCCTATTAAATAATTTCCTACCAGTGTTTTAAAAAGACATGAAACAATGGTATGACAAGTGAAGTTATTATTTTAATTTCTGCTACTGGCTATATCCTGGGATATAAATTAATGTGAGAGGAAGAATAAAGTGGACACCTAGGAATGGCAGACTTTCTCAACAAACTCTAGCTTATAGCTTGAAGCACTGCTGGTGAATTTGATGCTAATTGGATTTCCTTTGAGGGTAGGGAAAGCAATGACAGGGACTCTGGTCATTCTGAATGGACCCTTAGATTTTCCTGTTTCATAGAATGAAAGAATATTCTGCCTTGCAAGCTTATAAAATTAATTTATACAAGGCCACATTAAGCCATTCAATATATGGAGTCAAATATCTCCTCAGGCTAGAATAAGTTTTCTGTGTTATTTTAAAATAAGTACCTTCCTTCCATTTGTTCCTCTCTTTCTTCATTTTCTGCCATAAGTGTGGTGTCATCTGAATATCTGAGGTTATTGATATTCCTCCTGGCAATCTTAATTCTGGCTTGTGATTCATCCACCCTGGAATTTCTCATGATGTACTCTGCATATAAGTTAAATAAGCAGGATAACAATAGACAGTCTTGACATACTCCTTCTCCAATTTGGAACCAGTTTGTTGGTCCATGTCCAGTTCTAACTGTTGCTTCTTGACCTGCATACAGATTTTTCAGGAGGCAGGTAAGGTGGTCTGATATTCCCATCTTTTAGAATTTTCCAGTTTGTTGTGATCCACAGAGTCAAAGGCATTAGTCAATGAAGGATAAGTAAATGTTTTTCTGTTATTCTCTTGCTTTTTCTATGATCCAGTGGAGGTTGGCAATTTGATCCATGTTTCCTCTGCCTTTTCTAAATATGCCTTGAACATTTGGAAGTTCTTGGTTCACATACTGTTGAAGCCTAGCTTGGAGAATTTTGAGCATTACATTGCTAGCGTGTGAAATGAATGCATGATGATAATAACTCCACTAGAGACAGTCATAATTGAAGAAGACTTATAGACCTAAATGTAAATACTAATAATACAATTTCTAGGAAAAAAATGGTGACTATTTCTTCAGTCTTAATTTTAGAGAAAAATTCCTTATACGTAACATTAAAAAATCACCAAATGTTATAAAATAAATTGATGACTTGGATTTTATAAAAAAAAAATAAGAATTTTTGTTTATTCAAAATCATCTTTAAGGCATCTCAAATACACAGACCGGGAGAAAAATATTTGTAATGCACATATCAGATGAAGAAGTTGCATCCAGAATGTACAAAGAGTACTTACAAATAAAGAAAATAAATAAATTGCTTAATAGGCAAAATATTTTACAAGACCCTTCACAAACCTCTCTCCCTCTCTTTTTATCACCAGTTAGCACAAGATAATGTGCTAATAATTAGTCATAAAAAAAATGAAAATAAACCACAAAGAAATGTGACTTTCCTTTCAAAAATTTGATTAAAATTAAAAAAAAAAACTGACATCAGTTGATGGAGAAGATTATAGCAACTGAGTCAACCGTATATTATTGACAGGAATATAAAATATTAAAGGCTTTTTGAAGAGTGTTTATGCAGTTTTTTATAAAAACATATAGTAAAAATTCTACTCCTGGGTTTTTACCCAAAAGAAATGAAAACGTGTGACCCAAAGAGAATGATAAAACTGTTTGTACATTAGCCAAAACCTAGATGCAGCCTAAATATCCATCAAAAAAATAGACTAAAACTTTGTATGTAGTCATACAAGGGATTACTACTCAGAAACATTTTTTTATATAAATGTAAAAATATATTTAAAAAAAAGTAACCAAACTGCTTAGTAACTATAAATATTGTTGGGTGGAAAATTACCTAGTGCTAGATTGTTTATAATATGGTATTCCTTGTGGTTTAGTTATGATGACTGTTGCTGCTGCTGATGCTGCTAAGTCGCTTCAGTCATGTCCGACTCTGTGCAACCCCATAGACGGCAGCCCACTAGGCTCCTCTGTCCCTGGGATTCTCCAGGCAAGAATACTGGGGTAGGTTGCCATTTCCTTCTCCAGTGCGTGAGAGTGAAAAGTGAAAGTGAAGTCATTCAGTCATGCCCGACTCTTAGCGACCCCATGGACTGCAGCCTACCAGGCTCCTCCATCCATGGGATCCTCCAGGCAAGGGTACTAGCAACAATAAAATAAAAGCAAATTAAATAAAATAGAGGGTTATTTTTTCTTTATAAAAATTTTAAATATAATAAATCCAGTCAGTCAGGAAGGGATATTGACTCCACCATGATCATGGAACTAGGTTCTTCCATCTTGTTCATGTTATTTTTCCACAGCATGGTCAAAGAGGGTTGCTCAAGCTCCAGCTATTACTTCTACATTCCAGTCAGCAAAGAGGAAGATTTGAAGAAAGTAATACATTTTCTCATTAAGAATTCTTCCTGGAAACTTCATCTGCCATTTCTGCTTACATACCATTTTCACTGGACCCATTGGCCACAATTTAGTCACATTTAACTGTAAGGGACAGGAGTATTTACTTTTCTATACTTGGCAACCATATGTTGAATTAAAAGTCAAGGGTTTTAGTTTTAAAGAAGGGGAAAAAAAAGTAATTAGAAACAACTTTCAGTTTCTGCCACAAAGAAACATTTGAAATATGAGTTTACAGAAATTTAAATAGTGAAAGAATGGGGAAAAATATGACAAAAAAAAAAAAGTTGACGTAACCATAGTGAGACCACACAAAGAAGTAAAAGGAAAAAACAAAAAAGAGGCTCTTCAGTTCCTCTTCACTTTCTGCCATAAGGGTGGTGTCAACTGCATATATGAGGTTATTGATATTTCTCCCTGCAAGCTTTATTCCAGCTTGAGCTTCATCCAGTCCAGCATTTCTCATGATGTACCCTGCATATAAGTTAAATAAGCAGGATAGTAATAGCCAGTCTTGACGTACTCCTTTTCCTATTTGGACCCAGTCTGTTGTTCTATGTCTAGTTCTAACTGTTGCTTCTTGACCTGCATACAGATTTCTCAGGAGGCAGGTCAGGTGGTCTAGTAGTCCCATCACTCTAAGAATTTTCCACAGTTTGTCATGATCCCCACAGTCAAAGGCTTTAGCATAGTCAATGAAGCAGATGTTTTTCTGGAATTCTCTTGCATTTTCTATGATCCAACAGATATTGGCAATTTGATCTCTGGTTCCTCTGCCTTTTCTAAATCCAGTTTGAAAATCTGGAAGTTCAGTTCATGTACTGTGGAAGCCTAGCTTGGAGAATTTTGAACATCACTTGGTTAGTGTGGAGGTGAGTGCAGTTGTGCGGTAGTTCGAGCATTCTTTGGCATTGCCTTTCTTTGGGATTGGAATGAAAACTGACCTTTTCCAGTCCCGTGGCCACTGCTGAGTTTTCCAAATTTGCTGACATATTGAGTGCAGCACTTTCACAGCATCATTGTTTAGGATTTGAAATAGCTTAGCTGGCATTCCATCACCTCCACTAGCTTTGTTCATAGTGATGCTTCCTAACGTCCACTTGACTTTGCATTCCAGGATGTCTGGCTCTAGGTTAGTGATCACACCATTGTAATTATCTGGGGTCATGAAGATCTTTTTTTGGAAAGTTCTTTTGTGTATTCTTGCCACCTCTTGTTACTATCTTCTGCCTCTGTTTCCCTGGTGGCTCAGAGGTTAAAGCGTCTGCCTGCAATGCAGGAGACCTGGGTTCGATCCCTGAGTCAGGAAGATCCCCTGGAGAAGGAAATGGCAACCCACTCCATTATTCTTGCCTGGAGAATCCCATGGACGGAGAAGCCTGGTGGGCTATATAGTCCATGGAGTCGCAGAGAGTCGGACACGACTGAGCGACTTAACTTTCACTTTCTTTTCACTTTTGTGTATTCTTGTCACCTCTTGTTACTATCTTCTGCCTCTGTTAGGTCCATACCATTTCTGTCCTTTATTATGCCTATCTTTGCATGAAAGTGTTCCCTTGGTATCTCTAATTTTCTTGAAGAGATCTCTAGTCTTTCCCATTCTGTTATTTTCCTGTATTTCTTTGCATTGATCACTGAGAAAGGCTTTCTTATCTCTCCTTGCTATTCTTTGGAACTCTGAATTCAGATGGATATATCTTTCCTTTTCTCCTTTGCCTTTTGCTTCTCTTCTTTTCTCAGCTATTTGTAAGGCCTCCTCAGACAACCATTTTGCCTTTTTGCATTTCTTCTTCTTGTGGATGGTTTTGGTCACCGCCTCCTGTACAATGTTGCAAATCTCTGTCCATATTTCTTCAGGTACTCTATCAGATCTAATCCCTTGAATCTATTTGTCACTTCCACTGTATAATCATAAGAGATTTGATTTAGGTCATACCTGAATGGTCTAGTGGTTTTCCCTACTTTTCAATTGGAGTCTGAATTTGGCAATAAGGAGTTCATGATCTGAAACACAGTCTGCTCCCAGTCTTGTTTTCGCTGACTGTACAGAGCTTCCTCCATCTTTGGCTGCAAAGAATATAATCAATCTGAAATTGGTATTGACCATTTGGCAAAGCTCATATGTAGAGTTATTTCTTGTGTTGTTGGAAGAGAGCGTTTGCTACGACCAGTGCATTCTCTTGGCAAAACTCTGTTAGCCTCTGCACTGCTTCATTTTGTACTCTAATGCCAGACTTGCTGGGAAAGAAGACAGTGCTGAAAAATTCTTACTCAAGATCCTTCATTGTGTCCTGGATAAAACAAAACAAAAAAACAAAAACAGAAGATCTCTAAAGAAAATAAAATTCCATAAAGATACTGTGGATATCTGAATGTAGACTCTATGTTAGAAAGCTTGTATCCATGTAAAATTTCCTGATGCAGTAATTGTGTTATGATTATATCGGTTAACCTTTTTTTTTTTTAATTTAATTTTATTTTTAAACTTTACATAATTGTATTAGTTTTGCCAAATATCAAAATGAATCCGCCACAGGTATACATGTGTTCCCCATCCTGAACCCTCCTCCCTCCCCATACCATCCCTCTAGGTTGTCCCAGTGCACCAGCCCCAAGCATCCAGTATCGTGCATCGAACCTGGACTGGCAACTCGTTTCATACATGATATTATATATGTTTCAATGCCATTCTCCCAAATCATCCCACCCTCTCCCTCTCCCACAGAGTCCATAAGACTGTTCTATACATCAGTGTCTCTTTTGCTGTCTCGTACACAGGGTTATTGTTACCATCTTTCTAAATTCCATATATATGCGTTAGTATACTGTATTGGTGTTTTTCCCAACTGAAATATTTTTAGGGGTAAAGCCTCATGATATCTGCATATCTCTCTGTGTCTGCCTCTTCTCTCTCTTGAGCACTCTCACTCTCTTTTTCACCCGCCCCACCCCCCACCACACACAGCCTGTGATTTGTGGCATGTGTAAATTGGGTCCATACTAAGTAGAGCAGGGCGTGTGGTCACTTCTCTGTGTAAATAATGTGCACAAATTAGCATGCTTTACATTTTTACCTCTTTTCCACCATCTGGTTGTGATTATGATGAGTGATATTTGTTGATACAATCAGCTACTCAGGTGTTTTGTTTTTGTCTTCATTGTTCTAGTGCTTTTTTGTTGAAAAAAGAAAGTCAGGTCTTCTGCCAAGGGAATCATTACAGTCTCCTGGCGTTTTTTTTATTTTTTTTTCCTTCTTCTCTGCCTTCTCTGTAACTTTAAGCTCCTACTTTGGTTCTTTTTTAAATCAAAAATTTCAGGACTTAATACTAATAATTTACTCAACCAGTGTACAAACTTCTAGGCAAATATAGAGTTGAAATTCAGCCTCTCTAAACTTGGCAGCTATACTGATTATTGAAACGTTAAAATATTTTTGTAATGATTAGTAAAACATCTAACAACTCAAGCTCCTATAGTCTTAGTCCTCCACTCTGGTCCCCAGAGTTGCTTCTTGTGAGACCCTGGAGTGGCCCCAAGATCTATCAGCTAGAGAATTAGGGGCTGGCATAGCCCTACATCTGCATCCATGCTAATTGACTGGCACCTATGCAGATATCAGTCATTTGATACTACAAAGAGCAGCTCAGAAAACAACCTTATATGGGATGATATAGAGAGATCTCTTAATGGATTGGGAGGAGGGGAGACAAAGTATAAAGACTAGTGTTTTGTATGATTATGTTCACTGTACATACACCTGAACACATATATCTTCTATACATAGTATGTTTTATAAATCCTTTTTTTAATTCAATTTTTATTTTATGTTTGGATATAGTTGATTTGCAATGTTGTGTTAATTTCAAGTGTACAGCAAAGTGATTCAATTACACATATACATTTATCCATTCTTCTCAGATATTTTTCCTATATAGGTTACTACAGAATAATGACTAGAGTTCCCTGTCACATACAGTAGGTCTTTGTTGCTTATTTATTTTATAAATAGTATCGTGCATATGTTCAATAATGCCATTTGCAGCAACATGAATGAACCTAGAAATTATTAAAGTGAAATGTGTCAGAAAGAGAAAGACAAATAACGTATGATATCACTTATATGTGGAATCTAAAAATATGATACAAATGAACTTATTTACAAAATATAATCATACTCACAGACATAGAAAATGAATTTATGGTTACCAGAGAGGAAAGGTGGGTAGCGACGGATAAATTAAGAGTTTGGAATTGTTAGGGATTTCTGAATGAAATTACTAATCATGGATTATATACAATTTCTGTTGTTTTCCATTTTTATACTTTTATGTATTTAAAAAATTCAGCTCTGTATATTTCAATTCTTAGGTAGTTTCTGTTTTGTTTTTCTATAAGTAAGTAAAATCTCATTTTCTGTTCTGGCAAATACTTGTAAACTTTCTGTGTGTGTATGTTTTTTTCCCTATGATAGAAGAATGTACCAACATAAAATTAGCTGTATTAAAATTTACTTAAATCATTGAGTATTTAATTGATATGTTTTGAGAGCTGTCTTCCAAGTCTTGCACTAATAGAAATATATCTTGCACTGAGAAATATATATAAATGCATGAGTGTATATATGGTACTATGTATGTTGCTGCTGCTAAGTCACTTCAGTCATGTCTGGCTCTGTGTGACCCCATAGATGGCAGCCCACCAGGCTCCCCCGTCCCTGGAATTCTCAAGTCAAGAACACTGGAGTGGGTTGCCATTTCCTTCTCCAATGCGTGAAAGTGAAGTCGCTCAGTCGTGTCTAACTCTTAGCAACCCCATGGACTGCAGCTCCATGGAATTTTCCAGGCAAGAGTACTGGAGTGGGGTGCCATTGCCTTCTCCATTATGTATGTTACATATAATTATATTTTATATATTGATATATAGTTGTAAGATGTATCAGTTCAGCTCAGTCGCTCAGTCGTGTCTGACTCTTTGTGACCCTATGAATCGCAGCACACCAGGTCTCCCTGTCCACCACCAACTCCCAGACGTCACTGAAACTCATGTGCATCGAGTTGGTGATGCCATCCAATAATCTCATCCTCTGTCATCCCCTTCTCCTCCTGCCCCCAATCCCTCCTAGCACCTGAGTCTTTTCCAATAAGTCAACTCTTCACATGAGCTGGCCAAAGTATTGGAGTTTCAGCTTTAGCATCATTCCTTCCAAAGAACACCCAGGACTGATTTCCTTTAGGTTGGACTGGTTGGACCTCCTTGCAGTCCAAGAGACTCTCAAGAGTCTTCTCCAACACCATAGTTCAAAAGCATCAATTCTTCTGTGCTCAGCTTTCTTCACGGCCCAACTCTCACATCCATACATGACCACTGGAAAAACCATAGCCTTGACTAGGCAGACCTTTGTTGGCAAAGTCTGCTTTTTAATATACTATCTAGGTTGGTCATAACTTTCCTTCCAAGGAGTAAGTGTCTTTTAATTTCATGGCTGCAATCACCATCTGCAGTGATTTTGGAGCACAAAAAAATAAAGTCTGACACTGTTTCCAATGTTTCCCCATCTATTTCCCAAGTAGTAATGGGACCAGATGCAATAATCTTTGTTTTCTCAATGTTGAGCTTTAAGTCAACTTTTTCACTTTCCTCTTTCACTTTCATCAAGAGGCTTTTTAGTTCCTCTTCACTTTCTGCCATAAGGGTGGTGTCATCTGCATATCTGAGGTGATTGATATTTCTCCTGGAAATCTTGATTCCAGCTTGTGTTTCTTCCAGTCCAGCGTTTCTTATGATGTACTCTGCATATAAGTTAAATAAGCAGGGTGACAATATACAGCCTTGACATACTCCTTTTCCTATTTGGAACCAGTCTGTTGTTCCATGTCCAGTTCTAACTGTTGCTTCCTGACCTGCGTGTAGGTTTCTCAAGAGGTATTCCCATCTGGTATTCCCATCTCTTTCAGAATCTTCCAGTTTGTTATGCTCCACACAGTCAAAGGCTTTGACATAGTCAATAGATGTTTTTCTGGAACTCTCTTGCTTTTTCGATGATCCAGCAGATGTTGACAATTTGATCTCTGGTTCCTTTGCCTTTTCTAAAACCAGCTTGAACATCTGGAAGTTCACGGTTCACGTATTGCTGAAGCCTGCCTTGGAGAATTTTGAGCATTACTTTACTAGCATGTGAGATGAGTGCAATTGTGCAGTAGTTTGAGCATTCTTTTGCATTGCCTTTCTTTGGGATTGGAATGAAAACTGACCTTTTCCAGTCCTGTGGCCACTGCTGAGTTTTCCAAATTTGCTGGCATATTGAGTGCAGCACTTTCACAGCATCATCTTTCAGGATTTGAAATAGCTCAACTGGAATTCCATCACCTCCACTAGCTTTGTTCATAGTGATGATTTCTAAGACCCACTTGACTTCACATTCCAGGGTGTCTGGTTTTAGATAAGTGATCATATTATTGGGATTATCTGGGTCATGAAGCTCTTTTTTTGTACAGTTCTTCTGTGTATTCTTGCCATCTCTTCTTAATATCTTCTGCTTCTGTTAGGTCCATACCATTTCTGTCCATTATCGAGCCCGTCTTTGCATGAAATGTTCCCTTGGTATCTCTAATTTTCTTGAAGAGATCTCTAGTCTTTCCCCTTCTGTTGTTTTCCTGTATTTCTTTGAATTGGTCACTGAGGAAGGCTTTCTTTTCTCTTTTTGCTCTTCTTTGAAACTCTGCATTCAGATGCTTATGTCTTTACTTTTCTCCTTTGCTTTTCACTTCTCTTTTTTCACAGCTATTTGTAAGGCCTCCTCAGGCAGCCATTTTGCTTTTTTGCACTTCTTTTCCATGGGGATGGACTTGATCCCTGTCTCCTGTACAATGGCATGAACCTCCATCCATAGTTCATCAGGCACTCTATCTATCAGATCTAATCCCTTAAATCTTTTGCTCACTTCCACTGTATAATCATAAGGGATTTGATTTAGGTCATACCCGGATGGTCTAGTGGTTTTCCCTACTTTCTTCAATTTAAGTCTGAATTTGGCAATAAGGAGTTCCTGATCTGAGTCACAGTCAGCTTCTGGTTTTGTTTTTGTTGACTGTATAGAGCTTCTCCATCTTTGGCTGCAAAGAATATAATCAATCTGATTTTGTTGTTGACCATCTGGTGATGTCCATGTGTAGAGTCTTCTCTTGTGTTGTTGGAAGAGGGTGTTTGCTATGACCAGTGTGTTCTCTGGGCAAAAGTCTATTAGTCTTTGCCCTGCTTCATTCTGTACTCCAAGGCCAAATTTGCCTGTTACTCCAGGTGTTTCTTGACTTCCTACTTTTGCATTCCAGTCCCCTATGATGAAAAGGACATCTTTTTTGGGTGTTAGTTCTAAAAGGTCTTGTTCAACTTCAGCTTCTTCAGCGTTACTGGTTGGGGCATAGACTTGGATTACCGTGATATTGAATGATTTGCCTTGGAAACAAACAGAGATCATTCTGTTGTTTTTGAGATTGCATCCAAGTACTGCATTTTGGACTCTTTTGTTGACCATGATGGCTACTCCATTTCATCTAAGGGATTCCTGCCCACAGTAGTAGATATAATGGTCATCTGAGTTAAATTCACCCATTCCAGTCCATCTTAGTTCGCTGATTCCTAAATGTTGATGTTCACTCTTGCCATCTCCTGTTTGACCACTTCCACTTTGCCTTGATTCATGGACCTGACAGTCCAGGTTCCTATGCAATATTGCTCTTTACAGCCTTGGACCTTGCTTCTATCACCAGTTACATCCACAACTGGATATTGTTTTTGCTTTGGCTCCATCACGTCATTCTTTCTGGAGTTATTTCTCCACTGATCTCCAGTAGCATATTGGGCACCTACTGACCTGGGGAGTTCCTCTTTCAGTATCCTATCATTTTTCCTTTCATATTGTTCACGGGGTTATCAAGGCAAAAATACTGAAATAGTTTGCCATTCCCTTCTCCAGTGGACCACATTCTGTCAGACCTCCCCACCAGGACCCATCTGTCTTGGGTGGCCCCACAGGGCATGGCTTAGGTTCATCGAGTTAGACAAGGCTGTGATCCATTTGATCATATTGACTAGTTTTCTGTGAGTATGGTTTCAGTGTGTCTGCCCTCTGTTGCCCTTCACAACACCTACCATCTTACTTGGGTTTCTCTTACCTTGGTCATGGGGTATCTCTTCACGGCTGCTCTAGCAAAGCGCAGCCTCTGCTCCTTACCTTGGATGAGGGGTAATTCCTCACTGCCACCCTTCCTGACCTTGAATGTGGAATACCTTCTCTTGGCCCTCCTGTGCCCACACAGTTGCTGCTCCTTGGACCTGGGGTTGCTCCTCTGGGCCACCTCCCCTGACCTCAGGCATTCGGTAGCTCCTCTGGGCCGCTGCCCCTGACCTTGAGCGAGGCGTAGCTCCTCTTGGCCACACTTCTGCGTGGTCTGTCGCATGTAAGATGTGTGTGTGTGTGTATATATATATATATATATATATATATATATACATATATATAATTTATAGTTAAAAGCTATATGTGAATATATGTATGGAAACATGCAAAACTTAAAAAAAATAGTATGTTCTTTATGCTCATGCTCAAAAAACACTGTACATTTTTGCTTACATACTCTAACTTTGCATTTAAAATTTAAATGATTAAAAAATTTTAATTTGAGAACAACATTTCAGATTTCATCACAGGATAAAGTTATTTGTGACTCTAACCCTTGGAAGGATTCTTAGCATTTCATTGATGAAATTTAGGGCCTAAATATTAACAATTCCATCACAAAGAGAAAGGAATCAGTTTGATCTATGAGTATCTCTCTTGCTAGAAAAAAATACAAATACATTGTGTTGATAGCAGAAGAATAGTGTTGTAGAAGATAAAATTCTTTCAGAAGAAAGAAATATGAAGATAATGTTGCCTTGGAGAGCTGAACTACGTGTGAGAGAGTTTGTGTAGCTTAGAAATGAAAAGGGTATGGTAGCCCAGCAAGTGTACAGAGAATAGGCAGGAGAGGAGAGTCCAGTCACACATCTGAAGGCTCTCAGAGAATGTAGAGCAAAAGTTGGTAACTATTTTTTAAGATTGTTTTGAATTGTTTGCTTTTTCCATTGTATAAACAAAACATTATGTTCTAGTTTTTCAAGATGAAAGCAAGCAATGCCAAAACATGTTTTTCTACAATACTTTAATAATAAAATAATCATAGGGTAGCAACATAAACTTAAAATATTGGCAACTCTTTTCTTCAAGTAACTTATTATTTAAATAATTTGAATCAAAAGACTCTAATGATCCAAAAGATTATTGTTACCTAAGAGCTAAGGCCTTCCTTCACTTCCCCTCACCCTCTCGGTAGCATTCATATTCCTGATCTTTGCATCATTAACATGCTCTCCTTTATGCCTTCCACAATACTTTACTCTCCAGGTTTTCTTTCTACCTCTTTGATCATCCTTCTCCTCCCTCTAACTCAAGATCATTGATTTTTAAAAACTAATATTTAATTATCTATTCTAATAATTTCAATTGATATTTCTCAGTTGATTACTTCTAATTTTTAATTTGCATTCCTAATATTTCACTTCCGTTTGTCTTTTATTTCCAGCTGTCTTAGTTCAAAAGGAGTGTGTTTAAAACAATTCAAAGTCCACTCTTGTAAAATAACCCAAAGACATAATCCCCAACTTTTTCATTAACAAAATGGTATCTGAAGTCAAACAGAGCTGAGTTCAAACTCTGTTCTGTATCTTATGAGCTATAGGATTATATACAGGGACTATTTCTGTTTTCCATTTTTATATGTTTTGGAGAGAAAGGAGATTGGGTATGTGAAACTATATATCTGGCACATAGTAAGACCTCAATCATATTAAATGTATTCTCATTCATTTCTTGGTGTAGTAACCAGAATAATGGCCATCCAAAGATGCCTATATCCTAATTTTTGGTAACTGTTATTATGTTACCTTAAATGGCAAAAGCGATTTTTAAATAGTGATTAAGTTAAAGCTCTTGCTATAGAAACATTATCCTAGGTTATTTGAATGGGCCTAATATAACCATAAGAATGCTTACAAAAGGAAAAATAAATTTGTGTTTTAAAGCATAAAGTCTGTGATAATGATTACAGCAGAGGTAAGGAACTAATACACTTGGTAATGCCATTATTTAAGTTGACTGCAGCTTTCTATGTTAACTTCTTCATTCTCCCTTATGTACTAGGTTAAATGTGTAAAAATATTTATTATTTCTTCAATCTAATTTATTTGTTCTCCTTCAATGCTTCATGTTTCTAAGTATTTCAAAGATGGCATATCTGTTGTCCCTATTTCTCAGTCATCTGATGGTTGACCAATTCTGTACACTATTGATGCTGTTAAAGTGCTGCACTCAACATGCCAGCAAATTTGGCAAACTCAGCAGTGGCCACAGACTGGAAAAGGACTATTTTCATTTCCAATCCCAAAGAAAGGCAATGGCAAAGAATGCTCAAACTACCACACAATTACACTCATCTCACATGCTAACAATGTAATGCTCAAAATTCTCGCCAGGCTTAAACAGTATGTGAACCGTGAACTTCCAGATGTTCAAGGTGGATTTAAAAAGGCAGAGGAACCAGAAATCAAATTGCCAACATCCACTGGATCATTGAAAAAGCAAGGGAGTTCCAGATCACAACAATGGGAAATTCTTAAAGTGATGAGAATAACAGACCACCTGACCTGCCTCCTGAGAAATCTGTATGCAGGTCATGAAGCAATACTTAGAACTGGACATGGAACAACAGACTGGTTCCAAATAGGAAAAGGAGTACTTCAAGGCTGTATATTGTCACCCTGCTTATTTAACTTAAATGCAGAGTACATCATGAGAAATGCTGGGCTGGATGAAGAAGAAGCTTGAATCAAGATTGCTGGGAGAAATATCAATAACCTCAGATATGCAGATGACACCACCCTTATGGCAGAAAGTGAAGAACTAAAGAGCCTCTTGATGAAAGTGAAAGATGAGAGTAAAAAGTTGGCTTAAAATTCAACAGTCACAAAACTAAGATCATGGCATCTGGTCCCATCACTTCATGGCAAATAGATGGAGAAACAATGGAAACAGTGACAGACTTTATTTTTATGGCTCCAAAATCACTGCAGATGGTGACTGCAGCCATGAAATTAAAGGACACTTTTTTCTTGGAAGAAAAGTATGACCAACCTAGGGAGCATATTAAAAAGCAGAGACATTATTGCCAACAAAGATCCATCCAGTCAAAGCTATGATTTTTCCAGTATTCATGTATGCAAGTGAGAGTTTGACTATAAAGAAAGCTGAGTGGTGAAGAATTGATGCTTTTGAAGTGTGGTGTTGGAGAAGACTCTTGAGCATCCCTTGGACTGCAAGGAGTTCTAACCTGTCTATCCCAAAGGAAATCAGTCCTGAATATTCATTGGAAGAACTGATGCTGAAGCCGAAACTCCGATAATTTGTCCACCTGATGTGAAGAACTGACTCCTTTGAAAAGACACTGATGCCGGGAAAGATTGAAGGTGGGAAGAGAAGGGGACAACAGAGGATAAGATGTTTGGATGAGTTACTCAAACATCAGTTTGAGTAAGCTCCAGGAGTTCGTGATGGACAGGGAGGCCTGGCTTGCTGCAGTCCATCACAAAGAGTCAGACACGACTGAGTGCTGAACTGAACTGAACTGATTGATATTTTAAAATTATTAAAATGACTTGACCTTTTCATATTTATGTTTCAAATCTGACAATGGCTGAGTTTCCTACCGTATGGAGTTCATCTCTGTCTTGCTTTCCCTAGTGTGAAATGATTGAGAATTTCTGGCTACCCTTCTCTTACATTAAAATTTAACTTAGGTCAAACTCATTTCTATCCTGGCATTGTGCCCACTCATTTCTGCCTTTCTGTCTCTGCTCATGCTTTCTTCATCTTCTGGAATCTCTCTCCCTTGCTTTCTGCTCTTTACAATTTCCCTTCTCTTAATAGCCAGGTAAGTCTCAGTAGCCTTGATACTCTTCATGACCTATTGCAGAAGTTAGAAATTTCCTCCTCAGAATGACCTATTATTTTCTTACAGTTCAGGTGTTGATGGCTGTCCACTTATTTCATATATTTTACTCTTTTCTCCACAACTTAAATATAAGGTATGATTTGGGGTGAGGATATTTTATATTTTTAACATAATCATGTATGCTATATACATGATGCGTGTGTGCTCGGTTGTTTCAGTCATGTCTGACTCTTTGTTATCCTATGGACTATAGCCTGGCAAGCTCTTCTGTCCTTGGGGTTTTCTAGGCAATAATACTGGAGTGGATCACCATGCCCTCCTCCAGGCAATCTTTGTGACTTGGGAACAAACCCGTGTCTCTTATGTCTCCTGCATACTCATATCATAAAGTGACATAGAATTTTATAAATCATCATGTATTTGAAATAATTTATGATGAAAATATTATTTTAAAGTATATGAATACTGGCATTTTATTTCCTCAGTGTAGAAAAATTTTTAAAAAGTAATAGTTTATTCATCTGCAAATTTGCAATTGATTTACTTTGAAGGAAAATTATAATCATACAATGATTTTTTAAAATTTAAATAATTGGTAATAGCAATTTTTAGGATCATAGGTTTATTACATTTTCCAGATAATCACCAATATCAGCAGTATATTGTATTCCTACTAAGTGCATATACCGATTTCTCGGTAAGCACATTTTGTGACCATGTGGTTCAGTTGTGTCCAACTCTGTGTGACCCCATGGACTGAAGCCTGTCAGTCTCTGCTGTCCACAGGATTTCCCAGGCAAGAATACTGAAGTAGGTTGTCATTTCCTTCTCCAGGGGATCTTCCCAACCCAGGGATCAAACCTGGGTCTCCGGCATTGCAGGTGAATTCTTTACCATCTGAGCCACCAGGGAGCCCGATATTAGGGTGCGAGCACCTGTGCTAATTTGCTTTGGTCACGTCTGACTCTGTGACCACATAGACTGTAGCCTTCTAGGCTCCCTGGTCCATGGGATTCTCCAGGCAAGAATACTAGAGTGGGTTGTCATTTCCTCCTCCAGGGGATCCTACTGACCTAGGGATTGAACCCTTGGCTCTTATGTCTCCTGCATTGGCAGGCAGGTTTTTTTTACCATTAGTGCTACCTGGGTTCTGATCATAGTTTTTATATATGTGTTAAGCTTCTGTTTTAAATATACATAATTTTACTTTCATGATGGGTTCAGTTCACATTAAGCATCAAAGCCTAGAAAAGTTGAAATACTTGTCCTCTTTCAACATCAAATTGCTACTTGGCTTAAGCCAGTATTCTAGGCATTGTAACTTCCGCCAGTCAGATACTTTACACTATCACAAGCATAGAGGAAAGTATCTCTCTTGAAAAGGGGATCTTGTTTACCTGGAATTTGTAAAGAACATCACCTCACAATTGTTATCAAGGCTATCTTGTATCAAGTCACTCTGGAATTATACTAAACAGCAGAATCTCTGGAAAGCCCCAAGATATTCAGATTCAAAATACCTGGGTGGGTCTCCAAAAACTTTAGTAAGACCTCCTGGTGATGTCAGCGCAGGTAGTTTGTGGTCCAGATTTTAAGTAACATTGTCAAATAACAACTAATTTACTCAGGCTTGTGTTACTTATAAGATGTCAGGCTTGTGATGCTTACAAACAGTTGTTGCAATAGGGAATGAGAAGCATTACTAAGTTGTGCTCTTCTTCCAAATAGAACATCAATTTCAGTTCAGAACCATCAAAAATTATCCTACAAAAAGAAACTGAAAATATCTTACTTTTTCTAGTTAAGAAGCAAGAAGAGTGGGCTAAATGTAGAGCTAAATAGACATCCAGCATTCTGTAAGTATATTGGGAAAACTGACCTCCTTCCGTTATCAGTCAGTTCAGTTGCTCAGTCATGTCTGATTCTTTGTGACCCCATGAATCGCAGCATGCCAGGCCTCCCTGTCCATCACCAACTCCTGGAGTTCACTTAAACTCACCTCCAACGAGTCAGTGATGCCATCCAGCCATCTCATCCTCTGTCGACCCCTTCTCCTCCTGCCCCCAATCCTTCCCAGCATTAGAGTCTTTTCCAATGAGTCAACTCTTCACATGAGGTAGTCAAAGTACTGGAGTTTCAGCTTTAGCATCATTCCTTCCAAAGAACACCTGAGTCTGATCTCCTTTAGGATGGACTGGCTGGATCTCCTTGCAGTCCAAGGGACTCTCAAGAGTCTTCTCCAACACCACAGTTCAAAGCATCAATTCTTCGGTGCTCAGCTTTCTCACAGCCCAACTCTCACATCCATACATGACCACTGGAAAAACCATAGCCTTGACTAGATGGACCTTTGTTGGCAAAGTAATGTCTCTGCTTTTTAAGATGCTATCTAGGTTGGTCATAACTTTCCTTCCAAGGAGTAAGCATCTTCTAATTTCATGGCTGCAGTCACCATCTGCAGTGATTTTGGAGCCCCCAAAAATAAAGTCTGCCACTGTTTCCCCATCTATTTCCCATGAAATCATGGGACCAGATGCCATGATCTTAGTTTTCTGAATGTTGAGCTTTAAGCCAATGTTTTCACTCCCCTGTTTCACTTTCATCAAGAGGCTTTTTAGTTCCTCTTCACTTTCTGCCATAAGGGTGGTGTTATCTGCATATCTGAGGTTATTGATATTTCTCCCGGCAATCTTGATTCCAGCTTGTGTTTCTTCCAGTCCAGCGTTTCTCATGATGTACTCTGCATATAAGTTAAATAAGCAGGGTGACAATGACTATATGTATTGGCTAAGTTCAGAAACAGAGAGTACCAAGAAAGAAACAGTTATTTTTTAATACTGTGTAGGGAAAAGAGCGTATGTATTAAGAAGATCAAAGCCCAGAACAGAAAGCAAAACAGTTTTATCTAGACCAAATATGAGAAGTTTTATCTGAATTATTGAGTTATTTCTTTATAAGGAAGACATGAGAACATATATAAATATGCCAAATATTATTTCTTGATTTATGTAAATATACATAGATTAGTTGTATTTTAAAAAAAGAACATGTTCTCTACACTGAGAGTTCAGTCATTGTCTGTTGATCCTCTTGTTATAAATACTTTGTCTCGTCTGGTGAATCTTATCATACTTGGAATATTTTATCTTGCCCTAAATAGGAAGTGTATTGAAATTCCCTTGTTGAAATCAAGGATTTTCTCAGTACCAGATATCCCTGGGATCAATATCATTTTCTGTAACCTTATGTATTCAACTCTATTTGATCCTAGTTACTTAAAGAATGCTATCTCTGTGATCCTTAGGGTCAGCTTTCTGCCAGATTCTTTATTCCTTTGCTAACTCTAGGCTTGGTAATTATATCCTATAGATATTCTTCTAGCTTTGTATCTGTGCCTCCTAAAAGCCTCAGCTTTTCATTTTACTAGTGACCAACTGAAGTTTATATTCAAGTGCTAATACTGCATTCCTCTCAAACTGTTACCATGTTGATGGATATGTGATTAGATGACGAACATCTCATAAGGACAATTTGATGCAGCCTCATTAGAACCTAGAAAACACTTGAAATGATGCTGATTAACCCAACTGTATTGTTTATTTTTCTATCCCCATTCAGGGCATGCAAATCACGTGCTAGACACTCCAAGTATCTTAGATGACTGTGTATGTTTTGGTCAAGTTGAATAATCAGGAAGGTATCTCTTTTGGCCTAACTCACCTTTCCTTGGCTCTTCCTCATCACCCAGTATCTAAAATCTACCAAAAGAACCATTTGAAACCATAAAATAGTTTCTGCTTAATGATGTCACAACAAATTTGTAAAATTCAGGAAGATCTCTTTAATTGGAAAATCAGTTTTATAGAAAGGATTCTATATTTCAATGTGAAATATATCTCAAAATTATTTTAACTCTTGGAAAGTTAGCTACCATAAAGTAGCTACATCAATAAATAATTATTATTGTAATAATACAGGATATCTCATAGGAGTGTTCTGAAAATAAAATAAGATACAGAATAATTGCCATGTTCTCATCCCAATGTATGTGTGTACTTTTCTTTATTATACATAAGTGAATGCTTTTTTTTGTATATTTGTGAATTATATTTTGATGTCATTTAGAGGATCAAGTGCCACTTCACCAATAATGGAAACTGATATGTGTACTGCATTCACTCACATCACAGAGCTTGTGTTTGACATAGTAACTATACCCACATTCATAGAGCAAGTTGTATAGGTGGCTGCCAGTCGTACTTTGCAGAAAACCTTGACAGCTGTGGCTGAATATACTCACAGTTCTGACCTAGCAGTCGCTTTGTAGTCTTTATAGAATGTGAAGTATTTGTACACACAAGAGCAGCATGTCTTGACAGAGTTCTGTTATAAAAGGAAGAGTGATCTTAACAAAATGCTGTTTCTACATCAATCTATTTCCAATTCTATTATTCTTTAGAAGGGATCCAGTTAAAAATTTAGAAATATTTATATAAAAGTATATATGAAGCAATCAATTCAGTTTTGAATATACTGTTGTTCAAAGCCAACGTGAAAACATGAGAATTTTGAAAAAAATTCCATTCTTATGATTTAATTATATTTGAGCTCATAATGGCTATGTTATATAGTGATAAAGTCTATTTTTTAATCATACTTCAGTTTCTCTATGTAGAAATCCAGTTTGGAGATTAAAATGTATGCATGCTCTGAGAGATCCTGCAGCATGTTGAGTTTGAAATAAGAACTCTGAATCCATTCAGTCTATGTAATAATAATTTCACAAATGTGTGAATATGCATATCAAATAACCATGTGGTATAAATCTCTATAAGGCATGGATTACCAGTAGAAACAGCTCAAAAATGAAAAATTGAATTAAAGTTTCCTTGCCATCATGAAACTGGAAAGATCACACTATGAGTCCTATCTGCCTCAAAAAAGGCAATTTTTAATAGAGAAAAGGGAGCCTATTTTTTTCCAGTAGTTATACTGGTTTGACTTTTTAAAAATGACTAGATTGACAGTTACTTTTGATATCAGTCAGAGACAGCTCTAGTCATAAATTAGTTAATAGATTTTGAACAGATATTCAATAAAATAGAAAATTGTGCTTTATTCCTGGGGAGCTGCCTTTTATTTGTTTAATTCACTTTGTTGAACATCACAATTTAAGTGTAATTTGCCTTTTCAGATTATAGCTGACAACAGATTTAAGAAAAATGAATGTTTCTAACAGTTACTTATCAATACAAATTTCTCAATCAGAAAATTCAGTCTTCTGGTAAATAAATTCATCTCACAAGTACTGGGGGAGAAGGCAATGGCACCCCACTCCAGTACTCTTGCCTGGAAAATCCCATGGACGGAGGAACCTAGTAGGCTGCAGTCCATGGGGTCGCTAAGAGTCGGACACGACTGAGCGACTTCACTTTCACTTTTCACTTTCATGCATTGGAGGAGGAAATGGCAACCCACTCCAGTGTTCTTGCCTGGAGAATCCCAGGGACGGTGGGGCCTGGTGGGCTGCCGTCTATGGGGTCGCACAGAGTCGGACACGACTGAAGCAACTTAGCAGCAGCAGCAGCAGCACAAATACTGGTGGTACTATGAATGGAAAATATTATAATTTTTTCCCAGTGTAACCTTTGGGAAATAGTCTCAAAATGTAGAAGTGTGACATTTTCAAATTGAATACTGAAATGCTCATTTATTATACATAAATTCATTAATTACTTTAATCATCAACTGTCTTTTAAAGAGCTAAAAATGCAAAATGAGGTATAGTAACAGTAGCTACAAAGCACATTTACTAAACAAAGTCTTGTGGGTTCAAGCAAGGATTTTTTGTTCTTTGAGTTCTTCTCTCTAAAATTTGACATTGTTATTAGTATATACTTTGGGTTTTTCAAACTTAGTTTAAAAAATTTGCAAATATAGAGTAAGATATGCATCCCGTAGGGCTTCCCAGGTGGCGCTAGTGGTAAAGAAACCACCTGGCAAGGCAGGAGACATGAGACAGTTTCCATCCCTAGGCTGGGAAGATCCCCTGGAGGACGGCACAGCATCCCACTCCAGTACTCTTGCCTGGAGAATCCAAGGACAGAGAAGCCTATGGGCTACAGTCCGTAGAGTCGCAAAGAGTCAGACATGACTGGGGTAAATGTGCACGCACACTTGCACATGTCCCGTCACTCCTAAAATAATCTTTAGTATGTTTTACATTAGGCATTTCATGACGATTTTCACAAAGCCAGAATTTGTCTTTAGAAATTACTGTAAGTCTCTTATAAGCGGGGCTAATTTCATATCGGATGCGATGATAGCAGTTGCAAATAAAAAAGAATGGAGCCCTGGGAGTGATTTGCTTGTTTGACATCAGTGTACATTTTGTTAGCTACCATATTGTGAATGTGATAATAACAGATAGAGTGGAGACCAGTGCTCCCATTCCCTTTAAATTGACTTTGGCAATTATTCCCCTGGAATATACTGTTTATCTCTTTTCTATCCAGTATAAAAATCACATCTGTCAGGAAACCAGGACTTTTTATGCAGTGATTTTTATTGATTCATGACTGTGAGGACGCCATAGAAATAAAAAATAAGGGAATAAAACATGGTTACACAGTAAAATGTGAGCACCGTCTAGACACAAAGAGAAAATTTATGTTAGCATTGACATGAACAGAAAATATCTTTGATGTGAATTTAGTATAAAATTATTAGCAATTTGACTGGGATTGAATATGACAACTCTTTAGCTTTTAAATATGTATTATGAACTTTTAAGTCTATATATAATATATACATCTATTTGAAAATACTGTCAAAATTAAACATTTTGGCTTTTTTAATACTTTAATAACCCTTGGATCCTTTTTCACCCACTTACCCAATTAAGTGATTTTTCCATATGTCACTGGAGGTAGTCTGGTTGCACTGTATGGGATGGGAATGAAGGGACTGTAAAGACTTTATTTTTGCGGATCTATTGCCAATTTTGGTCCTGGCACATGGTAAGACTTAGTAAACTTTTTTTTTTTTTTTTTATTGAATGAGAAAAACCACTCAAATTTGAGAAAAAATGCTTAAAAAATCAATTATTATAAATAAGCTGAACATGCCTTTTGCAATTGCTACTTAGTAGATAAAGTAGGGTAAACTTCAGGCTATACATTCTAAGATCTTTTTGGCATTTTCACTGATTTCACTGCCCAATTTTGTGCTGTTATTATTGTTTTTAGTTTAATTTTATTTATTTATTTTTAAACTCTTAAAACATACCTTAAATATTCTGTCTTACTGTTAAGAGCACTTCAGACCCATCAAAAAGAAAGGGATGCCTTTTCCAAACAATTTTCAAATTCCAGCCTTCACCATTAACATTAACCAGTTTTCACCAAAATTCTATTTCGTGTCATTTGTTGCTGTTCAGTTGCTCAGTTATGTCCAACTCTTTGTGACCCATGGACTGCAGCACGCCAGGCTTCCCTGTCCATCACAAATTCCCAGAGCCTGCTTGAACTGATGTCCATTGAGTCTGTGATGCCATCCAACCATCTCATCCTCTGTAGTCCCTTCTCTCCTGCCTTCAGTCTTTCCCAGCATCAGGGTCTTTTCTATAGAGTTGGCTTTTTGCATCAGGTGGTCAAAGTATTGAAGCTTCAGCATCAGTCCTTCCAATGAATATTCAGAGTTAATTTCCTTTAGGATTGTCTGGTTTGATCTCCTTGCAGCCAAGGGACTCTCAAGAGTCTTCTCCAACACCACAGGTCGAAAGCATCAGTTCTTCGGTGCTCAGCCTTCTTTATGGTCCAACTCTCACATCCATACATGACTACTGGAAAAACCATAGCTTTGACTATATGGACCTTTGTCAGCAAAGTGATGTCTCTGCTTTTTAATACACTGTCTAGGTTTGTCACAGCTTTTCTTCCAAAGAGCAAGTGTCTTTTAATTTCATGGCTGCAGTCACCATCACAGCAACTTTTTATCCAAGCCGTAATGTATGGCCATGTGTGACCTCTTACCCTGCTGCTCTTAGGTCCTTCTCAGTTTCAGAATTCAGAGCCCTGCAATTCCCCTATTCTCAGGCCATACAAAAAAATTATAACCTCTCCACACTTGACAAAACATATCATTGTAAGTGAGATTAGTTTTGTAAACTCAAAAACATGTTAAAACTATTTGAATTTATGGAAACTATTATAGTAATCAAGTGCCCTGTCAACCTTGATTTCTGTGCTATGATCTGAACATGAGAGTGATATTATGATATGATTCCTTCCATGCCTCCTCTTTACTCCTCAACCCCGACCTACCTCTTATGGCCTGGTTACCACTACTCTCACATACAAATGATTCTGCTACATAAAGATTTTAGTTAAAACTCCAGAGACAATTAATTCCCATCATGACCTTCATCCCAAATGTAAGCCTTTTGTCAGCCAACCTCTCTCAGATTCTTGTTCATTGATTCTGTCCTCTCCCCAAGGCTCATTTTTATCTAGCCTTACTCCCTCAGTAACATTTTCATGGTGCCTCAGGTATTCTCTTTGCATACTCTCTGAAGGGAAGTGAAGCATTATACACACACACACACACACACACACACGCCCTTATTGAAGATACACACACATACCCCTTCACTGAAGGATTATACTTCTCAGATGTTCTCCTTACCCTGTAGATCACACAGGTAGAGGCTGATCAAAGGTCTGGACGATGACATTGGTGTTCTCCTGGATCTTCACAGCTACTTTAAAGTTACTGCTTTTACTCCCTTGTGCAAAGTCCCTTTTTTCTTAGAAGTTCAAGCTAAGTGATTGTATCGCTCTTCAAAAAAAAAAAAATTCTGTTGTATAATTGACATGTTATTTTCATATGACCACATGATTGGATATTTGTATGTGTTCTAGAATGATTACATTTTGTTCAGTTAACATTCATCACCATACATACTTACATTTTCCTTGTAATTAGAAGTTTTAAGATTCACTTTCTTAGCAGTTTTCTAATATGCCATAGAGCAGTATTAACTGTAGTTACCATGTTGTGCATATATCCTCATGAGGTATTTACTGTAGCTAGAAGTTTATTATTTTTGACCCCTTTCACCCATTCAGCTCACACTCTAACCTCTACCTTAGGCAACTACCAATTTGTTCTATTTATAATAAGCTTAAGGGTTTTGTTTTTAAAATTCCTCAGAAAGTGAGATCATATGGTTTTCATCTTTGTTTGGCTTTTTTCACTTACCATATGCCTTTCATGTCTATCTGTGTTGTTGCAAATGGCAGGATTCCCTTCTTTTTATGGCCGAATAATACCTTATTGTATATATAAACCACATATTATTTATCCATTCATCTCTAAGGAATGCTTAAGTTGTTTGCATGTCTTGGGTATTGCAGTGAAATGCTGCAGTGAACATGGGAATGGCTATATCTTTGCAAATTTGTGTTTTCATTTTCTTCAGATGAATACCCAGAACTGGAATTTCTGGAGTATATAGTTGTTCTATTTTTAGTTTTTTTGTGAAACCTCCATACTATTTTCCACAGTGACTGCACTAATTTATTACTACCAATAGTGTGCAAGGGTTCCCTTTTCCCACAACCTCTCCAACACTTGTTGTTTGATATTTTTTTGATAATAGCCATTCTGACAGATGTGAATTGATATCTCATTGTGGTTTTGGTTTGCATTTCCCTGATTAATGATGTTGAGCACCTTTTCATGCGTCCGTTAGCCATCTATATCTTTTCTTTGGAAAACATCTATTTAAATCTATTTTTAATTGTTTTTTGGTGTTGTATGAATTTTTAAATATATTTTGGATATGAACCTCTTATGAGGCCTATTACTAGCAAACATTTTCCCTAATTTTGTGGATTGGTCTTTTCATTTTGTCGACAGTGTCCTAGCTATGCAGAAGCTTTTTAGTCCATGTAGTCCCACTCGTTTGTTTTTGCTTTTGTTGCCTTTGCTTTTGGAGTTAGATCCAAAAAATCATCCCTAAGACCAGTGTGAAAATGTTTACTGCCTTTATTTTCTGCTAGGCATTTTATGGTTTCAGGTCTTCAAGTATTCAATCTATTTTGCATTTATTTTTGTGTATATTACAAAATAGTGGTCTAGTTTCATTCTTATGTATATATCTGTCCAGTTTTTGCAACACCATGTGGATTTACTTCTGGCCCTTTTCTGTTTTATTGATCTATGTGTCTTTTTATGCCAACACACTCCTTTGATTACTCTGGATCTATAATATAGTTTAAAATCAAGGAGCATGAGGTCTCTGGCTTTCTTCTTTCTCAAAATTGCTTTGGTTAATCAGTCTTGTATGTGGTTCCCTACAAATTTTAGGATTATTCGTTCTATTTCTATTAAAAACACCATTGATATTTTGACAGGGATTGCATTGAATCTGTAGATTGCTGTGGGTAGTATGAACATTTTAACAATATTAATTCTTACAATCCATAGGTATAGAATATCTTTCTATTTATTTTTGTCATATTTAATTTCTTTCATCAGGGTCTTGTGGTTTTCATTGTAGGACTTTCACTTCCTTGGTTAAATTTATTCTTTTTTATGAATTTGAAAATGGGTTGTTTCTTTAATTTTTCTTACAAATAGTTTGCTGTTAGTGTACATAAATGAAACTGAGTTTTGTACATTGATTTGGTATCCTGCAATTCATGTATTAGTGTACCGGACTGGACTGAATGAGCCAATTCCTGTAAATGCCTATCTGCGTGCTCAGTCGCTTAGTCATGTCCTACTCTTTGAGACCCCATGGACTGTAGCCCATCAGGCTCCTCTGACTAGGTGATTTTCCCAGCAAGAATACTGAAGCAGGTTGCCATTTCCTACTCCAGGGGATCTTCCTGACCCAGGGGTTGAACCTGTATTTCTTGTGCCCCCTACCTTGGCAGGTGGATTCATTATCACTGTGCAACCTAGGAAGATAATAGTTCTTTTGGTGGAGTCTTTAGGGTTTTCTATATAAATATCCTGTCATCTGTAAATAGGGCTTTTCAGGTGGTACTGTGGTAAAGAATCCCCTTGCAAATACAGGAGACCCAGGATGCAAGAAGCATAGGAGACTTGCATTTGATCCTTGGGAGGAGGAGCCTGGCGGGCTACAGTCCACGGGTCACCAAGATTCAGACATGACTGAGCACACACACACACACACACACATCTGCAAATAGTGACAGTTTCACTTCTTCCTTTTTGTTTTGGATGCTTTTTAATTTCTTTTTGTTCCCTAATTGCTCTGGCTCCAATACTATGTTGAATGAAGGTGGTTAAGAGTAGACATTCCTGTTTTCTGGTCTTAGAGGAAATTCTTTCAGCTTTTCATCATTGAAAATGATATTAGCTGCAGGTTTGTCATATACAGTGTTTCTTATATTGACGTATGTTCTCTCTATACACACTTTTTTGATGAGTCTTTTATCCTGAATGGAAAACAAATTTTTGTCAAATGCTTTCTCTGCATCTACTGATTTGATTATATAGTTTTCATTCATTTTTAAGGTGATATATAGTATTGATTTACAGATGTTGAAATATCCTTTCATCTGTGGGATAAGTTCTACTTGATTATATTGTATGATCCTTTTAAGGTATTGTTTATTTTGGTTTGTTAATATTTTGCTGAGGATTTTTGCATCTACATTCATGAAGGATATTGGTTTGTAGTTTTATTTTCTTGTGATTTTCTTACTTACCTGGCACTGGTCTCATAAAATGAATATGGAAATGTTCCCTCTTTTTCTGTTTCCAAAAGAGCTTGAGAGGAATTGGTATTATTCTTTGAATATTTGGTAGAATTCATTGGGGAAGCCAATTGGTCCTCAACTTTGCTTGGGGACCAACTTTTGTTTGATTACTGGTTTAATTTTGTTACTGGTAATCAATCAGTTCAGGTTTTTCTTTCTGATTTAGTCTTGGGAAATTTTATGTTTCTAGGAATTTGTCCATGTCTTTTAGGTTGTCCAATTTGTTGGTGTATAATTGTTTGTAACAGTCTCTTATTATCCTTTGTGTTTCTGTTGTAATGTCTCCTCTTTTATTTCTGATTTTATTTGAGTCCTCTCTCTTTTTTACTTTATGAGTCTAAAGGTTTGTCAATTTTGCTTATTCTTTTAGAAAACTTGCCTTAACTTCATTGATCTTTTTATTGTGTTTTTCATTTCTATGTCATTTATTTCCACTCTGATCTTTATTTCCTTCCATCTGCTAACTTTGGGCTTCATTTGTTCTAATTTTTCTAGCTCCATGAGTTATAAAGTTAGATTATTCGAGATTTGTCTTGTTTCTTCATGTAGGTATTTATCACTATGAAGTGATTTCACTGCATCCCATAAGTTTTGATGTATTGTACTTCTATTTTCATTTTTCTTTTTTTTATGCTTTTTATTTATTTATTTTTTTAAATTTTATTTTATTTTTAAACTTTACATAATTGTATTAGTTTTGCCAAATATCAAAATGAATCCGCCACAGGCATACATGTGTTCCCGTGATACGGGATGCTTGGGGCTGGTGCACTGGGACGACCCAGAGGGATGGTGTGGGGAGGGAGGAGGGAGGAGGGTTCAGGATGGGGAACACGTGTATTTTCATTTTTCTCAGTGTATTTTTACTTTCTCTTTTGATTAGCTGTACCACTCTTCAGCTTGTTTTCCTTCTTTTCTAACCTATAGGTAATTTTTTTTTACTTCTTTTAAGACTATAAGAACTTATTCTAATCTTTACTTCTGACTCAAATCTTTCAAAATTTTTAAACCTTTAGTTTCTTGATTTTATTTTGATTTTTCTTAATTCAAGCTCAATTTACAATCTATAATCATATATTTCCATTATTGTTTTGAACTTTTCGACCTCTGCTATTGAATATTTGTGTCCCTGAAAAATTTATATATTGAGTTCTAATCCACAATGATATAATATTTGGGGATGGGGACTTTGGAAGGTGATTAGTTCATGAGAGTGGTCCATCATAAATGAGGTTAGTTCCCTTACAAAAGTAACCCCAGAGAGTTCCTTTGCCCCTTTTGTCCTTGGAGGACACAGCAAGAAAACAAGTGGCTAAGAACCAGAAACAGGCTCTCATCAGACACCAAATCCAATCTGGTGATGCCTTGATCTTAGACTTCTGAGTCTTCAGAACTATGAGAAGCATATTTCTGTTGTTTATAAATTACCCAGTCTATGGTATTCTATTCAGCAATATAAACAGACTAGGACTACCCACTTCATTATTGCATTTCTGGTTTCGATGCTTTGATAGTCTTACTACTCTCTCATGCCTTTGTTCTTATGGTGATCCTTTAAAATTTCTCATAGAAATTTCTAATATGTTAAACTCGTCTCTTATTTCAGTCTATCAGTTATCTTCTACCAATTAAAGTATGCATTTGAATAATCACATCCTCTACTCTCTTGCCAGGGTAGTCACTAAAGTATCTTTTTTCTGTATTCTTGAATGAAAATCCTCATCATTAGATCAGTACAACAGAAGTTGGTTCCTCTGTGAAGCCTGACCGCATAGATAGACAGGTGCTCCTTGCTTCTTCTATGGCACTGTGTAATGTACTTTTTTTGTGTGTGTGTAATGTACTTTTATATTTCTGCAGCTTATTTATTCTTCCCTCACTTGGTGTATATTTTTACCCAATAAGGGGCAGTGCTCTATTAACTCTTTTTATCCCTTTTAAAGTTTTTTTACAATGAAGTTCAGGGATGAATACATCCCTAAAATATTCATCAAATGGATGTATAAATTCATCCTCATTATTTAAAAACATTCCTCATGGAAAAAAAAGCTTTGCAAAGGAACATTTTAATAAGAGAACATTCTATTTTGTCTTTTATGTTAAATGAAAGTGAACCTACTGTAAAAGATGCCATTGGAGCTCTGCCTGAATCCTCCAGATCACTTTACTAAGCACACCTGAGCCAGAACCTGTGAATCTTTGTCAGCAATCCGCCTCAGGCTGCCATGACTTTGTGTATGCACACAGGGAGCACAAAATGCTTAAAATGTTATATTCCTTTGAAGCTAGCCTTTAGCCAAAGATTTTAGACCTGGGAGCTTAAATACTCCAAGTCTCTGGCTTTGATCTAGGCTACTCTGAGGGGTTCCCTACAGTATACCCAGAGCTAAGCACCATGGGATTTTGCTTGTGGGATCTTAGACTTATCTGGCTCCATTTCTTCCTGATTCCACTTACCCATTCTCTGACTGATTTTTCCTAATATACTATGTTTTCATAAATCTTCATCTCCTTTCTGGACAACCAAAGATATCTACCAATAGTTTTAGAAGTATTTATATTAAGTATAAAATTAATAACATTTAGTCATTAACCAATGACCATGGAAAATTGACATAGCCCCAAAAAGACTAGTTAAAACTGTTAATCTTAGCCAGGGACACCACTTAATCATACAACACTCATTTTTATTGATGTATAGTCCTTTTTTTGAGAAGTCAAATTTTCTCAAGAGCTATTTCCCCCCCTTTAACTCCTCTTAACAATTCTTGAAACACTTTAAATGTATTTTTATATGTGTGAAAATATTTGGTGGAGAACAATATTTAGAGAAAGATCTTGTGCTTACATGTTTTGGTATCTCTGCAAAAGAAACTCTCTGTTATGACCATCATTACTTCTTATAATTTTTAGAGAAATGGACAGCTTTGGAATTCACTCAAAGGTAATGTGTTATATAACAACCATTATTTCACAATACTTCATACTCTAAGCTGTGGGAACACAAGAATTATTGCAAAAATGTCATAATTTCTAGTTTGAAATGGGCTTCACCTCAACTTCTGTGCTCCTGCTCCTTTATCTTGTTCAACTACTGTGGGGAAAAAGTGTGTCATTAATACTCAACTTGAGAAATTTTCACATATTGTACACCTCATTAAGCAGCATGTAGATCAAGAAACAGAACATTGCCTAACTCCCAAGGCTCCCCTCAGTCTCTTTGTACTCACTGCCTCTACCAAGAGAAACAACTAGCCAAACTTTAAACAATATATATATAGTCTTTGTGCATAATAGATATGGGATAATAAAGTCTGGACTCTTTTTCTTAAAGTTATATAGGTGGTATTCATTTATACTCTTATATGTCATTGAAATTTGTTTACTGTATTGCTGTATAGTTTCTACTGCGTGAATGTATATATATATATACATATATATATATATATATACTGTTGGTGACCATTTGGGTTGTTTCAGTATTTTGACTACTATACTAATGCTGCTGTGGCCACAATCCAGTCATGTTTTTGGGGGGCCAAGGGACATCTATATTTATAACTTTAGTAGCTTCTGTGAAATGATTTTCCAGAGTAGTTAATGCTCTCATAAACAGTATGACAATGTTTATTCACATCCATCCCAAGTTTATTACCCATTTATCTTTTATTTTAATCTCTAGATACATTTCATTGTAAATTAACTTTTATTTCCAAGATGACTAATGAATGAATATGTTTGGATTTTCATTGACTATTTATATTTTTAAATTTTATACACATGAAATATAAATGCAAATTATTTAATGCAAATACACCTAATACACAGAGCTGGGATTCCTACACTAAGTTAGATTATAACATTTCTCTGATTATCTTAATTTTTTTCTTTTAAATAAATTTTTTTTTAGAAGAGTAGTTTTAGGTTCAATGCTAAATTGAGCAGAACATAGTATTCCCATAAACCCACTGCTGCTATACATGTACAGCTTCCCCTACCATCAACATCATACACCAGGGTGGTAGCATTTATGATAAGCAGCAAACCTACACTGACACATCATTATCACCTGAAGTCTACAGTGTGCATTAGGGTTCATTCTTGTTGTTGTACTATCACAGTATCATACAGAATAGTTTTACTGCCTTAAAAAGCCTTCTCTGCTTCACCTGTTCATCCTCCTCCTTTCAGCCCCTGACAACCAATGATCTTTTTACTGTGTCCATAGTTTTGCCTTTTCCAGATTATAATCTTTGATTAGTTTATTTTAATATTACATTTGAATACAATTATTTCAAAGGTGGAAATGAAGCACTCACTTCTGAGAAATTTTAACTATTAAATCCATATAATTAATGTAACAATAAAAAATATTGTTATTACGGTATTTAGAGCAAAATTGGTTAACATTGTAGTTGACCATGTACATCATGGGCTCCTGATGATCAGAAACTAGTTTTCCCATAGTCCTACTATTGCAGATTCATGTAGAATTATCTTGGCAAATCATACTAAAAATCATACTAACCACATTCACCATAAGACAATTTTAACTCTAAACAGGTTGCCCGTATTGTGAATGAGTAAGGAATCTGGGCTACCCTGTGAATCAAAACAAAAATCGGACATTTCCTGGAGGTTTCTATTGTGTTTTTAATAATATCTCCCAAATTAATAGTGATCCTTTTTTTTTTTTTATAAACTGTACAACCATAAACCATGGATATCACACTGGAAGATACTTTCATTGTTTTGTTCACTGCTGTTTTGTTCATTTATAATCATATTAGAAATTAATATGTAAAACTAGATGAAACTATATAGGTATCTCTTCCATGTGAGTTTAAATTTTTGCAGCTTTGTTTAGAGATGCAAAACTGAATTTATTATTAACCAGAACATGATCCATCTATTTCTTCTAATTCCCACATGCATTCTCTCTGATTATTACTCTTACTTTTAAATGAGGGGATTGTCACTAAGAGATTTTAAAAGCAAGCCAGCTTAAAACAACTAATAAGCTTGGGGCCAGGACTGGTATCTAGGCCTGCTGACTCATTTCCTTCATCCTTGCACTGCTTCTTGGACTAGAGAACTTGGGTCTTCCTCTGAAGGAAAGGAGAATGTGAATGCCTATTGGTTAAGTGATGAGCAGATACTTGCTTAGTTTTTTCAGTTAATGTGGTTGACATAGGGCTTCCCTGGTGGTTCAGATGGTAAAAAATTCTGCTTGCAATGCAGGAGACCCAGGCTTGATCCCTGGGTCAGAAAAATCCCCTGGAGAAGGGAATGGCCACCCACTCCAGTATTCTTGTCTAGAGAGTTCCATGGACAAAGAAGCCTGGTGAGCTGCAGACCATGGGGTTGCAAAGAGTCAGACACCACTGAGCCACTACCCCTACTACTACTACCACAATTGACATAAAGTAGAAACTACGTGGATATCAGAATTGTTACTGAAGTTATCAAAGGTTTGTTTGTAACTCAGACTAAGATCCGTTTTCATTTCTTCACCACATGATGTTGCCCATATGCTCACCAGTGGTGCCAGACATGCAAGTCAAAATTATCTGACTCCAAATCAGAGGTATAGAATAGTGTGTAAATTATTTAACTTCTCTGAATCTTAAGCACTGCATCTAAGAAAACGCACAGTTTAACAATAGTATTTCAAAGGATTGTCAAGAAGATTAAATAAGATAAATACGCAGCCTTTTTTATTTGTAGTCATTTATGTCTATTAGCAACTTCCCTTCTACCTCCCAGCAAATGTTTGGATCATTTTAGCCTGCTATTCCCTGCAAAAGTAGCATATGTTATATTTTAAATACTATATAGTGGAACAATTCTCTGATCGTTTTAGATGGGTATTTATGACCATTGGTAGCTCAGTCAGAAAAGAATCTGCCTGCAGTGCAGAAGACCTGGGTTTGATTGCTGGGTTGGGACGATCCCCTGGAGAAGCAAATGGACACCCACTCCAGTATCCTTGCCTGGAGAAGCCCAGGGACAGAGGAGCCTGGTGGCTGCAGTCCCTGGGGGTCGCAAAGAGTCAGGCACAACTGAGTGCCTTTCACTTTATGACCATTACAAAATAATGGTTGGAAAAGATTGGTTTGAAAAAACAGTATATTTGATAGATTCAGTTAAGGAAAGAAATTAGTATTTAATGTCAACTGGATCAATAAATTACATGGTTAAGAGTCTTCAATTTTCAACTAGTTTGATGTACTTAGAAATGTACTGGACTTCTTAGGTGGTTCTAGTGGTAAAGAACCCACTTGTCAGTGCAGGAGATATAAGAGACACAGGTTTGGTCCTTAGGTCAGGATGATCCCCTGGAGGAAAGAAGCACCCACTCCAGTATTCTTGCCTGGAGAATCTGATGAGAAGCCTGGTGCGAGTCCATAGCGTTGCAAAGAGTCAGACACATCTGAAGTGACTTAGCACACATGCAGAAATGTATCATCAAGCAATTTTCAGAAAACCTGATTCTGTACATAGGCGCATACCCTGATATATACCTGAGATATTTCCCCAAAGTTAAATAATAAAGCATTTTGATACAGTTTGGAAATACTGTGAGTCAGTGTGCTACTCAAGTAATTATGTAATTTAAAATCTCATTGTGATACAGGCTTTAGACATCAGTCATCTTTGTTACTCATTTCACTTTTGTTAAGCAGTGCAGGTAATTCCTTTTCTTCACTGGAAACTTCTCGCCAATTATAATTTACATGTGTTGGTTGTAACAGAGATGTGAAGGACTTGGTAGATGTAATTAATTCAATACTAGACTGAGATCAGCCCTGGGATTTCTTTGGAGGGAATGATGCTGAAGCTGAAACTCCAGTACTTTGGCCACCTCATGCGAAGAGTTGACTCATTGGAAAAGACTCTGATGCTGGGAGGGATTGGGGGCAGGAGGAGAAGGTGACAACAGAGGATGAGATGGCTGGATGGCATCAGTGACTCGATGGACATGAGTCTTAGTGAACTCCAGGAGTTGGTGATGGACAGAGAGGCCTGGCGTGCTTCGATTCATGGGGTCGCAAAGAGTCAGACATGACTGAGCAACTGAACTGAACTGAACTGAGACTGAACTCACAAAGAATAAACAAAATAAAGTAACTAAATATTGAAGCTGGATTTGCTATTTAGATTTTCTAAGGACTATTTTTTAACATCTCCTTTACAGAGAGAGAACATGTTTTTACATTTTTGTAGGAAACACAACAGATTGTGCTGCTTTCTCTCGTTGATTTTTCCCTTTGGTACCTTGACTGTGTCCTTGGGAAGAGCTTGCTTTCTTTTCTCCTTGCCTGTTAGTAATAACAATCTTAAGTTCATAAAATATGGAAGGAACATATTGTTAGGAAACACAAGAAAGAAATAAAGAATAAAATGTATAGCAAAACTAAAACAAATGATGTTTAGATTAGTATCTGGTCATTGTGGCATCTATATTTCCTGAGATATCTCTGGTTATTTCTTTAAAATGAGTATCATCAAACAAAAACTTGAAATACTAATATTTAAAAAGTTCTCTTCTTTCAAGTTAAATCAGAAGTTAGAATCATCATTTATTCAGTTTCTTTTAATACCATTCTTTCCTAGGAATTTGAAGAATATACTTATAGTGTGCATTTTATCCCAGTTCAATATTTTCTCAACATTGAGAGAAAATAGCTTTGTGTATGCTATTTTAAGAAATATTGTCATTTAATATTTGCAAATTCAAATGATTATCATATTTGCATGGGGAAAATTAGTTGACCATTCTGACCTTTATTAAGCCACCAAGACAACTTAAACCTTTAATTTTAGCTGACAATAAATCAAGATAGTGAAAAGAAAATTACATATATATTCATAGTAAAGGAATTGTGATAGTGATACTTTTTCTAAAACTTTGCATTGAATATTTTAAGGTAAAAGAAATGTGCAAATTTGGGTTTCAAATTATATGTCAAAGAGCCCTAGAACCCCATTTTATAATCTCCTCATAGCAGCTGCTTTGTCTTTTAACACATATACATCCTGATGAGTCTATTGTTCCAAAAAAAAAAAAAAAAGACTATTGTTCCATCAGGTAGATCACATGCTTCTTTCATTTCAAACATTTTTCATCTTGCAAATAAAATAAAGCTCAGAAATGCAGATAGCATGTCCAAGATGCCATCAGCTCATTGACATTCCCAATGGAAATTTACTGTTGAAATGATTTCTTAGCTAACTCTTGATATGTTCTGCAAACCATGAAAATATCATAGAGAAGTGGTCTGTACACATCAGTGAAAGGGGAGAAATAGCCAGCTGGAATTACTGTAATGATAGGTGACTACAGGGGTTTGAAGCAGTGAAATTTTGACATGCATAAAAATAAAATCAAATCTGACATGCACATTATTATTCCCAAATACCACTTCTTTATGAAAAATGATATCAGATCCTATTTCTAGGAATGTATAAGTGAACAGAATAGTAATTCACAGCTACAGGGAATTCTTGCAACACTTATCAGGAAATGACTACTGTGGAGCTTTAAGCAATTAAGAGATTTATCTTCTAAGATGACTATTTCCTGTTCTAGTCAGACTAAACACTATAAAAATGAGGTTGGCAACATGTAGATTCATGTGTAATTGTTATGCATGGTCTCATAAAAATATACATTTGACAAAGACATTTCAACCTCAGTTCCTTGTAAGGACAGCAGGACTTAATGGGCCAGAAAGCAGGTATGCAATCCAGACAGAAATTGCTCTGTGCAGTGCAGTACAGTGGTTGGGCAGAATCATGCTTTTGTTTTTCTTTCCAGTGTCATTGTACAGCCTATTTAGATGCTTTCTATGAAACTATGTCTAATATCTCTGGTTTGGGTTGTATCAGAGTGTATTATTAGTAATATATCAAGTCACTGACAAAAGCAGTGAAATTATTTTGTAATTGGGCTCTCCTGGTGGTTCAGTTGGTTAAGTATCTGCATGAATGGAGACTGAACTCTCAGGTTCAGTCCTGGGGTGGTAAGATCCCCTGGAGAAGGAAAAGGCAAACCACTCCAGTATTCTTACCTGGAGAATTCCATGGACAGAGGAGCCTGGTGGGCTACAGTCCATGGGGTCACAAAGAGTCAGACACAACTGAGTGACTAACACTTTCACACTTTTCTTTTGTAATGATTAATGTAAGCAGGCAGACATAAGGTGTTTTACGAACTATGTTATATCAGGACCTATTCTATAGTTATATATATATGGTATTAATATGTTTTAATGTACATTTTACTATTTCTAGTACATACATTTATAGTTTTAGGTACAGTATGTCCTTTCAAAATAAATCTTCCATGCTTAGGAAAATTATATTTCCAGAAATATAAACTTTTTTGTATTTCTATGTACCAGAAATATGTAATTTCAGTTAAATTTAAGCATCTTAAATTAAGATGCTTTTGAAAATATTATTTCATTATTATAGTTGCATAGCCAGAGTATGACCATAGATGCATTATAACTACGATGTGGTTTTAACAGCTATACAGGTGAAATGGTATGATATAATATTATGAGACACAGCATTAAGTAACAGGTTGAAATCAGTAGCATTGTTTATTATGCTTTTTAATTTTGCTGGCCAAATTCCAGAGAACTCTAATAATCAAAACAATACAGATTTAAACAATACAATATTCTTTTTACAAAATAAGGCATTTAAAATGATAACTTGTCATTAAATGTGTGCAGAAATGGGAAAAAGGCAATCCTAACCACAGCTGCTGGGAGACTTTATCAGTACAATTTCTTCTGGAAGGAGCTTGACAATTAAACAAAATTGCTGAAATATTTGTATCTTTTGATTAAACTAAACTTCTAAAATTATCCTGAGGAAAAAATCAAATATATATGAATATTTATTTTCCAAATGGTAATCATCATAGTATTTATACTACAAAACTGGAAATATCCTAAGTGCCCAATATTTGGGGAAAGGTAAAATAAATTACTATGTATCTATAGAATAGATATTTTATAATCATCATACTTGTATTTTAGAGAATATTAATTATATTGGAAAATATTATTTCATATATAATGTAAACAGGAAATTTAGATGACTACATCACCAAATTAATTTGTATTTGTATTAAATAACCAGAGGAATAAACATTTATATATAAGTTAATTGGGTGATATAATAGTACTTTTATATCATCAAATTGATTTGATGATACAGTGATAGTTACATTTAAGAAATAAAATTAATATTTTTAGTTATGTTTTTCAAAATTTTCTACAGTGAATATATATAGCTTTTACAATAAGAAAGATCTTTTTAAAATTTTAAAAGTAGAATTACTTGAAATCTATAAAATTCAATTACTTTATGTATTTAATGAAAATATTACTTTTATGGTTAATGTTTAAAAGCCATTTATATAGTGGTATAGAAGTGTACTGGACAGGAGAAATAGTTCATCATATTTAGGATCTGAGTTTTGGCATTATTTTATACCAGAGACAAAGGTAATGTTGTTGGCTATAACTGGAACTATAGTCCCAGTTTGTTTTAGTTGTTTCTTATGTTCCAGAGGTTAGCTATAATATGGTGTAAGTGTGCTTCCTAGAATTAAACATTGTGTAAATAGTTTCTCCCGAAGAGTCTCTCTAGGTTTCTTTTTATGTCTAGGAGGGCAAAATTATACTCCCAAGCACAAATTTGGAAATAGTCTCATTTTCAACTCCCTACTAGGATCTCCCCTTTCAGTTCAGTTCAGTTCAGTCACTCAGTTGTGTCCAACTCTTTGTGACCCCATGAATCATAGCATGTCAGGCCTCCCTATCCATCACCAACTCCTGGAGTTCACTCAAACTCATGTCCATCGAGCCGGTGATGCCATCCAGCCATCTCATCCTCTGTTGTCACCTTCTCCTCCTGCCCCCAATCCCTCCCAGCATCAAGGTCTTTTCCAATGAGTCAACTCTTCGTATGAGGTGGCCAAAGTATTGGAGTTTCAGCTTCAGCATCAGTCCTTCCAATGAACAATGTCAACATTCTAGGAATCAGCTAACTAAAATGGACTGGAATGGGTGAATTTAACTCATATGACCATTATATCTACTACTGTGGGCAGGAATCCCTTAGAAGAAATGGAGTAGCCATCATGGTCAACAAAATAGTCCGAAATGCAGTACTTGGATGCAGTCTCAAAAATGACAGAATGATCTGTTTATTTCCAAGGCAAACCATTCAATATCACGGTAATCCAAGCCTATGCCCCAACCAGTAATGCTGAAGAAGCTGAAGTTGAACGGTTCTATGAAGACCTACAAGACCTTTTAGAACTAACACCCAAAAAAGATGTCCTTTTCATCATAGGGGACTGGAATGCAAAAGTAGGAAGTCAAGAAACACCTGGAGTAACAGGCAATTTTGGCCTTGGAATACAGAATGAAGCAGGGCAAAGACTAATAGAGTTTTGCCAAGAGAATGCACTGGTCATAGCAAACACCGTCTTCCAACAACACAAGAGAAGACTCTACACATGGACATCACCAGATGGTCAACACTGAAATCAGATTGATTATATTCTTTGCAGCCAAAGATGGAGAAGCTCTATACAGTCAGCAAAAACAAGACCGGGAACTGACTGTGGCTCAGATCATGAACTCCTTATTGCCAAATTCAGACTGAAATTGAAGAAAGTAGGGAAAACCACTAGACCATTCGGGTATGACCTAAATCAAATCCCTTATGATTATACAGTGGAAGTGAGAAATAGATTTAAGGGACTAGATCTGATAGACAGAGTGCCTGATGAACTATGGATGGAGGTTCGTGACATTGTACAGGAGACAGGGATCAAGACCATCCCCATGGTAAAGAAATGCAAAAGAACAAAATGGCTGCCTGAGGAGGCCTTACAAATAGCTGTGAAAAGAAGAGAAGTGAAAAGCAAAGGAGAAAAGGAAAGGTATAAGCATATGAATGCAGAGTTCCAAAGAATAGCAAGGAGAGATAAGAAAGCCTTCCTCAGTGATCAATGCAAAGAAATAGAGGAAAACAACAGAATGGGAAAGACTAGAGATCTCTTCAAGAAAATTAGAGATACCAAGGGAACATTTCATGCAAAGATGGGCTCGATAAAGGACAGAAATCGTATGGACCTAACAGAAGCAGAAGACATTAAGAAGAGGTGGCAAGAATACACAGAACTGTACAAAAAAAAAAAAAAAGAATCTCCCCTTTAGCCCAGTTTAAATATATTGTCTGTTAAAACAAACTTCCTGTGGCCACAGCCTAAAATATTTACAGATGATGTAATTTGGTCCTCTAATAGTACTTTTTTAAAGGAAAATTTATCAGAAACTACCAAGGGAAATTTTTGCTTATTTTCTGTGGTCACTAGCTTCCTATTAACAACTTATTTCCTTCACACCAACAAAACAACTCTATCATTGCAGCATTCTTAGCCCAAGGGCCTTCAAGTTTCTTCATGTTGTGTGATCTGAAATATGTACCTGTTATGTGGCAAAATGCAGAGATATGTAAGTTATCAGTAAATAGTTGTTAATTCTTTCATTAACCGCTTTATACATTTCTTCCAGTTGGCCCATTATATAATCTATATGAAGATGTGATTAAAATAACTCTGAAACAAAGAGTGAGAACAAGACAGAGGTCATGGGGTGGACAGGGGGAACCCACCAACATGTATGTGAACCCAGAAATCAAGGTAAGTGGGATGTTACGGTAAATCTAGTAAATGAGTCAAGAAATTAACAAGAGTCAAAAGTTCTGTGATCCAGGAGAGATAGTGAATAAAGTGTATTCAGTTACCCAATGGGAGAAAAACATAGGGCACTGCCCTAGTGGCTCAGATGGTAAAGAATATGCCTGAAATGCAGGAGACCAGGGTTCGATCTCTGAATTGGGAAGATCCCCTAGAGAAGGGAAAGGCTACCCACTCCAATATTCTTACCTGGAGAGGAGACTGGGAGGCTACAGTCCCTGGAGTCGCAAAGAGTCGGATACAACTGAGCGACTTTCACTTCACTTCAGAGAAACATAGGAGCCTTAAGTCTAAATAGATTAAGCCAGAAAACAAATAAGTAGACATCTATGACCAGAGTCTATGAACTATTTTGAGTGTTCAGAAAATTGTAAGATACCATGAACATAGGAAAATCTAAGAATAAAAATTCTACAAACTGTGGCTAAAAGAGCAGATAGTCCATAGGTCTTTAAAAAGCTATACTTTTTAAACAGTTAAGAGATAATGCAATTTGTCTAGAATATTGAATGTGGCCTAATTTTAAGCCACTGGACATTTGCTTAGGGAGCATTTTCCAGCCAAGTCTTCATTCTTCACGTGCTTGCTAAGCCTGGCAAGAGCTAGTAGAGAAGTGGCAGCCTGACCAAGTTTCAGTTCAGTTCAGTTCAGTCATTCAGTCATGTCGGACTATTTGAGACCCCATGGACTGCATCACGCCAGGCCTTCCTGTCTATCACCAACTCCCAGAGTTTACTCAAACTCAGGTCCATTGAGTCAGTAAAACCATTGGACAATCTCATCCTCTGTCGTCCCCTTCTCTTCCTGCCTTCAATCTATCTCGGCATCAGGGTCTTTTCAAATGAGTCAGTTCGTTGCATCAGGGAGCCAAAGTATTGGAGTTTCAGCTTCAACATCAGTCCTTCCAATGAATATTCAGGACTGATTTCATTTAGGATGGACTGGTTGGATCTCCTTGCAGTCCAAGGGACGCTCAAGAGTCTTCTCCAACACCACAGTTCAAAAGCATCAATTCTTCAGCACTAAGCCTTCTTTATAGTCCAACTCTCACATCCATACCTGACTACTGGAAAAATCATAGCTTTGACTAGTTGGACCTTTGTTGGCAAAGTAATGTCTCTGCTTTTTAAAATGCTGTCTAGGTTGGTCATAACTTTTCTTCCAAGGAGTAAGTGTCCTTTAATTTCATGGCTGTAGTCACCATTTGAGTGATTTTGGAGCCCCTCAAAATAAAGTCTGTCACTGTTTCCATTGTTTCCCCATCTATTTGCCATGACGTGATGGGAATGGATGCCATGATCTTAGTTTTCTGAATGTTGAGCTTTAAGCCAACTTTTTCACTCTCCTCTTTCACTTTCATCAAGAAGCTTTTTAGTTCTTCACTTTCTGCCATAATGGTGGTGTCACCTGCATATCTGAGGTTATTGATCAATCTCCGGCAATCTTGATTCTAGCTTGTGCTTCATAGAGCCCAGCATTTCTCATGATGTACTCTGCTTATAAGTTAAATAAACAGGGTGACAATTACAGTCTTGACATGCTCCTTTCCCGATTTGGAATCAGTCTGTTATTCCATGTCCAGTTCTAACTGTTGCTTCCTGACCTGCATACAGATTTCTCAAGAGGCAGGTCAGGTGGTCTGGTATTCCCATCTCTTTAAGAACTTGCCACAGTTTGTTGTGATCCACACAGTCAAAGGCTTTGGCATAGTCAATAAAACAGAAGTAGATGTTTTTCTAGAACTGTCTTGCTTTTACAAAGATCCAACGGATGTTTTGGCAATTTGATCTCTGGTTCCTCTGCCTTTTCTAAATCTACCTTGGACACCCGGAAGTTCATCGTTCATGTACTGTTGAAGCCTGGTTTGGAGAATTTTGAGCATCACTTTGCTAGCATGTGAGATGAGTGCAATTGTGTGGTAGTTTGAGCATTCTTTGGGATTGCCTTTCTTTGGGATTGGAATGAAAACTGACCTTTTCCAGTCTTGTGGCCACTGCTGAGTTTTCCAAATCTGCTGGCATATTGAGTGCAGCACTTTCACAGCATCATCTTTTAGGATTTGAAAGAACTCAACTGGAATTCCATCACCTCCACTAGCTTTTTCATAGTGATGCTTCCTAAAGTCTACTTGACTTCACATTCATGTGAAGTCTGCTCACATGTCTGCTCTAGGTGAGTGATCACACCATAGTAATTATCTGGGTCATGAAAATCTTTTTTGTTTAGTTATTCTGTGTATTCTTGCCATCTCTTGTTTTTTTTTTTTTAAATTTTATTTTATTTTTAATCTTTACATAATTGTATTAGTTTTGCCAAACATCAAAATGAATCCATCACAGGTATACATGTGCTCCCCCTCCCACCTCTTCTTAATGTCTTCTGCTTCTGTTAGGTGCATACCATTTCTGTCCTTTATTGAGAACATCTTTGCATGACATGTTCCCTTGGTATATCTAATTTTCTCGAAAAGATCTCTAGTCTTTCTCATTCTATTGTTTTCCTCTATTTCTTTGCACTGATCACTGAGGAAGGCTTTCTTATCTCTCCTTGCTATTCGTTGGAACTCTGCATTCAAATGGATATATCTTTCCTTTTCTCCTTTGCTTTTGGCTTCTATTCTTTCCATAGCTCTTTGCAAGCCCTCCTCAGACAGCCATTTTACTTTTTTACATTTGTTTTTCTTGGGGATGGTCTGGATCCCTGTCTCCTGTACAGTCATGAACCTCCATCCATAGTTCTTCAAGCACTCTATCAGATCTAATCCCTTGAATTTATTTCTCACTTTCATTGTGTAATCGTAAGGGAATTGATTTAGGCCATACCTGAATGCTCTGTGGTTTTCCCTACTTTCTTCAACTTAAGTCTGAATTTGACAATAAGGAGCTCGTGATCTGAGCCACAGTCAGCTCCCAGTCTTGTTTTTGCTGACTGTATAGAGCTTCTCCATCTTTGGCTGCAAAGAATATAATCAATCTGATTTCAGTGTTGACCATCTGGTAATGTCCATGTGTAGAGTCTTCTCTTGTGTTTTTGGAAGACAGTGTTTGCTATGAGCAGTGCATTGTCTTGGCAAAACTCTATTAGCTTTTGCCCTGCTTTGTTCTGTACTCCAAGGCCAAAATTGCCTGCTACTCCAGGGGTTTCTTCATTCCTACTTTTGCGTTCCAGTCCTCTATGATGAAAAGGACATCTTTTTTTTGGGGGGGGTGGGGGTGAGTTCTAGAAGATCTTGTAGGTCGTCATAGAAGTGTTCAACTTCAGCTTTCTCACCATTATTGGTCAGGGCATAGAGTTGGATTACTGTTATGTTGAATGGTTTGCCTTGGAAACGAACAGGGATCATTCTGTCATTTTTTAGATTGCATCTCTGTACTGCATTTTGGATTCTCAGCCAAGTTCGCAAAAACATTTCTGTGCCAAGGACTAGACAGCAAAAGAGACACTGATGTATAGAACAGTCTTATGGACTCTGTGGGAGAGGGAGAGGGTGGGAAGATTTGGGAGAGTGACATTGAAACATGTAGAATATCATGTAAGAAACGAGTTGCCAGTCCAGGTTCAATGCGCGATACTGGACGCTTGGGGCTGGTGCACTGGGACGACCCAGAGGGATGGTGTGGGGAGGGAGGAGGGAGGAGGGTTCAGGATGGGGAACACATGTATGCCTGTGGCGGATTCATTATGATATTTGGCAAAACTAATACAATTATGTAAAGTTTAAAAATAAAATAAAATTAAAAAAAAAAAAAAAGAAAATTTACTTAGATGAGAATAGAAACTCAGGATCATAATGCCGTATAGTTTTGAAAGATTCATTTCTGATTCATATGCTCTGCTTTTCCAACATTGTTAGGTAATGGGAAAAATGTGCAGTCTTTACCTAAAAGAATTTTCGCGTAGGTAGTTTTGGAAGACTCCTTTGAGAGGCTGCCCTTAGGGAATCTATTTCACAGTCATAGACTCAGCTCATTTAGGTCTTCTTTACATCTAATCAACTCTTTCTTCTGTTTAATTTAAACATAATGAAGACCTTTCAACAAATTTTTACTTTGTATCCTGTAACTTTTCAATCTCAGGATTTCAGGAATTAAAGAACTTTCTGGAAGTCTAGATATGTTGTACTTTTGCCTGGGACTCAAATATAAATGAAGAATGTGTCAAAATAATTACATTCTTTTTTTTTAACATCAGACAATTGACTAAACTTCAAAAAGTCAAAGATATGTGTTTTTTAAAATCATATTTTAATGAGACTATTATAAAAGATAAAGATATAAGCACTTATCAGTATTTAGAATTGGTTCATTCTTCCTTCTGTTTAGCACTGGGTCATCAGTTTTGGTTTCTTGTGCCATGTTATTGCTTCCAGATAGCTCCTACAGAAAAATATCTGGTTCAAACCACACGTAAATTAATTAGGGATTTCAGAAGATACTCTGGTCAGCTGCACACAAGATAAAGATGAAGGCTGTAGGGAAATTACTCATATGAGAAAGAACTTGTAACAGAGAACATTGAATACCTATGTCACCTCTAGTCAATAGACACATCCTACCCCTTCACCTCCTCAACTGTTCTTGCACTTGTAAAACCTTAAGAATGGGCATTTCAGGACATATTTGATTGGTTCAGAGGCAGAAACCTGATCCATCTTAAGCCGAACAAATGTCTTTATAAGATTATATATATATATATATATATATATACATATATATATATACACACACACACACACACACACACACATACATACATATACAGAATCTGATGAAGAGTATCAGTGTTTCCCTGGTGGCTGGAAAACAGGATGTGGGATGTTCATGTCATGTGAGAAAACCAGGCTGCAGAGAAACAAAACAGACAATAAAGAGATGGATATGGAAGAGATGGGGAGGTGAGCCCTTTGGTGAATATTAATTAGTGTGAAAGAGATTCCTTGCTTAACCAAACTTTCATCAGGCTCCCGAAACACCTCCTAGGCTCATTTGAGCACTTCCTTATAAATCTAGTTTTAGCAAGAACCCTGCAAAGTCAGTGTAATCTTACCCCAAACCTGGGTTTCCTTGGTGGCTCAGCTGGTAAAGAATCCACCTGCAATGCGGGAGACCTGGGTTCGATCCCTGTGTTGGGAAGATACACTGGAGAAGGGAGCAGTTACGCACTCCAGTATTCTGGCCTAGAGAATTCTGTGGACTGTACAGTCCATGGGGTTGCAAAGAGTCAGACACTACTGAGCAGGTTTCACTTTCACCCCGCCCCCAGTCCACACCTTTGATATCAAATCTCCCTCAGAGTCTGATCAGGTTCCTCATCCTGCATGGTTCCTCATCCTGCACAGTTCCCCAGGTGATGTCTGATAACCCGAGTTTGCCTGTCAGAATTCTCATAGGTCTTGAGGACCTATAAGGTCTTGCAGACATTCCCACTTGCCTGTGCTATATTCAGATATGAGCTCAGTGTATCTCCTCCACTGATAAATACTGTTGCAATGGTCCCCATACCTATTGTGATGGTCCTAAATAAACTCTGCCTTACCATCTTTAATGTACATTTAGTTTAAGTGTCACATAAGACCTATCTGCATATTTCCCTTTTTTTGCATTTGGATGTTTAGTTCTTTCTTGGATTTTATGGGCCAATAAATTTCTGTTTCCTGTTAGGCTAGCTTAGTTGTTTTTTGGGGTCACCTACGTTTTAAAGACTTGATAAAAATCTTAATCTCAATACCTATTTTGTGCTTTCCTTTTTTTTTTTTTACCTTACTGGAATATTACTGACATATAATGCTGTATAAATTTGAGATGTACCACAAAAATGATTTGATATATTTATATATTGAGAAATGATCACCACAATATTTTTAGTTAACATCCATCAGCTCACATAATTGCATTTTTTTCTTGTGATGAGAATTTTTGAGATTTACTCTCTTAGAAACTTTCAAATATTAGTGTAGTATTGTTAATTATAGATACTATGCTGTATATTATTTCCCTTCCCTGGTAGCTCAGAGGTTAAAGCGTCTGCCTGCAATGCAGGAGACCAGGGTTCAATCCCTGGGTTGGGAAGATCCCCTGGAGAAGGAAATGGCAACCCACTCCAGTACTCTTGCCTGGAAAATTTCATGGACGGAGGAGCCTGGTAGACTACAGTCTATGGGGTCGCAAAGAGTCGGACATGACTGAGCGACTTCACTTTCACATGCTGTATAATAAATCCTCAGAACTTATAAATGAATGTTTGTGCTTTTTTGACTCCTTCACCAATTCCCCTATCACTTACCCTCTGCCTCTGGCAGCAACCAATCTGTTTCCTGTTTCTATGAGTTTTTTATTTCTATATGTAACATCATACGGTATTTGTCTTTCTCTGACAAATTTCACTTAATGCCTTCAAGTTCCATTCTTGTTGTTGCAAATAGCAAGATTTCCTTCTTTTTTTTAAGCTAAATGATATATCTATATCAACATTGATATAGATGTATATTAAATCTTCTTCATTCATCTGCTGTTTTTTACTTCTGTTTTTGGCTATTGTGAATAATACTGCAATGAATAGAGGAGGTGCAGGTATCTCTTTAGGATACAGATTTCATTTCCTTTGGATATATATGCAGAATTGCTAGATAATGTGGTAGTTCTATTTTTAATTTTTTGAAGAAGTTTTTTGTAGTTTTGAACCAGTAGTGGCTGAGCCACGTTATAGTCCCACCAACAGTGTACAAGGGTTCCCCTTCCTCAACATGCTCACCAGCACTTGTTTTTTCTTGTCTTTTTGATGACAGCCTTTCTAAAAGGTCTAAGGTGATATCTCATTGTGCTTCCCATTTGCCTTTCCCTGATAATTACTGATGCAAGCACCTTTCTGTGTATCTGTTGGTCATTTGAGTATCTTCTTTAGGAAAATGTCTATTCACTTTGCCTATTTTGTAATTAGATTGCTTGGGTATTTTTGGCCACTGAGTTGTATAAATTCCTTATATATTTTGGAAATTAACCCCTTATCATATATGTGTGGTTTGCAAATATTCTCTCTTCCATAAATTGCCTTTTTATTTTGTTGACCATTTATTTACTTGTGCAGAAATTTTTAGTTTGATGTTGTCCCACTTGTTTATTTTTTATTTTGTTGTTTGTGCTTTAGGTGTTAGAGCAGTCTTATTATTTTTCCCTTCTGTTTTTTAAGTATGTTTCAGGTGAAATTAATTTGTAGTTATATTAATAATTTGATCAATAACCAAGATATTTTGGAAGAAAGAACACAAGAGACTATCAGTAACATATACAATAATGTATTGTACAATACAAAGTAAAAAAAAAAAAAAAAAACCTAAAAGTGAATGTGGATAAATTCATAATATGAGATGCAGAAGACATAATCATTATTTTATTTAGATTCCCTAGAGGTAGAGCTTTAGACTGCTATTTGCATGTAATTTGTTACATTTCATGGTGCTACCATGAATGAATGAATGAATGAGGGAAGACAGAGGATGCGAGATAAGAAGAAATAAGAAACGTATTTTCAGCTGGAGTCCATCAACTCCAGCTGAATACAATGGGGACCTTTCTTTCATCTTGAAGCCGAGGGACCGCTTTTGTATTCCTCGCGGGGTCAGTCATTGGCTGTCCTACCTCCCCTACAGCAGAGAGCTGTGACCTCCCAGGGGAAGCAGCTCCCAATCAGTTGAGAGCAGTTCTCTTGGGAAGAAGCAGTTGTGAGCCATGAACCATTAAAGCTTACAGTAGCTGGAGGATAGAGGCAGCAGATAGATAAATAGGGTCTTGCCATCTAGGCAGATAACATTTACCTACTATAATAAAAAATAAAAGAAATTCTTAAGGGAGATAAGACATATTTGCTAAAGTTTAAAAAATAAACTTCTCCATGCCAAAATTACAACATCAAAAACTGTATACAAAATTAATAGGTAAGAAATCAACTGTGAAAAAAATTGGAAAAAATTGAAACAAAACTTGATGGTGTTATATTTAATAGGCTCTTATTACTAAAGGAGTGAAATCAGTCTAAAAACATAATCACTCACAAAATCAAAGAAACCAAAATAAAATTGACCTTTTACTATGCAATGTTTCAGTCATATTAATGGTTATAAATTTTAAAAATAATATAATAAGCATCAATGTATCTAGCACCTTGCAATCACAAGTGCTTTAAAAAAAATTCGGTTTCCAATAACATCCATTTTCACAATAAAAAATGAACATGGTGAACTAGGGGTTTATTTTTCAAATGAGTAGCTATTTTTTGCTAAATACTAAATGTAAAGCATTATCTTCCATATATTTAAACTTGACACTAAATATTTCATTCAGCAAGTTGCTTTACTTGCCCAGCATTATGTTTATCATGTTATAGAAGTTCTCTTATACTAACATTTCTCTTAATTAGTTCAAATAGATGCTGAATTTTAAAATATCTTTTCTGTATCCATTAATATTAGTCTTTCTTATTCATGAATGTTATGTATTGAATACATTTTGTTTTTTCAAGATTTATTTATTTTATTTTTTGTCTGTGATGGGTCTTTGTTGCTGTACACAGGCTTTTTCTAATAGTGATTGAAGGCTAATGTTTACAGTTCATAGGCTTACATTTTCTAAAATTAAACTAAACTGGCATTTTTAAGGAAAGCCTAGCTTGCTTATGAATATTTTATTTAGAATTTTAAAAACTATGATTCTATAATTTGAAATTCTTTTTACTCCTAGTGTTCTTTATTGGTTATACTAGGCTTATGGAATGATTCAGAATCTTATTCTCTTAATTGCATCTTTTTAAACAGTATATATGGAGCTTGCCTGATAGCTCAGAGGGTAAAGAATCCTCTTGCAATGCAGAAGACATAGGAGACTGGGTCTTGATTCCTGGGTTGGGAATATTCCCTGGAGGAGGAAATGGCAACTCACGCCAATGTTCTTGCCTGAAAAATCTCATGGACAGAAGAGCCTGGTGGGCTATAGTCCAAAGGGTCCCAAAGAATCAAACATGATGAAGCATGAGCACAACAACTTTAAAGAGTTTATATAAGAATGGAATTACTAGTTCTTAAATATAAAACCTATAAGAATATCTAGATTTTTATGTACAGATGGAAGAGGGAATTACATTTTAACTATTTTTTTAAGTTTATGAGCCTATATCTAGTCAGATATTTCATTTCTTATTAAAATTGTATGGAGTATAGTTGCCTTACAGTGTCATGTTAGTTTCTGCTATGAGTGTGCATGCTAAAATGCTTGTTGTGTCCAACTCTGTGCGACCCTATGGACTGTAGCCCGCCAGACTCCTCTGTCCATGGGATTTTCCAGGTAAGGATACTAGAGTGGGTGGCCATGCCCTCCTCCAGGGGATCTTCCCAACTCAGGGGTCAAACCCACGTCTCTTACACCTCCTGCATTGTCAGGCAGGTTCTTTACCACTCATGCCACTTTGGAAGCCCAGTTTCTGTATACAAAAAAGTAAATTAGTTGCATATACACATATATATCCCTTCCCTCTTGGATCTCGGTCCCACCCACCCTCATCCCATGTATGTAGATCACCAAAGAGCACTGAGTGGAGTTCCTTGTGCTATTAGCAGATTTCTACAAGCTATCTATTTTATCCATGGTAGTCTATATATCTCAATGGCCCACTTCATCCCATATGCTCTCCCCCTTGTCCACATGTCTGTTCTCTATGTCTGCACCTCTATTCCTACACTGCAAATTGTTTCATCTGTACCATTTTTATAGATTCCACATATATCTGTTAATATATGGTGTTTGTATCTCTCTTTCTGACCTACTTCACTCTGTATGACAGACTTTAGGTTTATCCACATCTCTGCAAACAATCCAATTTTGTTTGTTTTTATGGCTGAGTAACATTCCATTGTATATATGTACCACATCTTTATCCATTCATCTGTTGATGTTAATTGAGTTTGTTTCCATGATGTCAGTTTAGTTCAGTTTCTCAATCGTGTCTGACTGTTTGAAGCCCCATGGACTGCACCACATCAGGACTCCCTGTCCATCACCAACTCCTGGAGCTTGCAGAAGCTCATGTCCATCGAGTTGGTAATGCCATCCAACCATCTCATCCTCTGTTGTTCCCTTCTCCTTCTGCTTTCAATCTGTCCCAGCATCAGGGTCTTTTCAAATGAGTCAGTTCTTTGCATCAGGTGTCCAAAGTATTGGAGTTTCAGCTTCAGCATCAGTCCTTCCAATGAATATTCAGGACTGATTTCATTTAGAATTGACTGGTTTGGTCTCCTTGCAGTACAAGGGACTCTCAAGCATCTTCGCCAGCACCACAGTTCAAAAGCATCAATCCGTGTCCTAGCTATTGTAAATAGTTCTGTAAGGAACATTGAGGTGCAAGCATCTTTTTGAATTATGGTTTTCTCAGGGCATGTGCCCAGTAGTGGGATTGCTGGGTGATATGGTTGTTTTGTTTTTAGGTTTTCAAGGAACCTCCATACTGTTTTGGGCTCCCCTATTGGCTCAGATGGTAAAGAATTCACATGCAATGCAGGAGACCCAGATTCAAACCACAGGTTGGGAAGATCCCCTGGAGAAGGGAATGGCTATCCACTCCAGTATTACTGCCTGGCAAATACCATGGACAGAGGAGCCTGGTGGGCTACAGTCACTGTTTTCCACCCTGACTGTATCAATTTATTGAATTTTGGTGTTTTGAAGTGTTCTTGAAATTTTTCCATTTGTCTAACATTTCAAATTTATTTTAAAACATACCCCAGGACTGTGCCTCCCCAATAGCTGGGGGATTATATGTACAAAGGAATATATGTAGGTAAAATCACTGACTGAAGGCTACTCCTGAGAATATCAACTCTCCAGTATGTCCAGCCTATTCCATACATGCTCTAAGCAGCCCATAAAAGTCTTCGGGGAGTAAAGAGAGTGATAATTACATATAGTAAGAAACTCAGTATGCATGGGGATGATGAATACTAAGTAAACATATATATAGGGCACAGCTTGAATCTGACATGGGTGCCTAGATTATTAATTATTGTCTCCTTCCTTTTAAAACTAATTTATGGTCTAAATAATTCTATTTACTAACTCATTAAAATTGCATATAATGAAATTTGCATATGTCTTCCAAGGTGCAACAAGTGGTAAAGAATCTGCCTCCAATGCAGGAGATATAAGAGAGGTGGGTTTGATTCCTGGGTTGGGAAGATCTCCTGGAGAAGGGCATGGCAACCCACTCCAGTATTCTTGCCTGGGGAATCCCTTGGACAGAGGACCCTGGTGGGCTACAGTCCATAGGGTCACAAAAAGTCAGATAAGACTAAAAAGAATTAGCACTCACACAAAGTTGCATATGGTTGTACAGGTCATGTTTTCATTATCATTTAATTTAACTGTTTTCTAAGGACTGCTATTAGTTTTAACTTAGGTTATTAGAAGTATATTTTAAAAATTTCCTCATATATGTGATTTTAAAGTCTCATTGCCTTGAATATATGTGTGGATCTTTCACCTTAGTCTCTAGTGGGGGTTCTGGGAGACTGCTGAATTTGATGATGTCTTTAATGAATTCTAAAAAAAAAAAAAAAAATTCAGAATTATCCATGTATTCACTTCTTGGTTCAGTTCAGTTCAGTTGCTCAGTAGTGTCTGACTCTTTGTGACCTCATGAATCGCAGCACGCCAGGTCTCCCTGTCCATCACCAACTCCCAGAGTTCACTCAAACTCACATCCATCGAGTTGGTGATGCCATCCAGCCATCTCATCCTCTGTCGTCCCCTTCTCCTTCTGCCCCCAATCCCTCCCAGCATCAGAGTCTTTTCCAATGAGTCAACTCTTCGCATGAGGTGGCCAAAGTACTGGAGTTTCAGCTTTAGCATCATTCCTTCCAAAGAACACCCAGGTCTGATCTCCTTTAGAATGGACTGGTTGGATCTCCTTTCAGTCCAAGGGACTCTCAGGAGTCTTCTCCAACACCAAAGTTCAAAAGCATCAATTCTTCGGCACTCAGCTTTCTTCACAGTCCAACTCTCACATCCATACATGACCACTGGAAAGACCATAGCCTTGACTAGACAGACCTTTGTTGGCAAAGTAATGTCTCTGCTTTTCAATATGCTATCTAGGTTGGTCATAACTTTTCATCCAAGGAGTAAGCGTCTTTTAATTTCATGGTAAATCTATTTAAATAGCTCAGATATTCTAATTCTATGTCCCATGTTTGTCAAAGTTTTTTTCATTTTTTTAATCTCCTTGTGTTTTATGCTTAGAATTTTTAAATTTTAGATTTGCTTTTCACATATATCTGACAGTTAACTAGTCCTCTCCAGTTATATTCTTCTGATATTTAAGCCCACGCATTAAATTTTAAATTTCAGTGACTGGACCTGGGTTCTGACCATGATGGAGGGCCATGATGGAGGGCCTAGTATCAAACTTGTTGCCGGCCATAAGGCAGATAAAAATGGATGAAAGTTTTTTAGGTATTGGATGACAGGCAATGTAGGACTGTGGTTCTTGAAAAAGAACAGAAGCACATAAGAAGAAACAATCATTTTCCACCTGAAGGAAGTTACTGATCATCACACATGGAGGTAGGGGCTTAGCAGAAGTCAATGCTCTTCATGGATTGAGAGAACAGAGATGAGATTTCAGGGTTTCTGAACCAGTTGGTATATTTGGAACAACACTCTGCAGAAAAGGAGAATGCAGATAGAAAGTCCAAGACATATGTGAGGAATTTCTATAAGTCCCTGGCTAAAGTCTGGATTTAGAGTAAGATTCATTAGGCCTAAAAGAGAGTACCTGCTGTTAAATTGAGAGCTGAATATGGATAACACAAAGTCATTCAAAACTGGGAGATGCTGTAGGTCTAGCCAGTCAGGAAGGAGATACTTTGCAGAGTAATGCTATAAAGTAAGGCTGCACCCTTGGTCTAAGGGAAAAGCAAACATAAATTAGCACATACAACTAAAAAGAAAGGAAGCCTGCAAGATCTAACAGCAATACAATTACCTGACAAAACAAAACACAATCCTGACAATGAACTGCATATCAATCATAATGTTTAACATATAGTCAATAATAATTAGATATACACAAAAGGAGAAAAAGTGGGATTAATGGTGAAAATGAAAAAAGTTAACATTAACAGATTCCAGGAGGACATAATTGCATGCTAAGTCACTTCAGTCATGTCTGACTCGGTGACATTGTGGACTGTAGCCTGCCAGGTAAATATTGGAATTAAAATACAAGCACTTTAAAATGACTATTAAAAATGTGTTCAATGACTTAAGGAAGAATAGAAACATTAGGAATCAGATGATGGGCAATATCAGTAGAGAAATGCAAACTATAAAAAGGAATCAGATGAAAATTCTTTTTTTTTTTTTTTGAGTTCTTTTTTTTTTTAAATTTTATTTTATTTTTAAACTTTACATAATTGTATTAGTTTTGCCAAATATCAAAATGAATCTGCCACAGGCATACATGTGTTCCTCATCCTGAACCCTCCTCCCTCCTCCCTCCCCACACCATCCCTCTGGGTCGTCCCAGTGCACAGATGAAAATTCTATAATAGAAAAGTACAATATCTGAGATAGTAAATTCTTTCAGTGGGTTTTTGCAGACTGGAGACTGCAGAAGAAACAGTAAGCTGGAAAACAACTCAATAGAAATTATCCAGTCTGAGAATCAGAAAGAAAAAAAAAAACCTGAAAATAAATGTACATAGGATCAGTAACTTGTGGAACAATATCAACCACCTAACTATTTGCAGTTGGGCTCTCAGAATTAGAGGAGTTTCAGAAGAATAGGAGGATGATGAAGGAAAGTTATGACCAACCTGGATAGCATACTGAAAAGCAGAGACATTACTTTGCCAACAAAGGTCCATCTGGTCAAGGCTATGGTTTTTCCTGTGGTCATGTACAGATGTGAGAGTTGGACTGTGAAGAAGGCTGAGCGCCGAAGAATTGATGCTTTTGAACTGTGCTGTTGGAGAAGACTCTTGAGAGTCCCTTGGACTGCAAGGAGATACAACCAGTCCATTCTGAAGGAGATCAGCCCTGGGATTTCTTTGGAAAGAATGATGCTAAAGCTGAAACTCCAGTACTTTGGCCACCTCATGCGAAGAGTTGACTCATTGGAAAAGACTCTGATGCTGGGAGGGATTAGGGGAAGGAGGAGAAGGGGATGACAGAGGATGAAATGGCTGGATGGCATCACTGACTCAATGGACGTAAGTCTGGGTGAACTCCGGGAGTTGGTGATAGAAAGGGAGGCCTGGCGTGCTGCAATTCATGGGGTTGCAAAGAGTCAGACACGACTGAGTGACTGAACTGAACTGAACTGAACTGAGTAGGTACAAAAAATTTGAAGACATAATTGCTGAAACATTTTCAAATTTGAAGTAAAAATTCAACGTACATTTTCTTTAAGTTCAGGTATCTCAAGTAGGATAACTACAAAGAAAATCACACCTAAGCACATTATAATGAAAGGTAAAAAAACAAGAAAAGAGAAAAATGCTATGAGCACCTTGAATAAAAAGCATATTACATACAAGGCAAATACCACAAAAAGAACACTGAATCCATTATAAGAAACAACTGAATTCAGAGGACACTGAAAAATATCTTTAAATTGCTGAGGTAGTAAGTGGGTTAAAATGCAGAACTATATACCTATAAAGTATCCTTTAAAATGTGGGTAAAATAATGACAGGACAAGTAGAAAATAAACTTAAGAATTGTACAATTCAATATAGCCACATGAATAATCAAATTAATTTAAAATCAAACAGTTAATAAATAAGGAACAAATCAAGATCCAACTATATACAGATGGTGTACTTTAAATAAAAGATACAAGTTTGTAGAGAATAAAATGAAAAGATATATCAAACAAATTTTAAGACAAAGAATATTATCAAGGATCAAGAGGGATTTTATAATAATAAATATATCCATCAGCAAGATATATCAATCTCAAACATGTATGCTCCTATTAGTAAAGATTCAAAATGCATGATGCAAAATCTGAAATCATTAAAGAGAAAAATCATCAAATCCACATTGTGATTAGCAAATATAAAGATATAGAAAAAATAAAAACATCATTTGATGACTTAATTGACATTTTTAGGACATTATACACAATAACTGCAGAAAAGAACCTTAGCTAACTCATTTACTAATAGGATATTTTTAAACCTCTTACCCAACTGATAGCTGTCTTCCATTAACTGAAGAAAAATAATGTTGAAAAGAGACTAAATTTATTCTCTGTAGCTCCAAAGGACCCATAGGTGGAAGTTACATGAAGTTAGATTTCATCTCATTATGGGAAGAAATTTCAAACCATTGGGGTGCCTAAGAGGGAGTAGGTTATGTGGTGAGTGTTCTGTCCCTATCAGACTGGAGTTTTGTAGAAGGAACTCATGCTGGTACCTGTGGGTCAGGAAGATTTTCATCAGTACTTACTTTCCACATCTGTTTATAAAAACATTATGTATGTGAGAGCTTCCCAGGTGGTACTAGTGGTAGAGAACCCACCTGCCATGGAGGAGGTGTAAGAGACATGAGTTCAATCCCTGAGTCTGGAAGATCCCCTGGAGGAGGGCATGGCAACCCACTTTGGTATTCTTGCCTAGAGAATGCCACGGACAGAGGAGCCTGGTGGGCTACAGTCCATAGGGTCACAATGAGTCAGACATGACTGAAGCGGCTTAGCACACACATATGTATGTGAAATAATATATACATTTATATGCATTTCACTTACCAGATATAAAATTAAATAACAGAGCTTATACTTTTCTGACACACATCCCTTTATGTCCCTTCCACCCCTACTGATGATGATTCCTAGGTCACTGGTTTTCACTGGAATTGCCCAGGAGCTTTAAAAATCCTGCTGCTCGGTCCCACTCTCAGAGGTGATTTGACTAGTGTGAGTGCAGCTTGGATGTGGGGAAATTTCAAAGGTCCTCAGGAATTCTGTGCAGCCAAGGTTGAGAGACCAGTTTCCCCTCAGTCTCTTCCATCAGGAAGCTTCCATAAGCCTCTTATCCTTCTCCATCAGAGGGCAGACAGACTGAAAATCACAGTCACAGAAAAACTAACCAATCTAATCACATGGACCACAGCCTTGTCTAACTCAATGAAACTACGAGCCATGCCGTGTAGGGCCACCCAAGACAGACAGGTTATGGTGGAGAGTTCTGACAAAATGTGGTCCACTGGAGAAGGGAATGGCAAACCACTTCAGTATTCTTGCCTTGAAAACCTAAACAGTATGAAAAGGCAAAAGAAGGGACACTGAAAGATGAACTGCCTAGGTCGGTAGGAGCCCAATATGCTACTGGAGATCAGTGGAGAAATAACTCCAGAAAGAAAGAATAGATGGACACAAAGCAAAAACAACACCCAGATATGGCTGTGACTGGTGATGGAAGAAAGGTCCGATGCTATAAAGAGCAATATTGCTTAGGAACCTGGAATGTTGGGTCCATGAATCAAGGCAAATTGGAAGTGATCAAACAGGAGATGACAAGAGTGAACATCGATATTTTAGGAGTCAGTGAACTAAAATAGACTGGAATGGGTGAATTTAACTCAGATGATCATTATAACTGCTACTGTGGGTAAGAATTCATTAGAAGAAATGGAGTAGCTATCATAGTCAACAAAAAAGTCCAAATTGCAGTACATGTATGCAACATCAAAAACGACAGAATGATCTCTGTTCATTTCCAAGGCAAACCATTCAATATCAGAGTAATCCAGGTCTATGCCCTGACCAGTAATGCTGAAGAAGCTGAAGTTGAATAGTTCTATGAAGACCTACAAGACCTTCTAGAATTAACACCAAAAAAAGATGTCCTTTTCATTATAGGGGATAGGAATGCAAAAGTAGGAAGTCAAGAAACACTTGGAGTAACAGGCAAATTTGGTCTTGGAGTACAGAATGAAGCAGGGCAAAAGCTAAGAGAGTTCTGCAAGAGAACTCACTGGTCATAGCAAACACCCTCTTCCAACAACACAAGAGAAGACTCTACACATGGACATCACCAGATGGCTAACATCGCTATCAGATTGATTATATTTTTTGCAGTCAAAGATGGAGAAGCTCTATATAGTCAGCAAAAACAAGACTGGGAGCTGACTGTGGCTCAGATCATTAACTCTTTATTGCCAGATTCAGACTTAAATTGAAGAAAGTAGGGAGCATTCAGGTATGACCCAAATTAAATCCCTTATGATTATACAGAGAAGGTGAGAAATAGATTCAAGGGACTAGATCTGATAGAGTGCCTGAAGAACTACAGACAGAGGTTCATGACATTGTACAGGAGAAAGGGATCAAGACCATTCCCAAGGGAAAAAAAAAATGCAAAAAAGCATGATGGCTGTCTGAGGAGGCCTTACAAATAGCTGTGAAAAGATGAGAAGTGAAAAGCAAAGGAGAAAAGGAAAGATATAAGCATCTGAATGCAGAGTTCCAAAGAATAGCAAGGAGAGACAAGAAAGCCTTCCTCAGTGATCAGTGCAAATAAACAGAGGAAAATAATAGAATGGGGAAGACTAGGATCTCTTCAAGAAAATTAGAGATACCAAGGGAACATTTCATGCAAAGATGGGCTCAAAAAAGGACAGAAATGGTATGGACCTAACAGAAGCAGAAGATATTAAAAAGAGGTGGCAAGAATACACAGAACTATACAAAAAAGATCTTCATGACCCAGATAATCATGATGGTGTGATCACACTCACCTAGAGCCAGACATCCTGGAATGTGAAATCAAGTGGGCCTTAGGAAGTGTCACTATGAACAAAGCTAGTGGAGGTGATGGAATTTCAGTTGAGCTATTCCAAATCCTAAAAGATGATGCTTTGACAGTGCTGCACGCACTATGCCAGCAAATTTGCAAAACTCAGCAGTGGCCACAGGACTGGAAATTTCATTTCCAGTGAATTGAATTTTGGAATTCAATTTGGAAATTGGAATTGAATTCCAGTGAATTGAAGTTTCCATGAAATGAAATTTCATTCCAATCCCAAAGAAAGGCAATGCCAAAGAATGCTCAAACTACCACACAATTGCACTCATTTCATAGGCTAGTAAAATAATGCTAAAAATTCTCCAAGCCAGGCTTCAACAATATGTGAACCGTGAGCTTCCAGATGTTCAAGCTGGTTTTAGAAAAGGCATGGGAACCAGAGATCAAATTGCCAACATCCACTGGACCATTGAAAAAACAAAAGTTCCAGAAAAACATATATTTATGCTTTATTAACTATTCCAGAGACTTTGACTCTGTGGATCACAACAAACTGTGGAAAATTCTGAAAGAGATGGGAATACCAGACCACCTGACCTGCCTCTTGATAAATCTGTATGAAGACCAGGAAGCAGCAGTTAGAACTGGACATGGAACAACAGATTGGTTCCAAATAGGTAAAGGAGTACATAAAGGCTGTATATTGTCACCCTGCTTATTTAACTTATATGCAGAGTACATCATGAGAAACACTGGGCTGGATGAAGCACAAGCTGGAATCAAGATTGCTGGGAGAAATATCAGTAACCTCAGATATGCAGGACACTACCCTTATGGCAGAAAGTGAAGAGAACTAAAGAGTCTCTTGATGAAAGTGAAAGATGAGAGTGAAAAAGTTGGCTTAAAACTCAAAATTCAGAAAACTAAGATCATGGCATCTGGTCCCATCACTTCATGGCAAATAGATTGGCAAACAGAGGAAACAGTGGCAGACTTTTTTGGGGGGGCTCCAAAATCACTGCAAATGGTGACTGCAGCCGTGAAATTAAAGTCGCTTACTCCTTGGAAGAAAAGTTATGACCAACCTAGATAGCATATTAAAAAGCAGAGGCATTAGTTTGCTAATAAATGAGCATCTATTAAAGCTATAGTTTTTCCAGTAGTCATGTATAGATGTCAGAGTTGGGCCATTAAAAAAGCTGAGCATTGAAGAATTGATGCTTTTGAACTGTGGTATTGGAGAATACTCTTGAGTTCACTTGGACTGCAAGGAGATCCAACCAGTCCATCCTAAAGGAGATCAGTCCTGAGTGTTCATTGGAAGGACTGATGTTGAAGCTGAAACTCCAATACTTTGGCTACCTGATGTGAAGAGGTGATTCATTTGAAAAGACCCCGATGCTGGGAAAGTGAAGGCAGATGGAGAAGGGGACTACAGAGGATGAGATAGTTGGATGGCATCACTGACTCAATTGACATGATTTTGGGTATACCCTGGGAGTTGGTGATGGACAGGGAGGTCTGACGTGCTCCAGTCCATGGGGTTGCAAAGAGTCAGACACGACTGAGGGAGTGAATTGAACTGAACTGGAGGTTGAGAGCCCCTGTTAGTAGATCCTTTCTACTTGCAGTGGGGCTTCTCTTGTGGCTCAGCTGGTAAAGAATCCGGCTGCAATACCTGGGTTTGTTCCCTGGGTTGGGAAGATCCCCTGAAAAAGGGAAAGGCTACCCGCTGCAGTATTCTGGCTTGGAGAATTCCATGGACTGCCTAGTCCATGGGGTTGAAAAGATTGGACATGGCTTAGCAACTTTCACTCATACTTTGAAGACCACATGAGAGGTTACCAAGTCAGATTTTATACTAGACCATAAAATAAATCTCAACAATTAAATCAAATTTTGCAGAGCCTGTCCTTCGAGCAGAAAGGGGAAAAACATGTGTCTCCCTTATCATTTTTGTTCCTATTGCATCCCTGGAGAGGAAGAAATATTTTGTGTTAGCCTTGGGACATCCCCTTCTTGATCATTTCTGGTTCTAGGGTTGGAGACATGTAAGCTGGATAGAGGAACAAGAAACATGTCCATTAGCTGGTTATGATCTGAATTCCTCCTAGTCAGTTATTGTTGCTTTACTAGTTAACAGTGGCTTGGGATGATCAGTAACAATTGTGATCACCTGCTGGCTTTCTTGAAGGACACACCTGTGGGTTTTGGGAGACATCCTGAGTCAACCACTTTCTCTTCAGTTCAGTTCAGTCTCTCATTTGTGTCTGACTCTTTGCAATCCCATGGACTGCAGCACTCCAGGCTTCCCAGTCCATCACCAACTCCTGGAACTTGCTCAACCTCATGTCCATCGAGTCAGTGATGCCATCCAACCATCTCATCCTCTGTTGTCCCCTTCACCTTCTGCCTTCAATCTTTCCCAACTCTCTCTTCACTTCCTCTTTTTCAGGACATCTGGCTTGGCCTCCTGTTCTACAACCTGCTCCCAGTTATATCTACATAGCTCCTTGTTACTGGTTTTCTCTTAGCCAAGGGGCAGTTGCCTCAGATGGCATTCTAGCAAGATTGCTCAACCCAGTAATCTTCCACAGTAGTCTTCCACAGCTTGCTTGGGAGAAGTTTATATATTCTTGTTAGACCAAATGGTGGGCATGCAAGCTACTTCATAGGCCTCTCAGCAAATTCTTTTTTATCTCTAAAAAAATGCCTATGGCAGAAGGACAAATGCTCAAACTGAACAGAAGTCTAACTGGCTAGCTAAATTGTAATGCTCCCTCTTGTCCTCATCCCAGACAGCTTCCATTACAATGTCACATTCTTTCCCTTTCTCTTTCTGTCTTCTTATACAAGCTGCAGGAAGGATAGAGGTAGCTGGGATGATAGTATATATAAAATTTGCTTGTATAAGTATATATATGTAGATAAATTTATAAGTAATGTATTATATAGAAAATAGGAATATTAGTCCTAAAATGTTAATATTATTTATCTCCAGGTTGAAATTTTGGTAGATGCTAATTATTGTCCTGCCTTTTATGATCTTTGCCAATTTTTATGTTGAACTTTGTTTTTTCTTTAGAGAAAATTAGAATAATTCTTTTTAAAAGCCTTATTTAAAAGTCAATTTAATATACAAATTTGTTCTATTCATTAAAAGCCATAACACTATACATTATAGTTCTGTAGGCTATGAAACTGAAAAATAAAATATTTACAGGGTTGGAAAGTGACATCTTTGAGGGTGCAAACTCATATTTATCCCTTTGTTAGCAATAGCTCAGCGTTTGAATGGATTATATATTTCACTGTATCGTTCTTTTGCTTTTACTAGAAACTTGGAGAAACTTCTGGACTTTGCTCCCTTTTCCTATACTTTGTAAGTTGGTCCTGTATATAATAAACCTGAGAATTCATTATGTGATCAGCATCTCAGATGTTTTACAAGGAGTAGAACTTGACCTGTCAAACTGTTAACATAATAGATAAGAGAATGTAGGAGTATTTCTTATCACTAATGACCTCAGATGTCCACAGTCAGGAAGGTGAGGAGATTATGCTTCTGTTAAAGATAAATGCAATTTTGGCTTATTTTGATTGACACTAAGATTATGTGGATACAAGCAAAGTGTAACCCAGAATACTAAGGTAATTTCTTCAAAATAGTGTTTACATGAACTCCATTTTAAACATTTATATGGTATTTATATATATATTATTTATACATATGTACATATACATTTATACAAATATACATTTATACATATTATGCATATTTATACATTAAACATTTATAAGATCCTTCTCTAGAGGATCTTCCTGACCCAGGAATTGAACTGGGGTCTCCTGCATTGCAGGCGGATTCTTTACTAACTGAGCTAATGAGGGAAGCCCTGTTAACTGCTAAGTCACTTCAGTCGTGTCCGACTCTGTGCAACCCCATAGACGGCTGCCCATCAGGCTCCCCCATCCCTGGGATTCTCCAGGCAAGAACACTGGAGTGGGTTATCATTTCCTTCTCCAATGCATGAAAGTGAAAAGCCAAAGTGAAGCCGCTCAGTCATGTCCGACTCTTAGTGACCCCATGGACTGTAGCCTACCAGGCTCCTCTGCCCATGGGATTTTCCAGGCAAGAGTACTGGAGTGGGGTGCCATTGCCTTCTCTGAGGGAAGCCCTATATGGTATTAAATTCCCTTAATATTAAGTCAGTTTCTACGTGGCCAGATATGGTACATTTTATTTTCTTTACACCTAGAGAGGGGTAAAATACCTTTTCTCACAGGATTTTTCCGAGATTTTAATGTGATATTGAATATATTTAAAAATACAGAGTACTAGAGAAGTTCAAGTGTATTTGTCATCTTAGGCTACCGTAACAAAATACCATAGGCAAGGCAGGTTGAACAATGAAAGTTTATTTTCTCACAGTTCTGGAAATGGGAAATTGGAGATCAAGATGTCACCATGGTCAGTTTGTGGTGAAAGCTCTCCCCTTTGGTTGCAAAAGGCCACCTTCTCACTGTGTGCTCATGTGATCTTTCCTCTGTGCAAGCATGAAGAAAGAGAGAGCGAGAAAGCGGAGTGTGAGCAAGGTCTCTGGTGTCTCTTCATAGAAGAGCATAATCTCTGCATGAGGGTCCTACCTCATGACTTCATCTAAAACCCTAATTACCTCCCAAGCTCCCACCTTCAAATACCATCACACTGAGGGTAGGGTTTTTCCATATAAATTTCTTCCTCTGATCTTGTCCCTCCAGCACAATCAACCACTTCCTCAATCCTGTGCAAAGGAAATTCAGAGAATTCTCCGTGGCTTATTTTTATAGGAGGGACAGAAAAAACAGATAAACATTAAGTCTGAAAGATTCAGTATAAATATTTATCCTCATAAATTACATTTTCTGTACTTTTTCTGACCTGTCTCATTTCATTATTTTTCTCTTTAATTTTAGTCACTTTCCTATAATTTCCTTTTTTCCTCTATCATTTTTCTTTCATATCTAATTCCCATACAGAAATTAAAGTTTTGGAGTAGGCAAAACCCTTTCAGAATAACAGAAGATCATCTAACTTGCTGAAAGTCAAACTCTGTTAGAAAGGGCAGAACTATATATAAAATAATTTTTCCTCCCTTCAAATCTAATCATTCTACCACTGAAACAGTCTGCTTTACAGAGTTGATATTTATTTAAAAATTATCACTGAGAGAAGAATATCTCAAAGTGCACATGCCCCTTAAAATAGACACACTAAAGAAAGCATATGGTTATTATTGTCCCGGAATTTGAATTCTGTATTAAAAATAAAATATGTAAGACATTATAACTTAGAATTAACTATGAGGTGCTATGTATATCATCATATATGTAGTTCAGTTCAGTTCAGTTCAGTCGCTCAGTCGTATCCAACTCTTTGCAATCCCATGAATCGCAACATGCCAGGCCTCCCTGTCCCTCATCTCCCGGAGTTCACTCAAACTCACGTCCATCAAGTTGGTGATGCCATCCATCCAGCTCATCCTCTGTCGTCCCCTTTTGCTCCTGCCCCCAACCCCTCCCAGCATCAGAGTCTTTTCCTATGAGTCAACTCTTCACATGAGGTGGCCAAAGTACTGGAGTTTCAGCTTTAGCACCATTCCTTCCAAAGAACACCCAGGGCTGGTCTCCTTTAGAAATGACTGGTTGGATCTCCTTGCAGTCCAAGGGACTCTCAAGAGTCTTCTCCAAAAGGTGAACATAATTCCTATAAAATTAACTTCATTTTACATTATTATATAGTGATATGCTCATTTTAATTTATAAATTAAAGATAGCTATATTTCTTACTAACCAGATAAACCACAGTATAAAAACCATTGAATATGGGAAAGCTATTTATATATTTAAGCTGAGAAAGGGACAACAGAGGATGAGATGGCTGGATGGTATCACTGACTCGATGGACGTGAGTCTCAGTGAACTCCGGGAGTTGGTGATGGACAGGGAGGCCTGGCGTGCTGCGATTCATGGGGTCGCAAAGAGTCAGACACGATTGAGCGACTGATCTGATCTGATCTGACACCACAACATTTAATAGAATTTTCACTATAATTCTTAATTTTTCTGTGGTTAGGAAAAGGAGATATCAGTAAATGTATTTTCTATTAATTTAATATAATGTTAAATAGTTTTTACACTTCAGACTAAAAATGTGGTTGACAATCTTTAATTGGCACACTTTAAGAAAAAGATGATATATCATAATCCATTCAGAAGGAGAATAAGAAGGAGGTTTGTGAGATGTAATCCATTATACTAAGGAAATTGTAAGCAAATGTTAGCTGTGCTTCAAATCTATTTGCAGGTCTTTCTAGGTGGCACAAGTGGTAAAGAACCTGTCTGCCAACGCAGGAGATGGAAAAGATGCAGATTTGATCCCTGGGTGAGAAAGATGCCATGGAGTAGGAAATACTTCCCTACCCCCAAATCCAGCATTCTTGCCTGGAAAATTCCATAGACAGAGGAGCCTTATAGGCTACAGTCCATGGGGTCACAGAGAGTCGAACACGACTGAACACACACACACACACAAATCTATTAGCAATTTTTACCTTGTTTTCTTCTGATTTCAAAAGAGAAGCAAGATGCGCTTTCTTTATTTACCTATACAGGTGTAATATCACTCTGGAAGTGTGTATGACAGAGTAAGAGTGATTCCCTATTCCAGGCCTTTGGCTGGAGGCAGAACTAGGCAGAAACTTAACTAGAATGGGAAGGAAGCTTGTCATGTATACCTTTTCATATTCTCTTATTTTGGAATCATGTGTCCAGAGGGTTGTAAAGAGTCAGACACGACTTAAGCGACTTAGCATGCATGTGTGCATGCATGCACAAAAACATATTTTTTCAAACAATTAAATTTGATATTAGTATAAAATCAAGAAAACAACCCTTTATATGTTATTACTCATCCAGGTGGATCTGCTGACACAGTGTGCTGAGCCCAGTGTTTGTAGTTTGCCAATGCCAGTTTCTTTCTTGGCATCCATTTACTTGTCTGGCTGCCACAGACCTTGGCGAAGTTGACCTAGCTTATCTTTTACTTCGATCTAATTAGGATATGATCTTACAGATACAAGATACACACATTTGATATAATAGCAGCACAAAAAGTCTCAGACGCTGCATTTAGGAACTTATTAGTTTCTATAGTGGTGGCAGAACAAATTAATGTTAAGAAATATTGTTGCTATTAAATATTCATTCTGTGAAGGTCCTCAAAAGTGACATCCCAGCTACTTTAATTCCCTTATTTCTTCTCAGAGACAGCTCTAGACAAGAAGTAATCTCACTGAGACAGACAAATTTGTATGGCTCTAATTTTCATATGAATTGAAAGATTAAGGAGGAGGCTTTGTGCCTGGAGTCTGTGAGACTGATAAAATTGGGCATTGCATATGTCAGAAGAAGGCACGTTATTGATGCCTAGGGTTTAGAGAGAACTGAGGCTGATGCAGAGTGTACATGTATTCTAGTTTTTATCCCTCCCCTAATGTGGAAAAGAAAGTTTTAAAAGTGCATGGTCTCCTTTATGGGTTGACTTCAGTAGTAAAGCAAATGCATCCTATTGCTCAATGCCAAAGAAAGAGAGGAGTTTTGAGTGTTCTGTTATGTCACAGTCCTGTGGTGAGCCCTGAAGCATAAATTGTAGACAAATCCCACAGCAGTAGTAAGGCAGACAAATTGCCTTTATGTGTTTTAAGGCATAAAAGTTAAGAGCAGATATAAGTAATAGCAAAAATTCATATGAGCTCAGGGGCAAGTTGTGGTTGGTATGGCAACTATCACTTTGAATTTTCTCACCTTTGTGTAAAATAAAATCCTAGCTATATTCTTTCCATTAATGGAACCACATAATAAGATGCTTGGTGGATATGAGACCTGTGTAGAGACCAGCATCTGAGTCCAACTAGACAGAATGCTAGTAATACAGGATGAAGCAGTTATATTTTTTTAATTAAAGATTGTGTCTCCAGGGAATAATAGGTATCAAATAGAAACTGAATAATCATACTCACTGGACTATGTTTTCTATTATATTATTCTTAGTTATAACCACATATTCACTCAATTTTTATTCATTTAGCAAATATTTATTAAGCTACTATTGTAGAATTGATGCTTTTGAACTGTGGTGTTGGAGAAGACTCTTGAGAGTCCCTTGGATTGCAAGGAGATCCAACCAGTCCATTCTAATGGAGATCAGCCCTGGGTATCCTTTGGAAGGAATGATGCTAAAGCTGAAACTCTAGTACTTTGGCCACCTCATGTGAAGAGTTGACTCATTGGAAGAGACTCTGATGCTAGGAGGGATTGGGGCCAGGAGGGAAAGGGGACGGCAGAGGATAAGATGGCTGGATGGCATCACTGACTCCATGGATGTGAGTTTGAGTGAACTCTGGGAGTTGGTGATGGACAGGGAGGCCTGGCGTGCTGTGATTCATGGGGTCACAAAGAGTCGGACACGACTGAGTGACTGAACTGAACTGAACTGAACTGAATTGTATACTTGTTGCCATTTTAAGAACTTTTTGAACAACAGTGAGCCAAAGACAGAAACACTTTTGTTCTCACAGAGCTTTCATTTTGTTGGAGTAGATTGGTTAAAAGTAAAACATAAACCATACTAAATCATTATAAATAGCATGCTATAAAGTATTTGGGGAGACTGATATTTTAAATAAGTGGCCAAGGAGGGCCTTACTGGGGAGCTGATTACTGAGTAGAGAACCAAAGGAAATGAGGGAATAGCCATGTACATATCTAGGGAAGTACAGCCCAGGAAATCCCTATGCCAATGGAGACTTCCTAGTGGCTGTGTTAGGAAAAGTCAGTAGTCGGGGCGGGAACTGATACTTGAAGACCAGACAGCTTTAAGGGAATGATCTCTGCAAGATACAGCCAAGATGATTGCAGTGGAGTGAGTGAGAAGGTGCAGCTATCAGATCCGGGTTTATATTTTGATAGTTGAGTGAAAAATGTTGATTGAATGATTAGATATGAGTTGTAAGAGAGAGAAAGAGGTCAAGATGAGGCCTGGGTTTTGTTGTTGCATTGTTGCTGCTGATGCTGCTTGTTCATTGCTTGAGGAACAAAAATAATGGAGTTTCCATTTACTTAGAGCCAAGAAATAAGTGCTTTAGGGGTGACAGTGGAATATCAGCATTTCAATTTTAGAAGTAGCAGGCATGATAGACAATTAGTAATATGATTTGAAAGGTCAAGTTGGAGATAAAATATGTAATTTTCACCATATACATTGCATTTAAAGCTGGAGGATTGGATAAGACTGCCTAAGAGATCAAGATCCATAAAGATCCATAAAGGTATCAAACCAATGTCCCACCCTCTAATTTCTGACATTGATACCATTAGTATCATCACATGGTCACATCTGGGGCTTGAACTCACAGACCATAGAATCTGCAGCTGAATTCTGACAAAATTGTTTGGCTCATTTCTGACCAACATTGTTAGCCAACTATCCCGAGGGGGAGAAAGCCTGGTTTGTATCAAGTTCTTGGCTCCATCACAGTCCAGCTTCCCCATGGCATTGCTTGTTACAATATCCATGGGCCACACACTTTGAAGGAGCCACTTCAGTGTCTCTCTATTTTATTATACTTTTTAAATTGAATTTATCATTTTTTTAAATTGCCTTTATCTATCTATCTACCAAAAGCATGATAGGACATAAACTCTTTGATAGGGTAGACTGCATTCTGTCCACTGGCTTCTGTATTTCTCTGCACAGCAAAATGCTTGGCGCGTAGGATCTGGTCAATACAGTACAGATCACGATGTGGTCTTGTTAGGGAAGTGTGTAATTTTCTTGGTTCTGTCTCATCACCACAAAAATTTGAAGCGACAGATGTTAAAGCCCTCGGACAGAACATGTTCCAGCTCTTGGACAGATGGACAGACCGTGTTATAGCTCTCAGATCAGTGTTACAGCTCTGTGTTACAGCTCAGTTTTATTTAGAAAATAAAAGGGAAATACATCCCCGAGGTGTGAGAGCATGCCAACCCACAAGACGTGGAGAGAAAGGAGAGAGTCCCGGCCCTTTGGTTCTTCTTTCAATATGTTTTTTCCTCCCCCTGGGCCTGCCCTATGTAAACTGGGCTAGCCAGGAGTGCTGTTTGTTCTACCTGAGGTCCTCACTCTGGTCCTCGGACCTTCCTTTGTTCTATTTTTGCGGGCTTTTCCCTTTCTTGTCTTTTAGCCACCGTCATTCTGTACTCCTTTTTCCTATTCATTTAAAGTATATTCTTTGATTTTGCTCTTAGCAATAACTTTTTGAATCTATCTTCTTGTGCAAGAGAAAATAAAAAATAAACAAATGAAGCTACATCAAACCAAAAAACTTCTACACAATAAAAGAAACCATTAACAAAAGAAAAAGGTTGCATGTTGAATGGGAAAAAATATTTATAAACCACATATACAATATAGGGTTAATATCTGAATTATGTAAAGAACTCACACAATTCAGCCAGCTTCCCAGATGGCTGTAGTGATGAAGAACCCACCTATCAATGCAGGAGGCATAAGAGATGCAGGCTCAACTCCTGGGTCAGGAAGATTGCCTGGAGAAAGGCATAGCAATCCATTCCAGTATTCTGCCCTGGAGAATCCCACGGATAGAGGAGCCCGGTGGGCTACGCTCCATAGCGTCACAAAGAATTGGACAGACTGAAGTGACTTAGCATACATACAACTCAATGGAAAAAAAAATCCAATTAAAAAGTGGACAGGGCAGAATGGCTGCTATCAAAAAGTCTACAAACAATAAATGCTGGAGAGGGTGCAGAGAAAAAGGAACCCTCTTACACTGTTGTTGGGAATGCAAACTAGTACAGCCACCATGGAGAACAGTGTGGAGATTCCTTAAAACACTGGAAATAGAACTGCCATATGACCCAGCAAGCCCACTGTGGGCATACACACCAAGGAAACCAGAATTGAAAGAGACACATGTACCCCAATGTTCATTGCAGCACTGTTTACAATAGCCAGGACATGGAAGCAACCTGGATGTCCATCGGCAGATGAATGGATAGAAATCTGTGGTACAGATATACAATGGAATATTGCTCGTCTATTAAAAGGAATACATTTGAATCAGTTCTAATGAGGGGAATGAAACAAGCCTATTATACAGAGCGAAGTCAGTCAGAAAGAAAAACACCAATACAGTATATTAATGCTGCTGCTGCTGCTGCTGCCACTAAGTCACTTCAATCGTGTCCGACTCTTTGTGATCCCCTAGATGGTAGCCCACAAGGCTCCCCTGTCCCTGGGATTTTCCAGGCAAGAACATTGGAGTGGGTTGCCATTGCCTTCTCCGGTATATTAACGCATATATATGGAATTTAGAAAGACGGTAATGATGACCCTATATGTGAGATAGCAAAAGAAACCCAGATGTAAAGAACAGAGTTTTGGACTCTGTGGGAGACGGTGAGGGTGGGATGATTTGAGAGAATAACACTGAAACATGTATATTATCATATGTGAAACAGATTGCCAGCCCAGGTTGGATGCATGAGACAAGGTGCTCAGGGCTGTTGCACTGGGATGACCCTGAGGGATGGGATGGGGAGAGAGGTGGGAGGGAGGGTCAGGATGGGGAACACATGTACACCCATGGCTGATTCGAGTGAATGTATGGCAAAAACCACCACAATATTGTAAAGTAATTGGCCTCCAATTAAAATAATTTTTTAAAAAAGTGGACAGGGGACTTGAATAGACCCTTTGCCAAAGAGGACAAACACATGGGCAACAGGCACATGAAAAGATGTTCGACATCACTAGTCATCTTGGAAATGCAAATCAGAACCACAATGAGATATCACTTCACACCTGTCAGATGGTTATTATCAAAAAGACATAAATAATAACTGTTGGCAAGGATGTGGAGAAAAGGGAACCCTTAGGCACTTCTTGTAGAAACATAAACTGAGGCAGTCACTATGGAAAACATTATGGAATTTCCTCAAAAATTAAAAATAGAACTATCATATGATCCAGCAATTCACCTTTGGGTATTTTTACAAAGAAAACAGTAACACTAATTGGAAAAGATATTTGCACCCCCTATTACAGCAGTATTTACAAAAGCTAAGATGTGGAAGCAACCTTAGTGTCCATCAGTAGATGAATAGGTAAAGAAGATATGAGGTACACACATTTCTATACAAATACACTCACACCTACAACCCCCTCACACACAATGGAGTATTACTCAATCATTAAAAGGAATTAAATGTTGCTGTTTGCTACAAGTGGATGGACCTAGAGGACATTATGCTAAGTAACAAAGAGTTAAGGGTAATTGTCATCTCCTTTTATTAGTTGATAAGAGTTTAATATTTGATAATCATTTTTACTTTCCCCAGTCTTTTTTCTTTTGACTATTGTTTGTGTGTGCTATAATGAAATGTTCATAAATTAGTATTTTATCTAAATCACCTTTCAGTAATTTTTTTTCACTAGTTGCAGCTTGATCTGGTGTCCTTTTACATCTCTGGCTTGATGGGTTTACCAACATGTTATTTTTTCCTGCCCACTCATGACTTCCTTTGTGGCTTAAAATCAGTCTGGTTCTCTTAAGTAACGGTAATCTTGATAGTGGAGAGGGTGAGCAGACTCCCATTCTGAGGGCTGACTATGTAGAAGCATCAAATAAGTTACTCTTCACCCTGGGCTTAGCTGCAATGATAGTCAGGCTCCAGCTTTAAGTGGAGAGAATGCTTAACCTACAGTCATAGGGCCAGCCACCACATGCCACATGGCTCTCTGTGGGTCTCCAGAGATGTCTAAGTGTTCTCTGTTAGATCTGAAAAGCATGTTTGGTCCTTCCTCTTGAGCATCTCTAAGGAATGCTTTTCTGCTATATCTTCATCTTTAAAATTTTTACCCACGGACTCTTGGGTACTGTTTTCCAGATTCTCTTAAGACCAGAAAAGGAAAATCTTGAGCTTGATTTTACTCTCTACCCAGGTTCCAATAGACTCTGTGTCTTTGTTTCTTCATAGGGAGTCCCATTTTCTTGCCCCAGCAACTCCTCTGACAAAGAGCAATGGTTAATAATCACATTGCACTGGACCTGAGAGAAGAGAGCTTCGTGGAATCCAAGATTGCTGCTGTACCTTCAGATAGATTCCACGTATACTTGATGAGCACATGTGTTCCTTAGAAGTGACCCAAGTATTCTTGCTTTATTCCTTTATTTAAACGTGGAATGCTTCACTCTCATCACTTTCCCAGTCAGTAAACATAGCTATTTCTTCTAAGTTCACCTTAAATAATATTTCTCTTTGAAGTGTTCCAAGTTTGCTTTTAGTTTTCTCCTGTGTATTATTTATTCTATAATAGTTTCATATGCAATATTCTTGCTATCCTTTAAAACATATTTAACACAGGTTGCCCCCAGTTTAAAAATTAGGTATAGGGCAAAGAGGGATACTAAATGTTCTGAAGTAATACCATATGCAACAAAAACTTCTTCACTTTAAGTACTAATAGGATTTAGACAAGTATCCTCAATGTATGTGCTGAGTGGCAGGAGCTGGGCTTGCATGCTGTGCAGAGCACATGCCCTGGCTCTGAGCATTCCCCAGCAGCAGCTGCTCTAGATTTCAAAGGCCAGTCTCTCCTAATCCTCCAAATTTTAAAGAGAATCTAGACATAGGAATTTTATATGAGAATTCACAATTAAAAAAAAAATACTGCAACGTATTTTTAGAATTTAAAGTGCCGTGCTAACCAAATAAGTGTACCGGTGAGTGACCAGCTAACAATTTTTGATAGAAAGCCAGCATAGACCGTAAATCTTTTCTCTTTGTGTTTCACCGCCATCCAGGCAGTAAAGCTTTTATTGATCTTACACTGTGTGTCATCACTGTATGTTTTTATACGTACTCAATTTTTCTGTCTTCTTTATTAAAAGTACATATTCCTTGATGGCAGAGATGTACTCATTCTATTAACCTTTGCATTGTCTAGTTAATGCATCCTTCACAGGATGAGCTCAATAAAATCATATTAACTCCTTTTCTCCCTCATTAAAGTTACCTTTCATACGCATTCAGCTAAATGCCAAATGAAGAATCTATATGAATAAAGTCAGTCAAAATAACATGGGAAAAAATGATAAGCTTTACCCTCAGGAGTATTTGCTTATGAAAGACTGTTGCATTAACTTCAAGTCTGTCTAGGTGATGAATAATAGAGTAAACTCGATCTGTGTTATTTCTGTGTTTCCTGTGTTCATCTCCTATGTTCATTTCTGTGTACATGCAACTGTGTGAGCTCCTCACTCTAGATTTCAAATTTATATTAAAAAAAAAAAAGGGTCGACTTGGTATTTTCTCTAGGAATTGAGAAGGAAACACAGGTAACAGACACACATTTGTTTTTGTTCTTTTTCATTCCTGTGCTGTGTTCTGCTTAGTCGCTCAGTCATGTCCAACCCTTTGCAACCTCATGGACTGCAGCCCATCAGGCTCCTCTGTCCATGGGCATTCTCCAGGGGATCTTCCCAATGCAGGGATTGAACCCAGGCCTCCCGCATTGCAGGGAGTTACTTTTTCAAATGAAGATTTTATCTGTTTAACATTTTTAGAGGAAATTGTGTTTTCAAATGTTTTTGGATTTGATAGTCATACTCTCTCTAACTACCTGGTTTTAAGTGCCTCCAGTACTTTTTTACGTGTAACTCAGCTTTTAAGAATACATAAAGTGATTATCACTGCTAGGGTAAAGTAAAAGTAAGGTCAAGTTTGGCATAAAGGAAAAAAGTCACCAATTTAAACAATGATAATAATATTTATAATGTAGTGAGTACTTATTATGTCCTAGGATCTAGCCAAATGATTATTAACTCATCTAATCTTTGTCAGCAGCCATTTGAAAAATTAATATATCTCAATTTTATGTATGAGAAAGTGAGGCATATAAGCTTTACTTGTCCAAAGATCAAGAGCGATAGCACGTGGAGGACACAAGATTCTAATCTAGTGCATCTCTCTCCAGAGGTCTCCATGAGATATACTTATTCACACATTACAGTGTCTGCCACTAAGAAGGATAAAGTGTTTTCAGTGTTAGAAGAAATGCACTGTACTAACTGACATAACATTGTTATTAAATCCATCAAGGAACGAGGCTGTTGGGTGAGTATTTGAGCGTAACTATTAATAAGTTCATATTGAGAATACATAGCTCATCCTCTGCAGGTGTAAAGGGGCTCCTCATCAAACAGTAGGATACAAGTCCCATAGCCTACAATGTGACTAAGACATACTACTCTAACTACCTATTTTATTCCAGGGAATGTAAAAAAAGAAAAAAAAAATCACATCTCTTTAGCAAATCCTTTGAGTTAGGTAAACTTTTATCTAACTAAGAATTATAAATCTCTGTGAGACCCAAGGGTCACACTACTAATCCAATTAAAACTGTTGCCCTCTGTCCACTGGAGAAATCAGCATTGTTCTTTATGACTGAATCCTGTTCTAACTTAACAAAGAGTTTTGGTGCTCTCATTTTGTTTAAATTGTTTCCTGGGGCCTTATTCCATAGTGGTATTAATAGAACTTAGAGATTCCAGTGTCTAAACATTACACTTTTCAGAAATGGAGGAAACGAAGCGGGTGGGGTGGGGGAGGTTGACAGGTGCAGATTAAGACAACAAACACGGGCAGCCTTAGAAAACAAGCTCCAGGATGTCGTTTTGAAATTTTCTCACCTTCTTTCTTTCCTTTTTTTAAACTAAAAGATTGAAATCTACAAATAAGACTATGAGAAATGTGAAACCCGAGTTTTACTCTTATTAAATTTTGGAGTCTAGATTTCTATAACTCATAAAGAGACTCTGAAGTGAGTGCAATAGAGATCAACAATGATAATTTTAAGTAACACCCATGAAGAAGTGCTCAGGGAGTGAGGAATTATTTAGTGTGAAACAGAGAAGATTGGGAAATAATTTAAACATTGTTCAAAGATATGAAGAAAAATTATTCATCTCCTTCCTATTGAGAGCTAACAGCAGGAAATGGGTTTTTGCTGCTGTCTGAGGAATTCATGATATTACAGAAAATAGTTTCCTCAGGCAAAAGTTTTTAGGTATTTTTTTCAGGACTGCCTGATTGAAAGAGGTTTGTGGATCTCTTTTTTTTGAAGATCTTTAAACACAAAATGTTTCTTAATCAGTTTGGTGTTTTTTAGACATAATTCTATAAAATATGTAGGGATGAAAATAATACAATTTCCTGAATCCTTAAATCTAAAATTGGAGTCAGGATCATTTTTCTCTTGTGAAATGGTTGTGGTAAATATAAAAAATAAATATAACCAAATATATCATATTCTAATGCTTCATCTTTTGATGAAGAATATTTGCGTGCATCTATATACACAGACATTTGTCTTAGAAATGCACATGTGAAAATTAAAATGATGAAATTGTATTAAACTGCTTGAGGGAAACCTCATGATGCATTATGTGATATAACTTGACCTTGCAAACCTAAGAAATACCCCCAAATATAATGAAAGCACTTCATTGTCAAAATAAAATGACTAAAATTTGATTTATGCAGCTCAAAAATGTTCCCTTCAGGGGGCCAGCCTGCCTGCTCCCTCCCTTTTCTCTGCACACATGCTCTGCCTGGGAATTGGCGTTCAGTGACATCCTCAACCAAAGGCTCATGGATGTTCTCTGAACTGGTCCAGCTGTGGACCATGACTAGAGCTCTATCTTGACTCAGGCCGCTGGATTCAGGGGATGATTCACAAGTTATGTGTCTCAGGCAGCTTTTAAAAAGCTATTGTTGACCTGTGTTAAGGGCATTTTCTTTTTCTCCGTAGCTGTGGGATAATACTTTTTAAACAATACTTTTTAAATAGTGTGTTTAATTTTCAGCATCATACACATGACACAAGACTGAAGACTTTATTTTCCAGTATCAAAGGCATTGAAATCTCATTGGTTAAGACAGCTAACGTTTTAAATTTAAGGTTTATAATAATTTGGAAAAAGGGGCTGATTGAAAATTATTTTTACTTAGCAAATCTTTCCCTTAAATTGTTCTAAATTGCAGCTTGAGCTAAATTGCAGGAGGAGTGCTTAAAATACTTAAGTGAGTGTATGATTTTGAAACACTTTCAGAAACACCCACATGCTTACAATTTACATGCTAGCTGGAAAGCATTTCTATTTTTTTAGACCGAGTTCCTTAGCACCTCCATAGGATTTTGTTGGCCTAGTTTGAATATTTTACTTAAAACTAATACAACTACATTCATTTAACATCTTGCCACATCTTTTCCCATGTGACCTGAGTTGGTAAGTTTTCATCCTATTTTTATGTTGTCATACAATAAACATAGTTGATTGCTAAATTTGACCAGTCTTTTAAAGGTCCTAAAGACAACATGTTCATACACATTATTTCCTGAAATTCCCAATTGCACTGAAATTATACTCAAAAGCTTTTTGTATAGACTTTCTCTGATCACATTTATTAAGTACCTGCTGTATGTTAGACATTGTGCTTGATCATGTGGGCACTAAAGGTTTTAAGGTAGATATCATCTCTGATCCCATTAAGCTTAATGGGAGATACAGCTAATGGGAGTTAAGATAAAGGTGATCAGGGGTCTAATAGAGCATGAAAGGGGATCTTGTGGGAAAAGTTCTCAGTGGTAGAAGCCACAGAAGATTTCTAAAATGAGAGAGTATCTGCAGGGAAACAGTATGCTTTATGATTGACAGGTGAGGGTGGGAAAGGGTCTACTAACCAGGAGGGATTAAATGGTCTGTGTTAAAGTCCAGTGCCTTTAGAGGATTGAAGGAAGATGAATCTGAGCAGTTTGTTGCATGGGACAGGAAAGTGTAAATAAATGAAGTTTGAGAATTAATCAGGGGTCATTGCATAAAGGACCATGTTGGACCCTGTTCAACTCACACTTCACACTGTGAGTAATGAGGCATCCTTGAAATATTTAGAAAGGGTAAACACATAAATAGATTTATTTATTTTTAAAATTTTTCAAAAATATTACTATATCTAATAGTGGAAAATTGGAGGCAATAAAAATGGATCTAAAAAGACTGTTAAAGGAGACTGCTGTAATGTTCTAGGCAGCTTTGGTATATTTAAATAATAACCTAGAATAATATCTCAGGGAAGGCAATGGCACCCCACTCCAGTACTCTTGCCTGGAAAATCCCATGGATGGAGGAGCCTAGTGGGCTGCAGTCCACGGGGGTTGCTAAGAGTCGGACATGACTGAGCAACTTCACTTTCACTTTTCACTTTCATGCATTGGAGAAGGAAATGGCAACCCACTCCAGTGTTCTTGCCTGGAGAATTCCAGGGACGGGGGAGCCTGGTGGGCTGCCGTCTATGGGGTCGCGCAGAGTTGGACACGATTGAAGTGACTTAGCAGCAGTAGCAGCAGAATAATATCTACAAGTTAGAGAGAAATAGAAAGGGAGTGAATCTGGTTTGTTGATTGATAGACTATAGGATAGTAAGGGAGAATGACAAGATGATTTTTAGGTTTTAATATATTCAGTTTTATGTAGGACTTCCCAGGTGGTGTCTGCCAATGCAGGAGACTCAATTAAATGGGAAATTGAATATATATAGATATAGATAGATAGATAAATAGAAAACAGTTTGCTCTTCAAATGTGTATATAAAGGTCAGGAGAAAAACATACTGATGGTCCAAATCTTGAAGTCATCAAACAGTGGTCACAACAGCCATTGAGTAGCCCACCCAGGGAGGAGAGCAATAGAGCAGACCTTAAGGGTAGGCTGTTTAAGCATCAGAAAGATGAGATGCCTATACTTTATGCTTTAACTAGTCACATAAAATTCACTTTTCAGCCAATAGTTTCATATCTGTGGCTTGAGAAGTGAACAATTCATAAGAAAGTGGAAACTCAGAGTTGAACTTTTTAAAAAATGAATTTAATAAAGAGGGATTGAGTGAAAGTCACTCAGTTTTGTCTGCCTCTTTGCAACCCCATGGACTATACAGTCCATGGAATTCTCCAGGTCAGAATACTGGAGTGGGTAGCTGTTCACTTCTCCAGGGGATCTTCCTAATCCAGGGATCAAACCCAGGTTCAGTGTTCAAATTGAAGAGGTATTTTTAAATGGGAAAGACTTGAGTCATTTTTAATATCAATAGGAAAATAGAATTATCCTCTCTGTAGTAAGGAGAAAAGATGGCTTTCATCTCAGCAGGAAGAAGATAGGAAAGAATTGGAGCAGATGCTAGTGACTACTTCCTTATTTAAATCCCTTCTCCCATGGCATATCTAAAGTACAATTTTCTGAGGTGTTCTTTTTTATTAGTTTATTTCTTGTGTTAGTCTTGTCTATTATTGCTCCTAAGTACCTTGAAAGTTGCCAATCACAGTTTAGAGCACCTCTGAGGCTAGGGATGTTGTTCAGGATTATCCCCCAAATAAGTGCTGAGAATTTAGGACAAAATATTTTATTTCTTTTCTTTCTTATAGAAAAAGAGAATACTAACAAATCATGAAAATGCAGCACCAACCAGTTTCTCTGCCATCCTCAGGCCCCCTGGCTTTTTTGCTTAAATATAGGCTGCATGGCCACTCTGAGGGGAAATGAGATATGCCCTGTAATCTGTGATTAAAATAATTCAGTTTCCTTGCTTTCTATATATTTAGATATATAGATAAATATAAATAGATTAGTGAGAGATTGGTCTTTTTTTATCGTAAATAAAGGTAGAGAGGGTTTTGTTCTACTTCACCAACTGTATCATTTCTGACTAGCATGAGGAATAAAAACATCTCCCAGTCCTCCTTTCATTGGTGTTTTCTGGTCTAGCTCACAAATGCCCTGTTGGGGAGCTGTGGGTGATTTCTATGTTATTTACCCAGCATATGTGTAAGAAAAGCCAATTCTGAGGCGCAAGATGCTTCTTGCTAAGGGCCATTCTCCACTTGAAAGGGCGGGACCAAACAGGCTGGATACTACTGGGCCGTGCGCAGTGGCCAGGGACACCTATTCACTGCGAGTGTTATCTTGATATTCCCCCTTCAATTACAAAAAAAGTGATAATCTAAGAATGGTTATGACCAAAGGCATCCTCAGGTTTGGCAGATACTGCTTTAGTGATAGTCAACATGATGATGAACTTATATCATTTGTGGATAAATTTCTAAGGTATTTTTTAGATCGGGTAAGACAGGTTTCCTATCAACAGCTAATGTAGAATTAACTACGCTGTGTGTACTCTTAACTAAGTGTAAGAGTCACACCAGGTCCCACAGCTGAAATATGCCAAAGCTTTGTATTTGTTTTTTCTTTCAAAAATGTAATATAGTCAAATGATATATAATGACTAAATTCAAAATATCTTTGAAGAAAGTAATTTTTTTCTTCCTGCTGCCATTCTATGTCCGCATTGTGGATGACACTATTCTGTATTTTGTTTACATCTCTGTTTTGTGTTTCATGCATAATTTTCTAAAAGTTGTGTATTTAAATGTCCATGGAATGAATTTCACAGCCTTTATTTGTCATTGTCTTCCCTACTGAACCTGTGTGCCTTCCCTGTCCTCTGGCTACCCAAGGGACACATATAATTAGCATACATACTTCAGGTTTCCTTTTCCATCAATGGCTAATTGGTACTTGAGTTTACTTCATGACATTTAAGAGAGAGAAGAAAGACAAAGTAGCTTGAGAAAAGTTGTATTTTATTTATACCAGATGTTATTTTCCAAATCCTCCTTTTAAATTGAAGTCGGACTATTGGAAAACGGGGTGCTGTGCACATGGATCCATCTGCACATAGACACATGCTGCTCCATGAGTGGAATCTGGCTTAAAGGTGCTATATGACAGCTTGTATTTGCTTCCTAGTTATCCCACAGCAGGGAGATGTTTGGATCTGGAATAAGAGTTGTTAATAGACATTGCGAAAGTTGTCTATTGGCACCAAACATGTAAACATTTAGTATTGTGCAGAGTCTGGGTACATGAGACATTATTCAGAAAATTTTCCACAAGAGCATAACTATTTCTCTGTCTGCTTCTATGAAACAATTTTTCTTCATCCCATTTTCTCTCATGCCTCAATATAGCGAAACTCAGCATGAGTCAAAATCACACAAGTATTCAATAACTTCTTGTCTATTCGTAAGACTGTATTTCACTCTTCTTATAGACTATGTTTTCCTTTTTCCTTAAATTCTTAAAAGAAATGGATCCCACCGTGATTTTTATTATTAATGTCTCTTTCTTATAACTAGGACTTGAGTTACCCACAGACATTGTACACTGGGATGTGTACAATGATTCATTTAACAGAGAATTCTGACCATATGTTTTTTTGTGTGTGTGCCTATTTATTTCCTTTTGTCTTACTCTTTGTGAAAATTGAACAATTGCTTGTGTCCAACCCCAAAATATTGTTTCACAGGCTAATATCAGTTTGGAGAACATGGAATAATGAAGTGTTGTGGATCACCCTTGATGTTCAAAACTGCTCTCATACATCATGGTGGACTGTTCTTAAACTAGTCTTCCAGGATTCTATTAGAACATGCCACCTTACTAAAATTCTTTGTGATGAATTTGCTCTATATTACCTCCTCTCCTAGTGGTGGACATATAATTTCCTGGATGCTTTCATAAAAATCTCTCATACAAGTTATTTCCCAGAAAATCTCTCTCATCTGTCTATTATAGGTCTCAGCACATATGCGCTAAGAAGACTCAGATAATTACATTTTCTATTACCACCAAAATCATATTCTAAGAATATTTTGTGAGGATCCTTAAAATAATATATATTTATTATAAACCAATTTATATTTATTTCTTGTTGCTCCTTTTAGTACTATAATATTCAGTGGTTTTAAAAATATTTAAGTGTTTTACCTATTTATTATCAATATCACTTTTCTTTTCCTCTGTCCAAATTGAGTTTAATTCCTGGGAGAATAAAAGTCATTTGGAGTTGTGCTCTTGTGCCTTGAAGAATACACAGCATTTTAATTTCAGATGACTTTTTTTTTACATAGGCAAACAAACAATGCATAAACCTTGAAATTTCCCATAAATCTGTATTTTTTTTTTTCAAGTCACTCAGTCAAGTCTGACTCTTTGCAACTCCATGGACTATAGAGTCCATGGAATTCTCCAGGCGAGAATACTGGAGTGGGTAGCCTTTCCCTTCTCCAGGGGACCTTCCCAACCCAGGGATTGAACCCAGGTCTCCCCATTGCAGGCAGATTCTTTACCAGCTGAGTCACAAGGGAAACCCAAGAATACTGGAGTGGGTAGCCTATTCTTTCTCCAGGGGGTCTTCCCAACCCAGGAATTGAACTGGGATCTCCTGCATTGCAGGCAGATTCTTTACCAATTGAGCTATCAGGGAAGCCCATAAATCTGAATAACACCAGGAAAAAATGGAAATGAGTGTTTTTTATTTCTAATTAAATTTGGTGTTCTAAGCTTCAAATTCATGCTTTCTTCTTATTTATTTTTTTATCTTACAGCCATAAGTTTCCAGGTAGGTGTCCAATTAAGTGGCAGGAGGTCCTTGGTATTGCTGTTCTGTCCAGGATCTGCTGTGTCCCACGTAGAATCATGAATTCCACTCACTCTAATTTGGCTCTGACCACTTGTCTTTCACTGAGATGGTTCATGTTCACTCTGTTCAGCTAAACACATTTATCAAATTTTGGATCTAATCTTACTTGATTCTTAGCAGTTGTCCCCAACACTTACTACTTTTTTGAAACACATGTCCCTTGGCTCTTCTCATCTCCCTCTCTCTGACAACTTCTAAGTGTCCTTGGCAGCTTTCACTGAACTTTAAATCTTGGCTTTTTCAAGGTTCTGTCTTAAGCTTTTGTTCTTCCTTTCTATACTCTTTCCCTTAGAGATCTCAGCTAGAACTAATGGCTTCATTTATCATTTATGGCTAATAATTCTCAAATTTAAAATCTCTATCCAAGAGCTTTTTAAAATGATCTGTTGTACATTTATCCAACTGGATGTATCATAGCTACCTAAGGTTTCACAGGTCTTAAATAGAATACAGATTCTCTCTCTGTCTCCCTCCAAGAAGATTTTTCTCCATAGTCATGAGTGGGTCCAAATTCCACCAGAAACCTGAATCATCTTTGGTTCCTTCCTCTCCATCTCCTTCCTTAGCTAATCATCACCAGGTTATTTCAATTTTGTATCTAAAATATATCCAATCCAATCCACCTCTCTCCATTTCCAGAGTCACTTCTTTATCCTGAGCCACCACAGTGTCTCACCTGGAATAATGCCATACTCTTACAACTAACATTCTTGATCCTCTTTAACCGGTTCTTTGTACTGCAGTCAGTACAATTTGACTTGTAAAAAGCTTATCTCATCATGTCATCTCTATGCTTAAAATTTTGTTTAATGTCTAACCACTTACAAACTTGACCTATGCTGTGTTTAATCACTAAGTTATGTACAATTCTTTGTGACCCCATGGACTGTAGTCCGCCAGGCTCCTCTGTCCATGAGGATTTTCCAGGAAAGAATACTGAAGTGGGTTGCCATGCCCTCCTCCAGGGGATCTTCCCAACCCAGGGATCAGACCCAGGTCTCCCATATTGCAGGTGATTCCTTGACCATCTGAACCACCAGGGAAGCCAAACTTGACCTACAGGCCATATAAGTTCTGGCCCATGCCTCTTTTCCAGCTTTGTCTCCTACCATGCCTCATCACACTCATCCGTACAACACTGTCTTTGTTTCAGTTTCCCCCGCATGACATGCTGCTTCCCACTCCAGGGCCTTTCTTACGTACTAATATCTTTGGCTATATGATCTCTCCCCTCCTATTTTTTAATACATTAATTTTCAGAGCTTGTTACCTTTTTGTCACAACCCTTAATCATCTAGATTAAATCAGGTGTCTTGTTAAATGCTCTGATTAGATCTTGTTGTGGATTGAATGTTTACGTCTCCCCCAAATTCCTATGTTGAAGCCCTATACCACAGTATGGCTATACTTGGAAATGGGACCATAATTTAAGATTTACCAAGGTCATGAAAGTAGGACCCTGATCCCAAGGGATTAGTCCCTATAAGAAGAGACACCAAAGAGAGAGCTCTCCTGCCCTCTTTCTCTCCCTCCTCAACTACCCCTGTCTCTTTATTTGAGAATTTACTGGGAAAAGACCAGCTGAGGCCATGGTGAGAAGATGGCCATCTGAGAGCCAGAATGAGAGCTCTTACCAGAAACCACCTTGTTGAACCTTGATCTGGGACTTCTAGTTTCCAGAAATGTAAGAAAAATTTTTCTCTGTTGTTTAAGGCACCTAGTCTATGGTGTTTTGTTATGACTACTTGAGTGCACTAATGCAAACTTGTCCTTTCTCTTTGAAACATTCATTATGACTCTAAATTATAAATTATTAAATTAGTCCCTTTATGACTTCCTCTCCTTAAGGAACAGTAGCCTACAGGAAGTTTAGGATTGGACTTGTGTTGTTTAGCACTTGCCTGTAGTGTCTGTCTGTGTCATGGATATCCAGTAAGAAACACAGATTGAGTGAATGTCCAGGAAGTGTACTGAAAGGGTTAACTCTTGGAAAATCAGTAGTTCAAAAAAGATCCCAGAAAGAACTTCCAATCACAGGTAAAATAACTGAGGGTAGGACAATAAAAAGTGTATTTTAGTAGAGCACCTTGGATATTCATCAATAGTTCTAGTCATTGCTAAAATAAGTATATAAAGTTCAAAATCCAGCATGGTTTCATCATCTGTCAGCAGTCTTTTATCCATTCCTTTATCCTCACAACTTTCCTACAAGGCCTGTTATTTTGAAATAAATATAGAGTTATCAGCAGTGTCCAAATACTGCAACTTGAAGCTATGGCGACTTGAAACTACTACTTATCTGCCTGAATAATATTCTCCCGCCCGCTTCTATCTGGTTGACAAACTCAGCTTTAAGTCACTGGTTCTCAACTTTGGGACTTTGGAATAAGCTTCAGGAAATGTGAGTGCCATCTAAAATTATATGCTCCTTTTGTATAAATGCACAGATAGGTATTTTTGTGAGTTAGAATGAGAGAAATCTTGAAAGATATATGAAATAATTTGGGAGCCTGAAAAATAAACTCTAGGAAGAGGTAATTTTACCCCTGGTAAATTACTAATGCAGCCATTAAGGGGAAAAATGAGGAAAGCTCTGTCTTCCCCTAACGCATTACTCAGAGAAAGAACACTGCCTAGAGTGTAACCAGGACTTGAGGTTGTCACTATCCGCCCTCAAGTCCCATTTCTACATTCTATTTATTGCCTCACTTCTTTTTTTCCTTTGTAATGCTAAATATTTTAAGGTATGAATTAGCCATTCACTGCCTTAAGCTCTTCAGAGTAGTAAAAGTTCAGTTTTAATCAAGTAAATAAATTTCTAACTCTGAAACCAGCAGCTGAATGACAGTTATACTGTTAACCAGAAATTTTTAGTCAGTGGTAAAATATTGAATGATTCAAGTAGAAAGATATATATCAAAACTATTATTGGAGCAATTAGATTTAAAATATAGTTATTTAATATCAAAGAGTATTCAAAGGCATGCATAACAGAAAAATTTACAATGATTTGATTTCTCTGGCTAAATCAGTTGTTCAAATCTCTAAGTTTTTTTTAACTTTCCCTCTTTGGCTGAATTAATACCTTTAGATTTTAAAGTTGAGCTAACACATATTATTATAAAATATAGTTAATACATATATGGATTTAAAATGAGTTAATGGAACTAAATATATCCTATTATTCATTTCAAATACATAATTATTTAAGGTAATGGATGCCTAGAAATAGAAATATATTAGGCATGGAGAAAAACCCAGCCACTCATATTATCCAAATAAAGAGTTTTATTTCCTGTAGCAGCAACTTTAAGCACCTATCAGGTACCCATTTCCCTTTTTCTTATTAAGGGAACAGTGGCTTTATTGGGGTTAGAAGGGTAGCTAGCTAAACATTACATTTTCTCATCTCTCCTACGGGTAGGGGTGAATAATGAGACATAAACAGGAGTAACTGGGAAGACTTGTGAGAGCACTCATTTGAAGGAAGCTGAGTCATCTAGGAGGATGCCCTCATTTTCCCTTTCTTTCTCCTCCTCCTTTGGAACACAAAAATGAGAGATGAGCCTTCAGCATCTTGCAACATTGGGGTAGCCTTTTGGCTTAGATGGTAAGGAATATGCCTGCAATGCAGAAGACCTGGGTTCTATCCCTGGGTCAGGAAGATCCCCTGGAGAAGGGAATGACAACCCATTCCAGTATTCTTGCCCGGAGAATTCCTTGGAAAGAGGAGCTTGGTGGGCTGCAGTTCCTGGGGTCACAGAGAGTTGGACATGACTGAATGGCTAACACTTTCACACTTTCACTGAGTAAAGAAGCCATATGCTAATGATAGATACACAGAAAAAGTGAAGGATGCTGAGGAGGGCGGGAACTGACATTGTGCAATAGTCAGAGTTGACTGCTTGTCTTTAGATTTTTCTAAGGGTAAAAAACAAAGTCTTCTTAAAACTACTACTATTCTTAGTTTCTACAACCAAACATAACTCATAAGTGATGCATTTGCCAATTAAGAATATTGCTCAGTTGTAAAAAAATCAACATGGATAGTCAAGTCAAAAGTGAATAGTGGCTACCTAAATCTGAATCTTTCACTAATCTTCCTCTAAATCCTAGAAGTCAATAAGAAAAAATAAATTCTTACATTCCCATACCTCCATTGTGAGTAGAAGACAAAGAATATTATCCCTAATTACAAAAATAAATAATTTCTAGCCAAACCTTTCTTGAATTCATGGTGAAGCCTTAGAATAGGTAACACAAGAGAGAATTAAGTTAAAATTACCTCCTTCAAGGAGAAATCCACGAGTATGAAGGTGATAATAAAGAATTTGTAGATCAAAGTACGGACTATTAGAAAGGACATAAAATAGAGGACTTGGAGGAGCAGTGTAAGTAAAGCAACATTTTGTGGAGAGAAAATGGTAAAAAGGAAGACAAGTAGCATTTGGAGACTGAATAATAATGGGAAAAGGACATAAAAGAAAAAATTTAAGATCTTGCAAAAGAAAAGAAACCAAGCTATTTCCTAGTAACTCCCCAAAAGCTGTCTATAAAGAAACTGCATCTAATTGCATTCAAAGAAGGGGTCCCAAATTAGGATTCTTTGTTTCAGGTCCAAATTTTAATCCTATTTATGAAATGCATAGGCACAAGCAACATTTATTTATACTAAGCTTCTATCAAGCAAAAAACAGAAAATAAAAAATTTCATCTCCTATAAAATTAAATATGAAAAAAAGAAACCTCTAACAACCATTCCAAACTGATTCATATATCTTCAAACCAACAACTGAGAATAAGCAAAACAAACAAATGCATGGAAAAATACTTCATCAGAAATAAACATAAAAACAGAAGTGAACGGAAGAAAAAAATAAGAGTTGATTAAATTCAGAAATAAAAAAATAAAACCCTTTTCAGAAATAAAGACTCAATTACACAATGCTCAAAGGGGATATGGATTAAAATAACAATTTAGTAAGGAGACTTGAAGTGAACTACAAAAATAACTGAGGAAATGGGAATGATTTAAAGAAAATAAGAGGGAAAAAATTGAAATGGAAGACAAGCCAAAACTATATAATAACCTGAGTCTCTGAAAAAGATAGAGTAATAGAATCCAATTAATATTTAATACTATAATCCAAAAAAAAAGTTTCCAAAAAAAAATAGAAGACCTATATCAACATATCAGAAAAATCCTATGCTGATCTGAGATAATTTTAACTTTGTTCCATCAATGTATCGATTCTTGTGTCAATAACACAAAACCATAACTACTATATTTTTATAATAAGTATTAATGTCTGATAATATGACTACATTGTGTGGTGCTTCATTGCTTTTGCTATTTTATGCCCTTGGCATTTCCATATAAATTTTTGAATTGGCCTTTCAGTTTTCACAGTAAAACTTATTGGAGTCTTATTGGGTCTCATTGAATCTATTCATCAACTTGGTGAGGATGGATATATTTATAATATAATATTGAGCCTTCCAAACCATGAATATGATATATCATTCTAATTTCTCTCAATGATGTTTTGTAGTTTTCAGAGAATGATATTTAATGTCTATACTTTAAAAATAAATATATAAAATATATTTTAAGTACTTTTCTCTTTAAAATACAAAAGATTGAGAGACTGAGTTTATTACAGACAGAGAGTATAATGGAAGTTAGTGATGATAAGATAAAGGCATTCATCATCCATTTCTTCCTTGAGTGTAAAATTGAAGGATTTTGAGCATTATCAAAAATGTAGTCTTTTGCAACCTAAATTTTAATATATATTTCATATATATTTTAATATCTAATACCAAGCATGGTAAAATATATAAGATATCCTATGTTCACATGTATCAGTGAATAATTTTGTTGTATAATTAAAATAATATTCCATTACATCACTGATGAAATACAATGCATTAAACTTTGTATTCTTATAAATGTTTTAGGAACTGTACAAGTTTCCTAGGGCTGCCTTAACAAAGTAACACAAGTTGGGCAGCATCACAGAAACGTATGTTCTCACAGTTCTGGAGGCTAGAAGTCTGAGATCAAGGTTTGCTCAGAGCTGCTTTCTTCTGAGGCCTGTAAATGAGAATCTGTTCTGTGCCTCTGTCCCAGCCTCCTATGGTGTGCTGACAGTTTTGTTATTCCTTATTTTGTAGGTGCATCACCCTAACCTCTGCCTTCATATTTACAAGTCATGTTTCTTGTATGCTTGTGCATGTCCAAATTTCCAATTTTTATAAAAAACAAAAACAAAAAAACAGTAAATATTTTGGGGCCCTACTCTATCCCATTGTGGCCTCATCTTAACTCAAAGACCCTATTTCTGAGGTACTAGAGGTTAGGACTTTAGAATATAAATTTGAGGGGCATGCCATTCAACCCCTAAAAATAATTTGTTCTGTATTGTAAATGTTTTTGGCATACAATTTTAAATATTTATTTAAAACCCCTTCTTTATCCTGCATGGACTTCCCTGGTGGCTCAGATGGTAAAGCGTCTGCCTACAATGCGGAAGATCCAGGTTCAATCCCTGGATCGGGAAGATCTCCTGGAGAAGGGAACAGCAACCCACTCCAGTATTCTTGCCTGGAAAATCCCATGGACAGAGGAGCCTGGTAGGCTACAGTCCATAGGGTCACAAAGAGTTGGACATGACTAAATGACTTCACTCACTCTCTATCCTGCATGAGTGTGTGCTAAGTCACTTCAGTCATGTCTGACTCTGTGACCCCATGGACTGTAGCCCACCAGCCTTCTCTGTCCATGGGATTCTCCAGGCAAGAATTCTAGAGTGAGTTCCCATGCCCTTCTCCAGGGGATCTTCCCCACCCAGGGATAAAACTTGCATCTCTTACCTCTCCTGCATTGGCAGGTGGATTCTTTACCACTAGCACCACCTGAGAAGCCCTAACATGGGAAAATATCAGGAAATTTGCACATCTGTCAAATGATGTTAGGAAATGCTGCTCTGTGTGACAGTGAATTGTCCTTTTTTCTCTCCACTTAAAAGTTTACATTCCCTTATAGAATAGGAGGTTACTTACTTAATATCTTATTTTACTTTATAGTTAAGTTGAATATATTGCTTTTCCTTATTAGTCAAGAAATTTTGGAAGCTATGTACAATTTTACTTTTAATTTAATGCCAATGTGTTGCACATAGTGAGTGTTCAATAATTATCTCTTCAGTAATTGAATAAATGACTAAAGGTGATGGTTTCAAAAAAGAACTAATGAAACTTCACATTGCTATCATTGACTCTTTTTTCTTTTTGATGTACCATTTATTTTATTCCCATAAACATCCTTTGTTTGAGTGGTATCTTTTATTTCAAACGATGGAACAAAGGTTGTTAAGTAGATATGTAGAAATCACTGCACCTTCCACTATATTATACTCCAGGGTGAAATGTAGCATCTGCTCTACAGTGAACAGCATGGCCCCAGAAAGATTCCATCACCCAGGAGGAACATCAAATCTGACTGGAAGCATAGTGGCTCAGATTTAGGATGGTCAAAATATAATTACCCAAAGATTAATTTGACCAGGAAAGGAGAATTAAGCTAGTTTGCCAAGAAATTCATTGACTCTTTTGGGACAACAGTAAACTATCCCTTTATCAGTTAGTAGAGTACAAAGTGATGTGCCACATAATAACAGGGGAAAGTATTTCTGGAGCTCTACATTTTATAAAAAATATTTGAGGTTGTAGATTTAGTTTTTAAAGATGGGATTTTCTCCTGTCATTCAGATTGCAAAGGGAGAGAAGTGGAAATAAATTTGTCATCCCATTTAGTTTCCAGGACGTTAAGACTGTCTTATGATCCTTTTGCAAACATTGTACTTAAGAAGTATGCAATATTTCACTTTTATATTTTTAGCAATATGCTATATCAAGCCATCACACTTATTCAAGGGAGAAGATGGACCTTTGTGAAAGGGAACAGTCTCTGAGTGTGTCAGTAAAGAAAAATACTTTGGTGTAGTGGTTCTTAAAATTTTACAACTAAATATCCCCAAAGCAAAGGATAATACAAATCCCCAGGGTCAATTAAGAATCAGCCAAGCAACTTTAAGGTCATAGCTTTTATATTTTCCAGTTTATGAGAAGTTTGTGTCATATGCCAGAATAATTTTTTTAGTGTTAAAATATATCTTCCCAATTTTTATCAAAATGATAGTCTAGGAAGAGGCACTTATTTTGTGGATTTCAGGAAACTAGTGTGTCTTTCATATTTTAGTTTAAGATAGCAAAATTAGTAAAAGTCACCCCGTCTTTCCTTCAAATGTCCAAACAGATGTTTTCCAGGGCTCACAGGAATAAGCACTTTGCTCACTGAAGGAGATAACAAGTGGAGTCTCACCCAGTAATTTAAATTGTTATTTTTCATTTAAAATTTTTTGGCGAGAACTTATGGTTTATCCTGAAAAGGGAAAATGTATTTCATTCACTTGTATTTTGTAAATATCTTCCCCTAGTCGTTTCCCTTTAGTTTTGTTTTTAAAGTATAGATATTTTAACTTACTCTATTGTTAAATCATTGATCTTTTTTTTCCTCAAAGGAAAGTTTTTCTCAAAAGTTATATATATATATTTAAATATTTAAAAATATACATGTTTTATGTATACATATGTTTTAAATTACATATGTCTATGTTTTAAACTTTAAATATATATATATATATATATATATATATACACACACACATATGAGTTTTAAGTATTTAAGTATACCAACCTAGAATTCTTTTATTTCTAAAGATTGTTCCCTCATTTGCTAGTTTTTTTAAAGTGAGCTAGTATCACCAAGAAGCACAATGTCAATATGAGGATTAGGGGAATAATAATAGCCCCCTGGGCTGCATTTCCCTGGAAAGAGCAAATAAACAGATCTAAGTAATGAGCTTTGTCACTGATCATCCCAAAGTTTCAGTCAACGTGTTCTCTGAGATTCCAGAACAAGAGTTGAAGGGAATATATTTAGGAACATGTTGACTTCCTAGGAAAATTGAGAGCAAGTCTTAGTCACTGGTTCCCAATCAGTTAGTGCCACTGCAATAGAGCCATTTCCTTTCCTTCACCTAACAAGCCCTCCAAGCACCAGTCTTAACATGTCTCCAAAGTCTTTCTGACTTTCTCAGAAACTTCTATTCAAAATAGATCATCCAGTGCTCTCCACACAAATGTCACATTTTCCCTTGTTCATCCCACAGGTCTTAAAGTTCTTTTGGCTGATGAAGTTCCTAACCAGCTTGAATAGCTCCTTATCTAGGTCTTTCCAATTCCACCTATCAAAAATTCAATCTGTTGAAGGCAAAGTTCAGAATGTTATCTCTTTCATAAAACCTTTCTTAGTATCACCAGTAAGATGAGGTCTTTACCTCTCCTAAAGCTAAACACAAGTATTAATATCTGTACTACAGACTATTTTTTCACTATAATTATAATTACATTGTGACTTTTGCATTTGTCCCTTTTTAATTGCTTATGGTTATAGAAAAATGTTTTCTAAACTTTTCTACCTGGACACAGCAGCACATTTTACACAATATTTGGAATTCCAGATTAAAGTGCTTGAAGTAAATCCATTTATGTAAAATTCAAGAAAATGCAAAACATAGCCACAGAAAATAGCTATCTGGGGATAGAGGTTGGAGGAACTCAGGAGAGAATGGGTAGAGAGGGGTGTAGCAGAAGGGGTTACAAAGGGACATGACGATTTTAGAGACAACAGATATATTCGCTATCTTAGCTTTGCTGATACTTTATGGGTGTATATATAATATATATATATATATATATCACAATTTATCATTTAAATACCTATCATTTATTGCAAATTTTACTTTAATAAAACTTTTATCAAACTGATATTTGTGCCACAAAGAAAAGCGTGCTCTGTGAGAGATCTTTAGGATAATAAGTGAAGGCTCTTTTGGGGATAGCTATGAAGTCTAATTCTGATGGATGAGAAACAACTGAATTCATGAAATTCTGGAGAAAAGATTTACCCAGATAGAAGAAACAGCTGCAAAATTGTAAAAAACTTGGAGTATTAATGAAAATAAATGGAACAGGAAAAATCAGGAGTGGGAGGGTGACAAGAAATGTGGTTGGGATGGTAAGAGTTCCTCCAGGTAGAGTTTGGATTTTATTTGAAATAAAAGGGGAATTACTAAAGGATTTTAACCAAGAGGCTGTGAGACATAATCCTATTTATATGTTAGAAAGATGTCTTTCTCTGAAATATGTGGACAATAAATGCATGTATCTCTGTGTCAAGTGGGGATAGGGGATTGAGAATGGTCAGTTTAGTTTATTTTGGTGGCTCAGTCATGTCCGACTCTCTGCAACCCCATGGACTGCAGCACTCCAGGCCTCCCTGTCCATCACCAACTCCCGGAGCTTACTCAAACTCATGTCCATCGAGTCAGTGATGCCATCCAACCATCTTATTCTCTGTCATCCCCTTCTTCTCCCACCTTCAATCTTTCCCAGCGTCAGGGTCTTTTCTAGTGAGTCAGTTCTTCGCATCAGGTGGCCAAAGTACTGGAGTTTCAGCTTCAGCATCAGTCCTTCCAATGAATATTCAGGACTGTATTTCCTTTAGGATTGACTGGTTGGATATCCTTGCAGTCCAAGGGACTCTCAAAAGTTTTCTCCAACACTACAGTTCAAAACCATTAATTCTTTGGGGCTCAGCTCTCTTTATAGACCAACTCTCACATCCATACATGACTACTGGAAAAACCATAGCCTTGACTAGACAGACCTTTGTTGGAAAAATAATGTCTCTGCTTTTTAATATGCTGTCTAGGTTGATCATAGCTTTTTTTCTAAGGAGCAAGTGTCTTTTAATTTCATGGCTGCAGTCACCATCTGCAGTGATTTTGGAGTCCCCCGAAATAGAGTCTGTCACCGCTTCCATTTCTTCCCCAACTATTTGTCATGAAATGATGGGACCAGATGCCATGATAGTAGTTTTCTGAATGTTGAGCTTTAAGCCAACTTTTTCACTCTCTTCTTTCACTTTCATCAAGAGGCTCTTTAGTTCTTCTTTGCTTTCTGTCATAAGGGTGAGAATGGTGGTAGCAATTAAAGTATTGATAGAAGCACAAAGAACAGGTGTCCCAGTGAAATGAGAAACTATGTGCCTGGGTTGGGGTAATAGTGTGGAGGGGGAACTGTGAATCAATTCCAGGTATATTTTAAAGATAGAAATCAAGGCACTTGTAAATGGTTTTAATAAGTGAGAAATCCAACAAAGAGAAGAATAAAGCATTGTGATTAAGTTCCTGGCTCTAAGCCACTAGATAAAAGTAGGTTGCACTTACTGAGATGGAGAAGGCTGCAGGAGAAGTTGGGTTCTAGTGGAAAAATCAGAGTTCTTATTTGGATGTGTTATAATTCAAATGGCTGTGAAACGTTCAGGCAGAGGTATACAAGGCTCTGGGAATTACAAGGAAGGTTTAGGCTGGAGATTAACACACACACACACAAAACCGCAGTTTAAATTGTTTGAAGAATGTCCCTCCTTCATCTCACTGGGAATATTCTCCAGGATGAGCGTGGGCTTGTAGATGTGATTCTGCTGATTTGAGAACAGTCTCAGTCCCTATGTACCTCTCTCAGTGCAGGCATCTTGCCAGACTTTGATATCTTACTTGTGTAAAGATTCATGTTGTCTTCGTAATAACAGATCCTAAATACTATCCAAATATTTTACTTGGCTATCAAAGAACAGCAATCTCTGTCAGTTTTGGGAGAATAAAAGGTATGTTGTTCTCTAAGGAGGTGACTTCCCAAAGAATTCTCAAGGGTAATTTTGACTAGCAATGCTTTTATTCTGATTCTCTTTCAGAAAACAAAACCAGAAACTTAAAGGGATATAAATGGATCATCAGTACATTGATATTATTTAAGGCCAAAGAAATAAATGGAATTATCCAGGAGAGAGAGAAAAGATGCCCTAAGTTTAGCCCTAGCAAATTCCATCATTTAGGAATCCCATTCAGGAAGAGGGACTAGCAACAATGACTGATCAAAAGTAGGCCAATGGGGTAGGAGGAAATCAGAGTGCATAGTGTCAAAAACACAAGACAATAAGGTTATGAGAAATGATCAACTGTGCCAAATGTGGCTGGAGGTGGAATAATATGTAAAACAGACTATGTTACATTCATTTTACACCCAGGACCCAGCAACAGAACCTGGCACTCAATAAGTTTTTTTGCTTAAATGTTGTAACATCCAGTCATATACTCCATGAGCGAATATGATGAACCATGGTTTATTACTGTAGGAATTTTTATGCTATTTGCCCTGCTGAAAAATAAGCAAATTCATGTAGATATCTATACAGCACTATATCTCAAACTACTGTGACAAAGTATGTGGCTTTGGGGAATTTTATTGCAGCATGACTATCAGTCCAAAATAATCCAGTCACTATAATTAACTACTGCATTTTTATTAGATTGTGACTAGTCCCTTTGCTCTGAGTGTGAGAAAACTATTTGCCAATACACATTTAAAAAAAGAGAAGTGGGGGGGAATAGAGGCATAAAGTGCAAGCTGCTCAGTATTCCAATCAGTTGGATGAGTGGTGAGGACTGATCTATGTGTTATCTAATTTCAGAAGGCTGCAAGTACAAGGCAGTATTTAGATATGCTCTAGAAATACTATTTCAAAAGCTTTGAAATTCTTGTCACTGAGATCTATTTGTAGAAATATTACTCCATTTTGAATAGTCTGGTAGGATATTGGTATATTTCAGTAATGCTGGAAAAAGAAAAACAAGATAAATAAGGTTTCAGTTATTTAAAAATACACACATACTAACAAAAAATAAAGCCCCAATTCCCCTTTCTTGGCCAGGATAATTGATCTTTCTATAAGGTAATTCCTAAAGGGCATCTTCCTTCAGTATTTCTCTTGATTTATAACTTCTTTTCTATTAAATATTTTTCAAGCAGGGCCAATCTGACTGTTGAATGATTGACAGGGTTTAAACCTTTGCTAAGACATCAGGCTCAAAGTTCTAAGATTGTGATAGATCACAGAAAAAAGTTGTTATGAAGGAATTTAAAAATATAAACCAATAAGCTAGACCTAAGTAAGATGTAGGTCTGCCCAGTTATAATTTTCTTGGTTCAGAGTAATGTTCCATCATTCTAACTTTGGAAGCTTGGATTTTACTCTTCTTATAGGAAGTTTTATTCCTAATTTGTATTAAAATAGACATTGAATATCTAATGATATTTTTTTCATGGAGTCATGTAGATTTGTTTCATGGAGCAGTATAGATTTTAGTTTTATTATTTATTTTTCATTGAATAAATTTGAAGTGTAATACTGTATAAATTTAATGTATACCGAATGTTGCTTATATACATTTATATATTGTAATACAATGGCTGATAAAGCAACATTTATAAATTACAAATTATAGCACAATGTTGTCTATATTCATTTTACTGTGCATTAGGTCTCTATGGCTTATTTCCTGCTCTTACAGATGTGTACTGTTAAACACCATCACTCTTAATTTCCCTGCCCTGTACCCTGGAGATGACCATTTTACTTCTGGGTTTTTCATGTTTAACTCCTAAAAATTCTGCATGTTAGTGATATTATACAGTACTTGTCTTTTTCTTTCTGGTTTATATTGCTTAGCATAATGCACTCAAGGTCAATCATTGCTGTTAAAAATGGGAGGATATCCTCTTTTCTCATAGTTGAACAATATTCCATTGTGTATATATACCACATCTGTTTTATCCATTCATCCATTGATGGGCATTTGTCTTTTTTTTCCCCATAGCTTGGTTAGTGTGAATTATGTTCCAATGAACAAAGGAGTGCAAATATATCATCAAAATCTTTTTCTTTCATTTTTGAGTGGTATATACCTAGAAGTGGAAATGCTGGATCATGTAATAGATCTATTTTTTAAATTTTGAGAAACTTCAACATTTCTTTCGAGATGGTAGTACCAATTTACATTCCTACCAAGAACATATCAGGGTTCTCCTTTACCACAGCCTCAGCAGCCCTGTTGTCTCTTGTCTTCCTTGTGCTAGCTATTCTGACAGATTTGAGCTGATATCTCATCATGCTTTCCCCTGCTGATTAGTGATGTTGAGCATCTTTTCATGTGTCTGTTGGCCATTTTGAGTCATCTTTGGAGGAATGTCTGTTCAGTTCCTCTTCCATTTTAAATATAATTGTTTGTTTCTTTTTGTTGTTGTTGAGTTGACTGAGTCCTTTGTATATTTTGGATATTAGCCCCTTATTCAATATATGGTTTGCAAAAATCCCCCCCCCACTTCACTTTTGGTTGTGCAGTGTGGCATGTAGGATCTTAGTCCATGACCATATATCGAACCCACATCCCCAGCCTTGCAAGCACAGAGTCTTAACCATTGGACCACCAGGAAAGTCCCCATTCTTTCATTCTGTAGATGGTCTTTTCATATTGTTATTATTATTATTATTTTTTTTTGCAGTGCAGAAGCTTTTGAGTTTGATGGAGTTGGATTTGTTGACTTTTTTTTATTACTCACACTTTTGGAATTATGCCTCCAAATTATTGCCAAGACTAATATTGTTGAGCTTCTTTCCTGTGTTTTTCTATGAGTTTTATGGAATCAGGTCGTATGGTTAACTCTTTGATCCAGTTCAAGTTAATTTTGTGAATGGTGTGAAAAAGGGCCCAGTTATTTTTTACTCTGCATGTATCTATCTTGTCCTCTCAGCACAATTTGTTAAAATGTCTATCCTTTTGCCATTGGATATTCTTGGCTCCCTTGCTGAATACTAATTAACCATATGTGCTGTGGTTTAATTCTGGGCTCACTTGCTATTTTTATCGGGATAGTATTGAACCTGTAGATGGTTTTGGGTAGCACGGCCATTTCAACAATATTAAATTTTCTAATCCACAAATTTGGAACCTCTTGATGAAAGTGAAAGAAGAGAATGAAAGTTGGCTTAAAACTCAATTGAAAAAAAGAAGATCATGCATCCAGTCCCATCACTTCATGGCAAATATGGGGAAACAATGGAAACAGTGACAGACTTTATTTGGGGAGGGGCTCCAAAATCACTGCAGATGGTGACTAAGCCATGAAATTAAAAGATGCTTGCTCCTTGGGAAAAAAAGCTATGACCGAGACATCATATTAAAAAGCAGAGACATTACTTTGCCAACAAAGGTCTGTCTAGTCAAAGCTATGGTTTTTCCAGTAGTCATGTATGGATGTGAGAGTTGGACTATAAAGAGAGCTAAGCCCCAAAGAATTGATGCTTTTGAACTGTAGTGTTGGAGAAAACTCTTGAGAGTCCCTTGGGCAGCAAGGAGATCAAACCAGTCAATCCTAAATGAAATCAGTCCTGAATATTCATTGGAAGGACTGATGCTGAAGCTGAAACTCCAGTACTTTGGCCACCTGATGCGAAGAACTGACTCATTTGAAAAGACCTTGATGTTGGGAAAGATTGAGGGCAGGAGGAAAAGGGGATGACAGAAGATGAGATGCTTGGATGGCATCACTGATTCGATGGACATGAGCTTGAGTAAGCTCCGGGAGTTGGTGATAGACAGGGAGGCCTGACGTGATGCAGTTTATGGGGTCGCAGAGAGTTGGACATGACTGAGTGACTGAACTGACTGACTAAATCCACAAACAGGGATGTCTTTCCATTTGTCTGTGTCTTCTTTGATTTTTTTTAGCAAAATTTTGTTGTTTTCATTGTATGGAATTTCCACTTCCTTATTCTTAAGTATTTTGTTGTTTTTAATGCTACAATAAAACAGAATTGGGATGGCTTTATTTATTTCTTTTTCAGATGCTTCATCTTTAGTGTAAAGGAATATAAGTGATTTTTTTTTAATATTGATTTTGTACCTTGCCACATTACTAAAATTGTTGATTTACTCCAACAATTTTTTGATGGATTCTTTGGGATTTTCTGTATATAGGATCATATCATCAGCAAATAACAGTAATTTTATTTCTTCCTTTTTGATTTGTACACCATTTTTTTTTTGTCTTGCCTAACTGTATTAGCTAAGACCTCAAGTACTATACTGAATGGAAGTGGTGGGTTTGAGCATCCTTGCCTTATTCCTGACCTTAAGAGAAAGACTTTCAATTTCTCTCCTTTGTGTATATGTTGGCTGTGGGTTTGTCTCATATAGCCTTTATTTTGTTGAGTTAAGTTCCCTCTTTGCTGAGTTTACTGAAAGGTTTCATCAAATATGGATGTTGAATTTTGTCAAAATCTTTTCCTGTATCTAATGTAATTATCATGGGGTTTTTATTCTTCAGTTTGTTAACATGGTATATTACATTGATTGATTTGCACATATTGAACAATTCTTGCTTCCCTGGGACAAATCCTACTTGATTATGGTGTATGATCCTTTCAATGAATTGTTGAATTTGGGTCGGTACTATTTTATTGAAGATTTTTGATCTATGTTCATCAGTGATGTTGGCCTGTAATTTTCTTTTCTTGTGATATATTTGTCTGGTTTTGTTATCAGGGACCATAATACTTATGGGGGCCCATAATACTCAGGGACCATAATAATATGACCCTGGCCTCATAGAATGAGTTCAAAAGCATTCTTTCCTCTTCAATTTTTTGGAATATGAGAGTGGTAGATGTTAACTGTTCTCTAAATGTTCAGTGTTCTTCAAGTTCCTGGAGGCCCATGGGCCTCTTGCAACCTGAGGGAGAAATCAAGAAATGTTTTCCTTATTTCCTCTTTGTCTGCTTTCTTCGTTTCCCCTTCTATCCCCCCAGTCACCATGATCTCTATTCAGAGAGGACAACTGGTCTCTCTGGCTGCTGTGTGAGTAACCAGGAACCCCCCACTCCCCAACTTTATGTTCCACCTCCTCTGCCAGAAAGATCATGCTGGGTTACTGTTGGACTAGCCACTGCCCTTTCTGCCATTACCATCTCTACTGCTGTCATTTCTCTTGCTCTATCACCTCATTTGTGGTCCAATCCATACACTTCTGGGTGCACAATCAGTGGATCTCCCAGGTGTATTGATGTATGCTGTGCAGAGGCACTTTTTGTTGTTTATGGGTGTCTGATTAGTTGTAAATGAATAGAGAGAAAAAGGAAATGAATTATGCTGCCATGATGCTGACATCACTCCCCAGATTTATATTTTTATACATATTTAAATATATTTTAACATTATGAAGATATTAGCTTATGAAGATATTCTTTATTTTGATTAAGAATTATCTACATTACATGTAGAGAAGATAGCTGGAATAAAACTGAGGAGATTAATTTTGAAAATAACAGAATTAGTGAGACAAAGATTTTGGTCATTAAATATACTATACTTCCAATGATTCTAACATGATAAACTATTAGTAAGTAAAATAAAAGAAAATATAAGGTGAATAAAATTAATAGTGAAAACTATATAATACATCCATTGTTAAAAATAAATGAATTGCTGTAACATGAAAAATTTGGTTTAAAAAAGTAACAGTTAATGCACAGATCATGAAATACTATGAAATAGGTATTGTATCACTTTAATGAAATATGTATTAATAATTGCTGAAATTCACTTTTCATTTTTCTTTAGAGGTATTGAATTACCTAGAAAATGTGAAAATTCAGAAATAGTTTTGTTTGCTTTTTCCTAAATATGTATTCTCTATAAGCACACACAAGCTGCATTATCTGGACCATATACATAACAGTCAAATTTAAATTGCAGGAATTTTAGCTAAAAGGAGGAATACCTAAAGTGAAGAAACTTATTTAGAACACTGAATGTATTTGAAATAGATCTTTTTCCCCTACTATTTTATCTATCTATGTCATAAAGACTAAGATTTGTACATGGAAAAATAGACTTTTCAATGTATAAGGCCAATATCTAAATAGTTCTAGAAGCCAGCAGGAATTCACTTAAACATAATAATTCACTTAAACATAACATTATATCAATGTTAGATATAAGTATCATGATTTACATAGATATAAGTGTAAAGCATCCTGGATCTTCACTAATGGATAATGGTAGTACTGGGTAGCTTAATTTGGACTTGTAAGTTTAGTTGTGGTCCCCAAGGATGGTGGCCAGAGAACCAAATCACAGTTCCATGGAGGCCCAGTGTACCTATGCTTATTTAGGACATTGGCTAAAGAACGATAGTGTTTTGTCAGAAGATTACTCTGAGGTATTGTCTTATTCTTATACAGAGTTTGGTTTATTTAAGAATGACATAGACATCTGGGTTGAAGTGAAATCCTAAGCTGTGTTTAGAGATATATTTATAATATTTAACTCCTTTGGAGGTGAGGTTAAAAATGTTTGAGATGATTTTCACGGTCCCAACCTTATTAGGCTGTGGTAAGGGAAATGGGGAAGAGTGTAATTACACTAAATAAATACAAACAGAATAAGGGGAGTAGATAAGAGATACCATTCACTGGACAGGTATGTCCAAGACCTTATTAGATCCACTCAAGGCTGGGGGCAGATAAGGAATTCTAGATTCTGGCTCCTGCTAATTCTGAGCTTCACATGTGATAGACTGGATTATATGGCTCAAACCTTGAATATCTGTTTCAGCAACTGACTAGGGCAGAGAAATTTGAGGATCACTATTACTATTAGAACATGTTTAAGGACATCATATGTCTGTATCTCAGAAAGACCTAAATACATAGGAAAGATGGCAAAGCTCCAGTTTCAAAGGACAGAGGGAACGTAAAGACAAGGGATCCCTGCCTAGGCCTGCACATGTGAGACTTCAGGGAATGATGACTCACAAAATCTAAGTCTTCCTGAAGGAGTTAGTACAGTGTGTTCCAGTGTGGAATAGGCAGGGTTAAGGGAAGCTGTGACTGTCCCATTGCTCTGTGGATTGGTGGTAAATATAATACTACACAAAACTGAGAAACGGCTGTACAAAGGCTCACTATCATGTTCTCTGATTCACATTCAGAGTGCTCCCCATTGAGTTACTGCTTAGAACTTTTACTTTGCAAGTGAGGAGACTAAGGCTTTTCTTCTCTGAATCATACAATAAATCAGAGGTTCCATAAAAGTTCTACTCCTGTCCAGGAGATGTCCCAGCTACATACTTTTTGTTCTAGAATTAAATTAGTTACTATAATAGTATTCTTGCTATGTCACAAAATCAAGATTATTACTATTTTGGGAAATATTCTGACTGTGCCTCATTCTTTCATCTTTCAAAAGATTCCCTGTTTGAAGCTTTTACTGTGTGTTGGACAGTTTATAGTATTCGATTAGGTAATGGAAATTTAGGGAAGAAAATAAATTGTGGACACTGAAGAATCCCTGTTAAAAAACTCTCCCTATACTGTGTGGTGTGTAATAGCATTTGAAATCACACCTTACTACCTACTTAAATTATTTCACCAAAGACTACTTCACAGCAGTTATACTAATGGCAAACTTGTTTTTAAAGCTAGTAATATTAAGGCATTGTAGGGAGTGATAATAATCCTTTTTATAGATGATTAAGTACTTTGAGAATATACCCTCACTTTCACACACTTAAAACGTCCTAAGATAATTGGTCCTTGTATGAATATACTTTGCTTTTCTGAAACCAGAGAATCCTTTTCTTTTTTAAAAGCCAAAAGGAATTATTTAAGGTATTTGGGAAGAAAAACTGCTTACATAAGAGTATAAATTACATCTAAATATTCTTTAAAATCTAAGCTTGGGATCTTTATGAAAATCTGTATTTCAATTTGGAGGAAATGGATGAGAATAAGACTTGAAGAAAAATTTAAGCTTAAATTTTAAAAAGCCTACATGGAAACCAAACCTCAGTAGCCACTATTAGAGATAGTCACCACAAAGTGACTTTCCCATCAAAATGCCTGGGACTACCCAGGTGGCTCCATGGTAAAGAATCTGCCTGCCAGTGCTGGAGCCACAGGAGATGAGGGTTCAATCCCTAGGTCGGAAAGATCCCCTGGAGAAGGCAACGGCAACCCACTCCAATATTCTTGCCTGTAGAATTCCATAGACAGAGGACCCTGGTGGGCTACAGTCTGTGGGGTTACAAAGTATCAGATTTGTCTGAGCAACTAAGCATGCAGTAGCACAAAAGCTGCAGCACAGAAGCTGCTTTAAAAGACAGAGAGTAAAGAAACTATACTTATGTGAGCTTTTAGTCTTAAAACAAGCATTTTAAATTTAAAAGAAAAACATGTACATGTAGGAACTTAAAACAATGGAGTAAGTTGGGACTACGATGCTATTTTTCTATCATAAAACTCTAAATTGTTTTCCAGAGGCAAATGTCTTTTAAGAATTCCTTATTTAACCTTCCAGAAATTATCACCACATAAGTGATTACATTTAAAAATTTCTATAAATATGACTAGAAAAGCAGAGTTCCTGTTTCTGTCCCAGGATCCCATCTAGAACACCATATTACATTTTGGTGTTGCTGTGGTCTGAATGTTTATGTGGCCCCCCAGAAGACTGATCTGTTGAAATCCTAATACCTAGCATGAAGGACATATAGCCTTTGTTCACTTAGTTCCTGAGAGCTGAGACCTCATAAAAGAGATCCCAGAGAGACTTCTACTTCCACCTGTGAATACAAGAAATCTGAGACCTAGGAGAGAGCCCTCACCCAGCCACACTGGCACACTGATCTCAGACTGCTAGCTTCCAGAATTATGAGAAATGTATTTTTATTGCTCATAAGCTACCCAATCTGTGGTATTTTGTTATAGATGCCTGAACAGACCAAGTTGGTTGTAATGTCTCCTCAGGCTTTTCTTAGATGTAAGTTTTGCAGACTTTCCTTATTTTTGATGATATTGAAAGTTATTAAGATTGCTGGTGAGTTCTTTTATAGAATGTCCCTCAACTGGGATTTGTTTGATGTTTCTCTCATGATTAGTCTGGTGGTAGGGGTATTTGGGAGAAAGACAAATAGTGGTAAAGTGCCATTTCTCACCACATCATCTCAAGGATACATGCTATCAATATGACTTATAACTGTTAGTCACCTGACTGAAATAGCATTTGCCAAGTTTCTCCACTGTAAAGTTATTCATTTTTCTCTCATTTTTATACTCTACTCTTTGAAAGGATATCACAATGCACAGCCCATATTCAAAAAGAGTGTGGAGTTATGCTGCTTCTCATTGAGGGCAAAGGATGTATGTAAATTATTTGGAATCCTTCTGCATGGAAGATTTGTCTATCTCATTTATTTATTCAATCATTTTTATATAATTATGAAATCCTATATATTTATATTACACTCTGGGTTCTTAAATCTAAAATAAGTCTATCTTGATTCAGGAAAAGAAACCACTGATAGACTGACAGTAGAGCAGAGAACAGACTCAAAAACCACCACAATATTGTAAAGTAATTAGCCTTCAATTAAAATAAATTAATTAATTAAAAAAAGAATGAGAGCCCGAATCATCACCTGGAAAAACAATTTTTTAGAAGCAGAACCAAAGCTGAAGTGTTATTTGAAAAAAAGGTCATTAAGATAATTTTGAGATATTTTGATTTATTAAAAACTTGACTAGGATGATATGACCAAGACTTGATATTTTTCCCACCTTACGCTTAATACTTGCTGGGTAGAAGACAACTGGAATAAAGATTCTAATTCCCAGTTGACAATGTATTGATGTGCAACGATCTAACTAAACTGTGCCTACTGGAGTATAAAGAGAGTTGATGCTGATGACTCCTGGGTTGCTTCCTTGATGTTTAGGAATGAGGATGTGATATGCTTAGTCACTCAGCTGTGTTTGACTCTTTGCAACCCTATAAACTGTAACCTGCCAGGCTCCTCTGTCCATAAGAATTCTCCAGGCAAGAATACTGGAGTGTGTTGCCATGCCCTCCTCCATGGAATCTTCCCAACCCAGGGATCGAACCCAGGTTTCCCACAGTGCAGGAGGATTTTGTTACCATCTAAGCCACCAGGAAAGCCTGGGAATGAGGATATGGTGGAGCAATTTGGAGCCCGGTTGGGGGTCAGTGTGATAGGCAGCAGTCTGGGAAAGAGTCATAAACTAGGAGGAACCTGGGTGACTGCCACTGTGAAGCCACCAAACCAAGCCTAGATAGCAGTACTTGGACTCAATATGTACCTGATCAGGAAAAACAAACCTGCATCAGCTAAGTGTACAAATGCTGTATAGTTGAGTATAATTTACCAGTTTAAAAAAAAAAAAACATTATTTTAAAATAAAGGAAGGGCAAGTAAATTGAACTGATTTACAGCTGCTTATTTAGAGTTAAAAAAGTGAACACAAAATTGTGCATTTCAGACTTTTCCTACTTAAACATGTGTGATCAGCATTTTTTTTTTTTCTTTACCCTCAGAGATTTTGCCTGAAAAATGCTGGAAGCCCTTAAAAAATGTCATGGCTGAACAATCTTATTGAAAATCTTCTCAGGATAGTTTGTATTCCCTGATGATCCCTTTACAATTGATATTAAACCCAGAGGCTAAACCTTCACAATGACCCCTCCCAGTGCCTGGCAGGGGGATCAAGGCCCATGTACAACTACAAAAACCTTTATACTTTAATTTCAGCTATTTAGGAAGATCCCAAAGTATTGGTTCTAACTAAATGATATATTCTTTCTTTTTTATTTTCTACTCATTGCAAATATCCACATTATGTTTAAGTTAGTCTGTAAAGCTACATTAGAAAGATATAAATAATTTTTAAAAATGTCTAAGCAGTAATGAGGAGGTGAATTTATTCCAACTCTTAGAGGCTGGAGAAGGATTTTGAATTATATTAGATTATACAAATGATGTTTTAAGATGAGAAATTGCAGACCTAATTCATCTCAAAGTAAATGTCACTTTGAATGAATGTTTTTTTATCATAACAGTCTAAGTATTTTTCTGTGTGCATTATTTTTTGCTAGTTTCTAAAAAATTAGCATTTCATAATATGTGAATATTTGCATTATTGCTGAGAAGAGCTTTTATGATTCAAGTGGATTTAACCTAAGTCTAAAATTTAATTACAAATAAGGTTGTTGTGTTGATTCATTCTTATGTGTTTCAATTAGATGGAAAACACACCAGCTGTGAGCTATCTATTTATAGATTAAGAAACATTAATTTGAAGATATTCCAGGGTACTTAAATATGATCCAAATCATCACAGACTTTCAATATTTTTATTTTATAGCCCTATTTGGCATAATACATATTTTTTCCATGTTGTCCAGTTGTCAGGATTTAACCATGAAAATAAAAGTATCATATTGTATTGGCTTGGAGTGTTTCCAAGAAAGTTGACATTAAGTGTTAGTCATTTCAAAAGCTTTGTAATTGAGAATATCTTGAATTTTACTAAATTAATTCATATAAAGATTTTTGTTCTCTTATTCTTCATGTGTTATCAATACAAAAAAAGGCTAATATAAAAGATCTTAGGTGATTATCATGATTCTTAGAACTTCCAAGTCATTATTCTTCTGCACCATTACAAAAAATATACATTCTGTGTTAGACACAAATACAATTTCCAAAACTACATTTAATTGCATAACTTGTAACAGAAGCTGGGTATGGGCAATGCCTACAGAGTAAAAAGCAATCTAGAATAATATAACTTCATGACCACTGAATCTTTGTTAGTCTTTGGTTATTTATCCATTATGGAATGGCAAACCACTTCAGTATTCTTGCCTTGAGAAACCCATGAACAGTATTAAAAGGCAAAAAGATAGTACACTGAACATGAACTCCCCAAGTATAGCTGCCCAATATGCTACTGAAGATCAGTGGAGAAATAACTCCAGAGAGAATGAAGATATGGACACAAAGCAAAAACAACACCCAGTTGTGGATGTGACTGGTGATGGATGCAAGGTCCGATGCTGTAAAGAGCAATACTGCATAGGAACCTGGAATGTTAGGTCCATGAATCAAAGCAAATTGGAAGTGATCAAACAGGAGATGGCAACAGTGAATGTCAACATTTTAGGAATCAGCAAACTAAAATGGACTCGAATGGGTGAACTTAACTCAGATGACCATTATATCTACTACTGTGGGTAAGAATACCTTAGGAGAAATGGAGTAGCCATCAGAGTCAACAAAAGAGTCCAATGCAGTACTTGGATGAAATCTAAAAAACGACAGAATGATCTCTGTTCGTTTCCAAGGCAAACCATTCAATATCACAGTAATCCAAGACTATGCCCCAACCAGTAATGCTGAAGAAGCTGAAGTTGAATAGTTCTATGAAGACCTATAAGACCTTCTAGAATTAACACCAAAAAAAGATGTCCTTTTCATTATAGGGGACTGGAATGCAAAAGTAGGAAGTCAAGAAACACTTGGAGTAACAGGAAAATTTGGCCTTGGAGAACAGAATGAAGCAGGGCAAAGGCTAATAGAGTTATGCCAAGAGAACACACTAGTCATAGCAAACACCCTCTTCCAACAACACAGGAGAAGACTCTACACATGGACATCACCAGGTGGTCAACACCGAAATCAGATTGATTATATTCTTTGCAGCCAAAGATGGAGAAGCTCAACACAGTCAGCACTAACAAGACCAGGAGCTGACTGTGGCTCAGATCATGAACTCCTTATTGCCAAATTCAGCCTTAAATTGAAGAAAGTAGGGAAAACCACTAGACCATTCAGGTATGACCTAAATAAAATCCCTATGAATTATACAGTAGAAGTGAAAAATAGATTTAAGGGACTAGATCTGATAGACAGAGTGCCTGAAGAACTATGGATGGAGATTTGTGACATTGTACAGGAGACAGGGACTAATACAATTATGTAAAGTTTAAAAAAAAAGAAAAAAAAAACACAAAAATTAAAATTAAAAAAAAAAGAAAAAAATGCAAAAAAGCAAAATGGTTTCCTGAGGAGGCTTTACAAAGAGCTGTGAAAAGAAGACAAGCCAAAAGCAAAGGAGAAAAGGAAAGATATACCCATTTGAATGCAGGTTTCCAAAGAATAGCAAGGAGAGATAAGAAAGCCTTCCTCAGTGATCAGTGCAAGGAAATACAGGAAAACAATAGAATGGGAAAGACTTGAGATCTCTTCAAGAAAATTAGAGATACCAAGGGAACATTTCATGCAAAGATGGGCTCAATAAAGGAAAGAAATGGTATGGACCAAACGGAAGCAGAAGATATTAAGAAGAGGTGGCAAGAATACACAGAAGAACTGTACAAAAAAGATCTTCATGACCTAGATAATCATGATGGTGTGATCACTCACCTAGAGCCAGACATCCTGGAATGCAAAGTCCAGTGGGAGTTAGGAAGCACCACCATGAACAAAGCTAGTGGAGGTGATGGAATTCCAGTTGAGCTATTTCAAATCCTAAAAGATGATGCTGTGAAAGTGCTGCACTCAATATGCCAGCAAATTTGGAAAACTCAGCAGTGGCCACAGGACTAGAAAAGGTCAGTTTTTATTCCAACCCCTAAGAAAGGCAATGCCAAAGAATGCTCAAACTACCGCACAATTGCAGTCATTTCACAGGCTAGCAAAGTAATGCTCAAAATTCTCCAAGTCAGGCTTCAACAATATGTGAACAGTGAAGTTCCAGATATTTAAGCTGGTTTTGGAAAAGGCAGAAGAACCAGAGATCAAATTGCCAACATCTGCTGGATCATTGAAAAAGCAAGAGAGTTCCAGAAAAATATCTATTTCTGCTTTATTGAATATGGCAAAAACTGTGTGGATACAACAAGCTGGAAAATTCTTCAAGAGATGGGAATACCAGACCACCTGACCTGCCTCTTGAGAAATCTGTATGCAGGTCAAGAAGCAACTGTGAGAACTGGACATGGAACAACAGACTGGTTCTAAATAGGAAAAGGAATACATCAAGGCTGTATGTTGTCACCCTACTTATTTAAATTCTATGCAGAGTACATCATGAGAAACGCTGTGCTGGAGGAAGCACAAGCTGGAATCAAGATTTCTGGGAGAAATATCAATAACCTCAGATATACAGATGACACCACCCATATGGCAGAAAGTGAAGAAGTGCTAAAGAGCCTCTTGATGAAAGTGAAAGAGGAGAGTGAATATATTGGCTTAAAGCTAAACATTCAGAAAATTAATATCATGGTATCTGGTCCCATCACTTCATGGCAAATAGATGGAGAAACAGTAGAAACAGTAACAGACTTTATTTTGAGGGGGCTGCAAAATCACTGCAGATGGTGACTGCAGCCATGAAATTAAAAGATGTTTACTCCTTGGAAGAAAAGTTATGACCAACCTAGACAGCATATTAAAAAGCAGAGACATTACTTTGACAACAAAGGTTCGTCTAGTCAAGGCTATGGTTTTTCATCATGTGTGGATGTGAGAGTTGGACTGATAAAAAAGCTGAGCACCGAAGAATTGATGCTTCTGAACTGTGGTGTTGGAGGACTCTTTAGAGTCCCTTGGACTTCAAGGAGTTCCAACCAGTCCATCCTAAAGGAAATAAATCCTGAATGTTCATTGGAAGGATTGATGCTGAAGCTGAAACTCCAATACTTTGGCCCCCTGAGGCGAAGAACTGACTCATTTGAAAAGACAGTGATGCTGGGAAGATTGAAGGTGAAAGGAGAAGGGGATGACAGAGGATGAGATGGTTGGATGGCATCACCGACTCAATGGACATGAGTTTGAGTGAACTCTAGGAGTTGGTGATGCACAGGGTTGCCTGGCGTGCTGCAATCTTGGGGTTGCAAAGAGTTGGGCACGACTGAGTGACTGAACTGAACTCTACTGAAGTTATCCATTAGCATGCAGAAAAAAAAAGTCTTATACTCTTATCTTTCATTAATGTACTTTTTTAAAGTTACTCCAGAGAAATTTAGAGGAAACTAGGAAATAAATGTCTCTCTCTTATTTTTTTTTAATTTTAAAATCAAATCAGGCTCTATGTGTACCTTTTTGGACAATTTGACTCTATTGAATGGTCTCCATCTTTTTTCATATATTTATTTTGTCATATATAGAGGGTAGGCTAATCTTAGCATGTATTGAATATTATTTTATTTAAAAATTTTTCAGCTATATGTAGTTGCAGAAAAAGGGAAGGGGTCATACATTATTTTTTTCTCCATATTTCATACTATTTGGAGGTATTAGGACATCTTAGTTGTAACTCTTGCACTAATAGATGAGTCACATCCCTTTACCTCTTTAAGTCTCTCTTTTCTTATTTGTGATATAAAGGTGTTTGGCAAGAATTTTTTCTAAAGTCCCTTAGTATCTATAGAGCATTAGGAGAAATGAATAGATATAAAATCAGGGAGTTTTATCCAAAGCATTTCGAAGGTGTTCTCTAACTGTTGGGAATAACAATATACATCTTTCACATATATATTTGAATAGGAGATTTTTTTTTTTTTCACTGCTTTGGTATTCAAAGTCACTTCCCAGTTTTATCAGTTTTCTATTGATAGTATAACAAATAACCAAAAAAATTTTGTAGCTTAAAATAGCAAAAGCTAATCTTATAGTTCTGGATGTCAAAGGTCCAAAATGGGTCTTATGGACTGAAAATCTTGATGTCAGTGGGGACATTGATGCTCCAGCTCCTGTCACCATCCTCTATCTTCTAAAACCAAATCTCTCTGACATATCTGCCTCACTCATGAAGACTGTTGTGATTTTAGTGGACCCAGCAGGATAATTTTTTTTTTAATTTTAAGATATTTAATCACACATCTGCCATATGAGGTAATGCATGGCCTGGGGAGTAGAAGGTGGCATCTTTGGGAGGTCTCTCTTCTTTCACCATGTGTGCCAGGGAAGCCCAGTGCCTTCCTTGCCCTCCTTTTAGGAAGCTACTCTTACCAACTCAGTATCTTGGCGAATGTGGCTCCCTTTAGAGTGGCTGCTTTGTTCATTTCTCAGTTTCTCTCTTAGGTGTTAGGTTGGTATTGAAATGGTACTTCTTAGAGGTGCTTCTAGAAGTACCTCTTAAAGCTTAGATTCTTGCTCAAGAGAGATTTAGGAGAGAAGCACTTATATTTTCATTCTATCTGACGGCATCCTTACTCACATTTGGAAAGAGGGGGCAGGGGAGTGCTTGTGTAAAACAGCCCCTTAAATGAAGAACACTTTCTCATCTGGCACAAGAATCCCTCCTTTGTTTCCAGTGTCAGATATGAAAGTGATCTTCTTTCTTCTCAGAGCTGCCCTCATTCATTGGTGCTGGAACTAATCACTCTAAGACTAGGTTACCCTTCAGTATAATTTTTCTTAGTTTCTTTTTTATTTCTATTTTACAAACTTTTAAATCTGTAAGTTGTATACAAATTCAGTGTCATTTTTTTTAAACTCAGACAACACCAATTATTTGATTATCCTTGAGTGCCATGTGCCTGCTGTGTTTGTCTGAGTTCTTTCTCAAACACGATGATCATTAGTTGGTGAATACCATCCAGATTATTTATTTGTATTTCTTTGTATATATGCATACACATGTAAACATGGACATGTACAAATGTATGCTTCTTTTTTCTGGGCTTTTTAAATTAGTGAAATCATATACCATCAATGTCATTCCCAAACTATTCTGCACTTAAGTATCTGGGAGATGTTTCAATGTTCTTATATAATGATTTGATGTATTATTTTTATTGATGTATAGAATTTCTTCATTTAGATATATTATTATTCATATATTCATTTCTTTGTAAGATCAACATATGGTTTTCAATATTAATCTGTTATAATCATTAAGGAAATTAACATCATTTCTATATTTCTAGGGTGGAATTTCCCAATCAAAGTGCAATGTATGAAATTAAGATACACTACCGTATTGCACTTTAAAAGGTTGAATTCATTTCCAAATTTTCTCAGCAGTGAATAGAGTATGTGCTTTTTAAATTCCAACAATACTTACCTATCTCATGGATGAAAAATTTTAATACATTGTTCTAATATGCATAGTTCCATGGAATTTGTTTCATTCTCTATTGCCTTTGTTCTATATTTATATAAATCAGATCAGATCAGATCAGTCGCTCAGTCGTGTCCGACTCTTTGTGACCCCATGAATTGCAGCATGCCAGGCCTCCCTGTCCATCACCAACTCCCGGAGTTCACCCAGACTCACGTTCATTGAGTCAGTGATGCCATCCAGCCATCTCATCCTCTGTCGTCCCCTTCTCCTCCTGCCCCCAATCCCTCCCAGCATCAGAGTCTTTTCCAATGAGTCAACTCTTCACATGAGGTGGCCAAAGTAATGGAGTTTCAGCTTTAGCATCATTCCTTCCAAAGAAATCCCAGGGCTGATCTCCTTCAGAATGGACTGGTTGGATCTCCTTACAGTCCAAGGGACTCTCAAGAGTCTTCTCCAACACCACAGTTCAAAAGCATCAATTCTTCGGGGCTCAGCCTTCTTCACAGTCCAACTCTCACATCCATACATGACCACAGGCAAAATCAGAGCCTTGACTAGACAAACCTTTGTTGGCCAAGTAATGTCTCTGCTTTTGAATATGCTATCTAGGTTGGTCATAACTTTCCTTCCAAGGAGTAAGCGTCTTTTAATTTCATGGCTGCAGTCACCATCTGCAGTGATTTTGGAGCCCAGAAAAATAAAGTCTGACACTGTTTCCACTGTTTCCCCATCTATTTCCCATGAAGTGATGGGACCGGATGCCATGATCTTCATTTTCTGAATGTTGAGCTTTAAGCCAACTTTTTCACTCTCCACTTTCACTTTCATCAAGAGGCTTTTGAGTTCCTCTTCACTTTCTGCCATAAGGGTGGTGTCATCTGCATATCTGAGGTTATTGATATTTCTCCCAGCAATCTTGACTGCAGCTTGTGCTTCTTCCAATCCAGCGTTTCTCATGATGAATGACATTGTGGTCCAATTCATATCATATCTTTTTATTATCTTCTCTTATCCTACTGATCATAGGAGCAACTTCTGGATATACATAAAGCAATACTGAAATATATACTCTCAAGATGAAAAAAGTTTCTCTTTGTTAAAAATAACATAAAAGGTGGGGAGGAGCCAAGATAGCGGAGGAATAGGACGGGGAGAACACTTTCTCCCCCACAAATTCATCAAAAGAGCATTTAAACGTCGAGTAAATTCCACAAAACAACTACTGAATGCCGGCAGAGGACATCAGGCACCGAGAAAAGCAACCCAACTCTTTGAAAGGAGAGAGAAGAAATACAGCTCCACCCACCAGAACACCGACTCAAGCTTCCCTAACCAGGAAACCTTGACAAGCCACCTGTACAAACCCACACACAGTGAGGAAAAGCCACAATAAAGAGAACTCCACAAACTGCCAGAATACAGAAAGGACACCCCAAACTCAGCAATTTAAACAAGATGAAGAGACAGAGGAATACCCAGCAGATAAAGGAACAGGATATATGCCCACCAAACCAAACAAAAGAGGAAGAGATAGGGAATCTACTTGATAAAGAATTCTGAATAATGATAGTGAAATTGATCCAAAATCTTGAAATTAAAATGGAATCACAGATAAATAGCCTGGAGACAAGGATTGAGAAGATGCAAGAAAGGTTTAACAAGGACCTAGAAGAAATAAAAAAGAGTCAATATATAATGAATAATGCAATAAATGAAATTAAAAACACTCTGGAGGCAACAAATAGTAGAATAACAGAGGCAGAAGATAGGATTAGTGAATTAGAAGATAGAATGATAGAAATAAATGAATCAGAGAGGATAAAAGAAAAACGAATTAAAAGAAATGAGGACAATCTCAGAGACCTCCAGGACAATATTAAACGCTACAACATTCGAATCATAGGAGTTCCAGAAGAAGAAGACAAAAAGAAAGACCATGAGAAAATACTTGAGGAGATAATAGTTGAAAACTTCCCTAAAATGGGGAAGGAAATAATCACCCAAGTTCAAGAAACCCAGAGAGTCCCAAACAGGATAAACCCAAGATGAAACACCCCAAGACACATATTAATCAAATTAACAAAGATCAAACACAAAGAACAAATATTAAAAGCAGCAAGGGAAAAACAACAAATAACACACAAGGGAATTCCCATAAGGATAACAGCTGATCTTTCAATAGAAACTCTTCAAGCCAGGAGGGAATGGCAAGACATACTTAAAATGATGAAAGAAAATAACCTACAGCCCAGATTATTGTACCCAGCAAGGATTTCATTCAAGTATGAAGGAGAAATCAAAAGCTTTTCAGACAAGCAAAAGCTGAGAGAATTCTGCACCACCAAACCAGCTCTCCAACAAATACTAAAGGATATTCTCTAGACAGGAAACACAAAAACGGTGTATAAATTCGAACCCAAAACAATAAAGTAAATGGCAATGGAATCATACTTATCAGTAATTACCTTAAACGTAAATGGGTTGAATGCCCCAACAAAAAGACAAAGACTGGCTGAATGGATACAAAAACAAGACCCCTACATATGTTGTCTACAAGAGACCCACCTCAAAACAGGGGACACATACAGACTGAAAGTGAAGGGCTGGAAAAAGATTTTCCATGCAAATAGGGACCAAAAGAAAGCAGGAGTAGCAATACTCATATCAGATAAAATAGACTGTAAAACAAAGGCTGTGAAAAGAGACAAAGAAGGTCACTACATAATGATCAAAGGATCATTCCAAGAAGAAGATATAACAATTATAAATATATATGCACCCAACACGGGAGCACCGCAGTATGTAAGACAAATGCTAACAAGTATGAAAGGAGAAATTAACAATAACACAATAATAGTGGGAGACTTTAATACCCCACTCACACCTATGGATAGATCAACTAAACAGAAAATTAACAAGGAAACACAAACTTTAAATGATACAATAGACCAGTTAGACCTAATTGATATCTATAGGACATTTCATCCCAAAACAATGGCTTTCACCTTTTTCTCAAGCACACATGGAACCTTCTCCAGGATAGATCACATCCTGGGCCATAAAACTAGCCTTGGTAAATTCAAAAAAATAGAAATCATTCCAAGCATCTTTTCTGACCACAATGCAATAAGATTGGATCTCAATTACAGGAGAAAAACTATTAAAAATTCCAACATATGGAGGCTGAACAACACGCTGCTGAATAACCAACAAATCACAGAAGAAATCAAAAAAGAAATCAAAATTTGCATAGAAACGAATGAAAATGAAAACACAACAACCCAAAACCTGTGGGACACAGTAAAAGCAGTCCTAAGGGGAAAGTTCATAGCAATACAGGCACACCTCAAGAAACAAGAAGAAAGTCAAATAAATAACCTAACTCTACACCTAAAGCAACTAGAAAAGGAAGAAATGAAGAACCCCAGGGTTAGTAGAAGGAAAGAAATCTTAAAAATTAGAGCAGAAATAAATGCAAAAGAAACAAAAGAGACCATAGCAAAAATCAACAAAACCAAAAGCTGGTTCTTTGAAAGGATAAATAAAATTGACAAACCATTAGCCAGACTCATCAAGAAACAAAGGGAGAAAAATCAAATCAATAAAATTAGAAATGAAAATGGAGAGATCACAAAAGACAACACAGAAATCCAAAGGATCATAAGAGACTACTATCAACAATTATATGCCAATAAAATGGACAACGTGGAAGAAATGGACAGATTCTTAGAAAAGTACAACTTTCTAAAACTGGACCAGGAAGAAATAGAAAATCTTAACAGACCCATCACAAGCACGGAAATTGAAACTGTAATAAAAAATCTTCCAGCAAACAAAAGCCCAGGTCCAGACGGCTTCACAGCTGAATTCTACCAAAAATTTAGAGAAGAGCTGACACCTATCCTGCTCAAACTCTTCCAGAAAATTGCAGAGGAAGGTAAACATCCAAACTCATTCTATGAGGCCACCATCACCCTAACACCAAAACCTGACAAAGATCCCACAAAAAAAGAGAACTACAGGCCAATATCACTGATGAACATAGATGCAAAAATCCTTAACAAAATTCTAGCAATCAGAATCCAACAACAGATTAAAAAGCTCATACACCATGACCAAGTGGGCTTTATCCCAGGGATGCAAGGATTCTTCAATATCCGCAAATCAATTAATGTAATACACCACATTAACAAATTGAAAAATAAAAACCATATGATTATCTCAATAGATGCAGAGAAAGCCTTTGACAAAATTCAACATCCATTTATGATAAAAACTCTCCAGAAAGCAGGAATAGAAGGAACATACCTCAACATAATAAAAGCTATATATGACAAACCCACAGCAAACATTATTCTCAATGGTGAAAAATTGAAAGCATTTCCTCTAAAGTCAGGAACAAGACAAGGGTGCCCACTTTCACCATTACTATTCAACATAGTTTTGGAAGTTTTGGCCACAGCAATCAGAGCAGAAGAAGAAATAAAAGGAATCTAAATTGGAAAAGAAGAATTAAACTCTCACTATTTGCAGATGACATGATCCTCTACATAGAAAATCCTAAAGACTCCACCAGAAAATTACTAGAACTAATCAATGAATATAGTAAAGTTGCAGGATATAAAATCAACACACAGAAATCCCTTGCATTCCTATACACTAATAATGAGAAAACAGAAAGAGAAATTAAGGAAACAATTCCATTCACCATTGCAACGGAAAGAATAAAATACTTGGGAATATATCTACCTAAAGAAACTAAAGACCTATATATAGAAAACTATAAAACACTGGTGAAAGAAATCAAAGAGGACACTAATAGATGGAGAAATATACCATGTTCATGGATTGGAAGAATCAATATAGTGAAAATGAGTATACTACCCAAAGCAATTTATAGATTCAATGCAATCCCTATCAAGCTACCAACAGTATTCTTCACAGAGCTAGAACAAATAATTTCACAATTTGTATGGAAATACAAAAAACCTCGAATAGCCGAAGCGATCTTGAGAAAGAAGAATGGAACTGGAGGAGTCAACCTGCCTGACTTTAGGCTCTACTACAAAGCCACAGTTATCAAGACAGTATGGTACTGGCACAAAGACAGAAATATAGATCAACGGAACAAAATAGAAAGCCCAGAGATAAATCCATGCACATATGGACACCTTATCTTTGACAAAGGATGCAAGAATATACAATGGATTAAAGACAATCTCTTTAACAAGTGGTGCTGGGAAATCTGGTCAACCACTTGTAAAAGAATGAAACTAGAACACTTTCTAACACCATATACAAAAATAAACTCAAAATGGATTAAAGATCTAAATGTAAGACCAGAAACTATAAAACTCCTAGAGGAGAATATAGGCAAAACACTCTCTGACATACATCACAGCAGGATCCTCTATGACCCACCTCCCAGAATATTGGAAATAAAAGCGAAAATAAATGAATGGGACCTAATTAACCTTAAAAGCTTCTGCACATCAAAGGAAACTATTAGCAAGGTGAAAAGACAGCCTTCAGAATGAGAGAAAATAATAGCAAATGAAGCAACTGACAAAGAACTAATCTCAAAAATATACAAGCAACTCCTACAGCTCAACTCCAGAAAAATAAATGACCCAATCAAAAAATGGGCCAAAGAACTAAATAGACATTTCTCCAAAGAAGACATACAGATAGCTAACAAACACATGAAAAGATGCTCAACATCACTCATTATCAGAGAAATGCAAATCAAAACTACTATGAGGTACCATTTCACACCAGTCAGAATGGCTGCGATGCAAAAGTCTACAAGCAATAAATGCTGGAGAGGGTGTGGAGAAAAGGGAACACTCTTACACTGTTGCTGGGAATGCAAACTAGTACAGCCACTATGGAGAACAGTGTGGAGATTCCTTAAAAAACTGGAAATAGAACTGCCTTATGATCCAGCAATCCCACTGCTGGGCATACACACTGAGGAAACCAGAAGGGAAAGAGACATGTGTACCCCAATGTTCATTGCAGCACTGTTTATAATAGCCAGGACATGGAAGCAACCTAGATGTCCATCAGCAGATGAATGGATAAGAAAGCTGTGGTACATATACACAATGGAGTATTACTCAGCCATTAAAAATAATACATTTGAATCAGTTCTAATGAGGTGGATGAAACTGGAGCCTATTATACAGAGTGAAGTAAGCCAGAAGGAAAAACACCAATACAGTATACTAACGCATATATATGGAATTTAGAAAGATAGTAACAATAACCCTGTGTATGAGACAGCAAAAGAGACAGTGTTGTATAGAACAGTTTTATGGACTCTGTGGGAGAGGGAGAGGGTGGGAAGATTTGAGGGAATGGCACTGAAACATGTAAAATATCATGTAAGAAACGAGTTGCCAGTCCAGGTTCGATGCACAATACTGGATGCTTGGGGCTAGTGCACTGGGACGACCCAGAGGGATGGTATGGGGAGGGAGGAGGGAGGAGGGTTCAGGATGGGGAACACATGTATACCTGTGGTGGATTCATTTTGATATTTGGCAAAACTAATACAATTATGTCAAGTTTAAAAATTAAATAAAATTAAAAAAAATAACATAAAAGGAGTAAAAAAATTCTAGTGGGACAAAAGTAAAGGCATTGTAATGACATACCTCACCTCACGCTTCTGAGTTAAACATTTTGGTTGATTATAGTGAAATTTCCCATGCACATATACACCAATTTTATTTTAATGTGTTTTGTTTTCTTTGCACAAGTGAAGAACTGCAGCTTGTATATGTATTTATTTGTATTTTATGTTTTTCACTTGAAAATATGTCCTGAAGGTGTTTCCATGTCAGCATATACAAACAAAGCACATTTGTCATGTCTCTGGAAATTTTGATTTTCAATATACTTTTTAATAAAAAGCACATCTCACTGACTGTTTATGACTGCTTTTTAAAAAGAAACTTGCCTGTGACTATACATGGAATAAAATAATGAAAGTTAAAAACCACCATGAATGTGAAAGCTATTGGACAAGTAAAACATTCAAATACAACCATGCCTTCATGATGTTCATTTGCAGTAATTCAGTGTAATTTAATATACAGGTAAAATGGGACCTTAGTTTATTATAATGTCCTTCAAAAGCCACTTAATTATTTTATCTCCTATAATTACTTTTATAATATATTTATAAAGAATTATTTCACAGTTAAAAAAAGGAAATTAGTTATCAAAACCTCTTTTGTATTAGAATTTGTATTATTATTTTTAAAAAAGAATATATACACCAGAATTTAGTTTTCTTAGAAAACTATATATTAAAGAAATTATTAAGCAATGATTGTTTAAATAATTTTTTGTCTCTTATTGTCTATAAGAGGAAGTACTTTGGTTAAAACATTTTGCAGTCAATTTCACTAACAACTAGAAAAGAGCCTGATAACATTTATGATTTTCCTGCTGCTTCAGTCCTCAATATATGTACATCACATAAAGTACCAGCAAGTTAATCAATACATGCTCTTGTGAAAAAAAAGAACAGAGAAATATCTCAGTTCAGTTCAGTTGCTCAGTCAGGTCTGACTCTTTGTGACCCCATGGACTGCAGCACACTAGGTTTCCCTTTCCATCACCAACTCCTGGAGTTTGCTCAAAGTCATGTCTATCGAGTTGCTGATGCCATCCAACCATCTCATCCTCTGTCATCTCCTTCTCCTCCTGCCCTCAATCTTTCCCAGCATGAGGGTCTTTTCAAATGAGTCAGCTCTTGGCATCACGTTGTCAAAGTATTGGAGATTCAGCATCAGTCCTTCCAATGAATATTCAGGACTGATTTCCTTTAGGATGGACTGGTTGGACCTTGCAGTCCAAGAGTCTTCTCCAACATCACAGTTCAAAAGCATCAGTTCTTTGGAGCTCAGTTTTCTTCATAGTCCAACTCTCACATCCAAACCTGACTACTGGAAAAACCATAGCTTTGACTAGATGAACCTTTGTTGGCAAAGTAATGTCTCTGCTTTTTAATATGCTCTCTAGATTGGTCATAACTTTTCTTCCAAGGAGCAAGCATCTTTTCATTTCAGTCACCATCTGCAGTGATTTTGGAGCCCAAGAAAAGAAAGCCCAAGAAATACCTTCTGTTTTTCAATTTTTGTTAGAATAAAAGCAATTCTTTCTTTCTCTCCATGTGTGTATATTCTATTTAGTACATATATGATATCATATAAATAATATTATGTATAAGTATATATATAGTAAAAGACAATATAGTATGTGTATATGTGGTATGTATTTACATGTATTTACAGTGGCATGCATATACTCCTTTTTGTATATACATGAATACATGATAACATGTACACGTGTGTATGTCTACACATATGTGTGGGTGTACATTTATAGTATTATGTATATACATGTATGTATAGTGGTGTGTGTACACACAAAGACTACGTATAGGGTGTTTACATGTATGTTAGATATATTGAAGTGGTCTTCTCATTGGTATGTTAAATTTACTTCTAATAAAGGAATTAATCAATATGCAGCTGCTAGCATATTTCAGTGAATGTATATCCATGAGTTGATTGGTTTTGGTACATGTGTTTCTGTTGTTCTATTAATATGTATATTATAAAACACACTGACCAATATACAATCAGGGTAAGTTTTGTTATTAGCTACAAAGATATATTTTATTTATGTATTTATATTTTTCATTCCGGTTTAGTGCTATATAATTGATATGTAGCATTGTATAAGTTTAGGGTGTACAGCCTGATCTGGCTTACCCACATCATGAAATGATTACCATAGTAAGTTTAGTGAACATTTATCATCTTGTATAGATATAAAGTAAAATAAAAAATACTTCCCTTGTGAGAAGAAGGCTTAGAATGTACTCTCAACAATTTTGATACATAATACACAGCAGCATTAATTATATTGATTATATATACATGATACCTCTAGTACTTACTTATCTCTTAACTGGAAGTTTACACCATTCAACAGTCTTCATCTCCACTTCTGGTGACAAGTCTGATTTCCTTTTCTATGAGTTTGTTTATTTTTTGAAGTATAATTGACATACCACTACCAGCTGCTGGTGCAGAACATAATGATTAGATATTTCTATACATTACAAAATGATCACCATGTTAAATCTAGTTACTGTCTGTCACCATACAAAGATATTACATTATTATTGACTGTATTCTCCATACTGTACATTTCATTCCTGAGACTCATTTACTTTGTGACTGGAAGTTTGTACTTTTTAGTCTCTATTTTATTCATCTCCCATTTCCAGGCAGCCACCTGTTTGTTCTCTTTATCTATGAATCTGTTTCTCTTTTATTATGTTTGCTCATTTTTTTTTGTTTTTTAGATTCCACATATGAGTGAAATTAGATGATATTTGTCTTTCTCTGTTTGACTTATTTCACCTAGCGTAATACTCTCCAGGTTCATCCATGTTATCGCAAAAGGCAAGATTTCTTTTTATTTTTTATTTTTTGCCTTTTTTAAAATTAATTTATTTTATTTTATTTTTTAACTTTACAATATTGTATTGGTTTTGCCATATATCAACATGAATCCCCCACAGGCAAGATCTCATTATTATTTATGACTGAATAATATTCTTGTGTGTGTGTGTTTGTGTGTATGTACCTCTTTATCTTTATCCATTCATCTATCAGTGGGCACTTAGGTTGCTTCCCTATCTTGGCTATTGTGAATAATGCTGCAATTAATTAAGTTTACATACATCTTTCCTAGTTAGTATTTTTGTTTTCTTTGGAAAAATACTCAGAAGTGAGTTTGCTAAACTAATGGTCAGTCAGTCAGTTCAGGCTCTCAGTCATGTCTAACTCTTTGCAACCCCATGAGTTGCAGCACGCCAGGTCACGAAGAGTTGGACACGACTGAGCGACTTCACTTTCACTTTTCATTTTCATGCATTGGAGAAGGAAATGGCAACCCACTCCAGTGTTCTTGCCTGGAGAATCCCAGGGATGGGGGAGACTGGTGGGCTGCCGTCTATGGGGTCGCACAGAGTCAGACACGACTGAAGTTACTTAGCAGCAGCAGCAGGCCTCCCTGTCCATCACCAACTCCCCGAGTTCACTCAAACCCATGTGCATCGAGTTGGTGATGCCATCCAGCCATCTCATCTTCTGTCATCCCCTTTTCCTCTGCCCCCAATCCCTCCCAGCATCAAAGGCTTTTCCAGTGAGTCAACTCTTCACATAAAGTGGCCAAAGTACTGGAGTTTCAGCTTTAGCATCATTCCTTCCAAAGAACACCCAAGGCTGATCTCCTTTAGAATGGACTGGTTGGATCTCCTTGCAGTCCAAGGGACTCTCAAGAGCCTTCTCCAACACGACAGTTCAAAAGCATCAATTCTTCGGCACTCAGTTTTCTTCACAGTCCAACTCTCACATCCATACATGACCACTGGAAAAACCATAGCCTTGACTAGATGGACCTTTGTTGGCAAAGTAATGTCTCTGCTTTTTAAGATGCTATCTAGTTTGGTCATAACTTTCCTTCCAAGGAGTAAGCGTCCTCTAATTTCATGGCTGTAGTCATCATCTGCAGTGATTTTGGAGCCCAGAAAAAATAAAGTCTGACACTGTTTCCACTGTTTCCCCATCTATTTCTCATGAAGTGGTGGGACCGGATGCCATGATCTTCGTTTTCTGAATGTTGAGCTTTAAGCCAACTTTTTCACTCTCCACTTTTACTTTCATCAGGAGGCATTTTAGTTCCTCTTCACTTTCTGCCATAAGGGTGGTGTCATCTGCATATCTGAGGTTGTTGATATTTCTCCCAGCAATCTTGATTCCAGCTTATGTTTCTTCCAGCCCAGTGTTTCTCATGATGTACTCTGCATATAAGTTAAATAAGCAGGGTGACAGTATACAGCCTTAACATACTCCTTTTCCTATTTGGAACCAGTCTGTTGTTCCATGTCCAGTTCTAACTGCTGCTTGCTGCTGCTGCTAAGTTGCTTCAGTCATGTTCGACTCTGTGCGACCCCAGAGATGACAGCCCACCAGGCTCCCCTGTCCCTGGGATTCTCCAGGCAAGAACACTGGAGTGGGTTTCCATTTCCTTCTCCAATACATGAAAGTGAAAAGTGAAAGTGAAGTTGCTCAGTCGTGTCTGACTCTTAGTGACCCCATGGACTGCAGCCTACCAGGCTCCTCTGTCCATGGGATTTTCCAGGCAAGAGTACTGGAGTGGGGTGCCATTGCCTTCTCCAACTGCTGCTTCCTGACCTGCAAATAGGTTTCTCAAGAGGCAGGTCAGGTGGTCTGGTATTGCCATCTCTTTCAGAATTTTTCACATTTTATTGTGATTCACACAGTCAAAGGCTTTGGCATAGTCAATAAAGCAGAAATAGATGTTTTTCTGGAACTCTCTTGCTTTTTCGATGATCCAGCGGATGTTGGCAATTTGGTTTCTGGTTCCTCTGCCTTTTCTAAAACATGCTTGAACACCTGGAAGTTCACGGTTCACATATTGCTGAAGCCTGGCTTGGAGAATTTTGAGCATTACTTTACTAGTGTCTGAGATGAGTGCAATTGTGTGGTAGTTTGAGCACTAATGGTAGTTCTATTTTTAATATTTAAAGGAAGCAAAAATTGTATTTTCTGTGCTTGTATTTTACCAGTATAATTTTCTAATTGTATTTGCATTTTAAATATAATAAGACAGCTATTAAAAGATAATTTTCAAAATGATAAAATAATGGCTAGCATACAAATATATACACGTCAAAGATATTTGCTCAGACGGTAAATCGTCTGCCTGCAATGCAGGAGACCTGGGTTCGATTCCTGGGTCTGGAAGATCCCCTGGAGAAGGAAATGGTAATCCACTCCAGCACTCTTGCCTGGAAAATCCCATGGGTGGAGGAGCCTGGGGGTCGCAAAGAGTTGAACACAACTGAGCGACTTCACTTTCACTTTCAAAGATATTTACTCACTAATTAATTATAGAAACAATAAGATTTCACATCTGGTTTGAAGGAGAAGCTAAGGGGTAAAATATATATGGGGAGTCTCTGAAAGTAATTTGAAAAATAGGTTAATACAGGGCATTACATATAATATGTAGAATCTTCTTTTTTACAGGGAAGAAACTATTTTGTCTCTAGTGGTACAGAATTTATTTTCACTTTTCTGGACAACAGACACTTATTGATATATTATTAATCCTTTTCTACAATCTACATGGCTGTTATACAGCCTAATCAAAGCAATCGGAAGCACAGACCTCTTTATAATCAGATAACTCTGAGGGGTTTACTAGGGGAAAAAAACACTCCATTGAAAGGAGTAATCTCAGTAATCTTCTGCCCATTACAATTTCTTCTAAAGTTTTTCCTAACATAACATCTTTATTTGCTGTTAACTTCAAATTGCTTAAGTTCTCATATTAAAATTATATTAATTTAGAGTAGGGACTGATACATGAAAGCTTTATATGGTTTCATTTCATTTCATTGTTTTCTTCATTTGTTCATCCAATTATATTGAAGGACCATTTTATGCCAAGTGCTGAGGTAGATATAGTCAGTACACTGATGGGCAGTATTAAGATGGTCCCTGGTCTCAGGAAACTCTCAGTCTTATTGGGAGACAGTCTTTAATGAAGTTGTTCTAAGCACAAACAAAGCACAGCATTAGTAAAGTAAGTTTGATAGAGCATGGGATGTCAGAGCAAATTTCTGTAAGTTTGATACAAACTTCTCTCTGTATCAACGGAGAGCTGAGTCCTAAAAGATGACCAGAAACTGTTGAATATGTAAAGCAGGTAGTAAGTGAGGGAGAGGAGAGAGGGTAGTTCATGAAGAAGGGATATCTTATGTAAAGTCCCTGTGATGGAGGAAATAATGAAGAGATAGGCAGATGACTAGAGGTAAAATCAGATAAAAAGGCAGGTTATTCCTCAGAGCCTCAGAGCTTTGGTTATGGCCATAGAAAGGATTTAAGCTTGAGAATAACATGATTAGAGTTGCATTTTGGAAAGATCACTCTTGCTATCTTGTAGGTTAGCAAGGGGGCCAGAAGGGGACCAGAAATGATGCTGAGAGACTAGTTAAAGAGAACATTATAAAGTTGGTATGACGAAAACATTGGTGTGACTAAACAGTAGGGCTACATGTAGGGACGGCCCAGGGGGATGGTATGGGGAGGGGGGAGGGAGGAGGGTTCAGGATGGGGAGCACGTGTATACCTGAAATTAAAAAAAAAAAATTAAAAAATTAAAAAAATTAAAAAAAAAAAAAGTATGCCTTCATCTTTCCTGGAATCATCCAAGTTAACTACAGTCTTATCTTGCCAGTTCTTCAAGGCTTAAAATATATGACTCATAACAACCTCCATTAAAAAAAAAAAAAACAAACAGTAGGGCTACATGTAAACAGAGCCATGAAAATATGACTCAAAGAAGAGAGTCCAGATGTTTTGACGATGTCTGTAAGAAGCAGTTTACTTTGCTCCATTTTGTTTCATGTAAAGTGGTATTTTATTTCCTGAGCAGTAATACTTCTGAAATTTTGCCAAAAGGGAACTTTAGAGAAAATGGTGCACTTCACTGAATAAACTGAATCCTTTGGGATCTGGTTGAATTTACTATGCAGTAAATGCTGCTCAGATTATAATATGCTTTGTAATACTTTTTTTGAAATAGTTGTTTATTAAGAATAACATTATTTTTAAACAACATTGTAATATGGATTGTTTTATATTGGTACTCTGGGGAAGCTATACATTTATTTTGGTAATGTGTATAATATTCTTGAATTTCAAATAACAGAGTTAGAGTTTCTTTTTCTATTTTTTTAAGATAAGTACATATATTCTTGGAACAATTGGGTGGGTTTATTGTATAAAATTGCAATTGTAACTAATTCCCAATTTTGAACCAATACTGTATATAAGAATTAAAAACAATTTTTGGAAGTAATACCTTATATTTTTACCAAAATTGTTTACCACATCAAAAAGAACTCAAAGTTTCTACTGTTATTTTCATTAGATTATATGTTTTAATCATCACACAGGAGTCATAGTCATTAAGCAATTATTTATTTGTCTTAAACTGTAACTCCAAATATCATGTACTTTTGGGTTTATATTGTATAGTGGTTGTATTTTGACAGTAAAAGATTTAGGCATAAACAAATCTTAAAACCAGCTATTATTCACCAACAAAAATGTAGTTACCAGAAAGGAATGCTAAGGGCCAAGACCCTCAGATCATTGTTATTAAGACAAGCAAGAGACATCAGTATTGTGATAAGATTCCTGCTAGACTCTTGCCTTTGAGAGAAATCATGTGAAGAATGAGGAACTTTACTAAGACTGATCATTTTTATATCTTAAATAATCACACACACCAAAAAAAAAAAAAAAAAACAAACCCAAAGCCAAAATATCACAGATGACTAACAGCTATATTGGGTTCTGTCATGATGTAACCTATTTAATTTGCATCTAATTTTCATCTAATCAAATATAGAAATGTCTTTGTTTCTTTATACCTTTGATTTTATCTCCTTATTCTCAGTAGGTTCAGAGAGTGTGAGTCTATAGCTTCTTAACTTTCTTTACCATTTTCTACCCCTTTATTAATCCATTCTTATGCAAAATATATTTTCTCCTCTGATTGCCCTCATCATTAATTGCCCTGAATTATTGTTTGCCCCTTCTGTTGACCAACCTCTCAATTATTCACACTCTATCATTAATAGAATTTGTTGTCCCTTCCAATTGTGTCAGCCTCCTCCTATAATCTTAAGAGATTGCAATCCATCAACAATTTAGTCTTCATATTCTCGGCTCTTTCATAAATTCAATGTTGTCTGTCTCTGCTATTTTCAGTGTCTCAGGGAGATTCTTAGTCCTCATCAGGAACCTCTCCAATGTTAACTCCCAGTCAGAGTTCCCTCTTCTGTAGCTACCTTTGCTTACAAATTTCTCAGGTTCTCATTCCACTCTACTGGAGAAGGCAATGGCACCCCACTCCAGTACTCTTGCCTGGTGGGCTGCAGTCCGTGGGGTGGCTAAGAGTCAGACACGACTGAGTGACTTCACTTTCACTTCTCACTTTCATGCATTGGAGAAGGAAATGGCAACCCAGTCCAGTGTTCTTGCCTGGAGAATCCCAGGGATGGGAGAGCCTGGTGGGCTGCCGTCTATGGGGTCGCACAGAGTCAGGCATGACTGAAGCGACTTAGCAGCAGCAGCAGCATTCCACTCCACATGCTATTCAACATCAAAACTAACTTTATGTTAATTAATGTTGCTCTCCCTTAATGTATCACAGACAACTAGCAGCAGCCACCCTCCCCAATTCTTCCCTGTTAACCTCCTTTTCCTTCCTTTCTTTGATCATGAAGCTGCACCAGCCTCTATTCATAGATTCTTTTTTTGTACCTTCATTTGACCACAACAATCTAGTCACAAATACCAACTTTTAGATCAGATATCTGGGAAGCTGAAAAATTACCTATATTTGTGGTCACAATTTTACTGTCAGTTTCAGACTATTCTGTCAATTATTTTATTTGTCCTTTTTCTTATTTATTTCTTATGTTCCTTAAAAGTAATTCCAAAATTTCTCTACAACAGTTTGAAACTACCTTTTTCCCATACATGTTCATTCTTAGTCTATGATCTTGGTGCCTATTTTAAGATGAAAACTGAGGCCAACAGATGCTTTTTCTTAGCTTCCTTACTTATACTGTCTTCAAATATATCCAGTCTCTGAGTTATGGTGTTTTTGCCTGTCCAATAGTAACCCCATCAAAATAGATATTTCATTACTTTTATCATTTGCCTTTTTCCTGTCTTTTTCCCTTTATCATACCTCTGTCTCCCATATCCTAAATCCCATATCCTATATCCCATATCCCATGTCTCCCATATCCTAAAATAATCTCCTCTTCAACTATAAACATGCTTATGTGTCTCACATCTAAGAAAGAAATACCCAAAAAAGTACAAATGAAGTGAAGATACTCATTTGTATCTGACAGCACCACCTGATTTTTTTTTAATCTTCTCATACGTTTTTCCCCCAAAGAAAAGCCCAAACTCACTATCTCTACTACTTTACTGCTCACACTATTTATGATGAACTACAATCAGGTTGCAGCTTCTGATCGTCAAATCCAATGGAGATATACTCGTTCTTATTTTCGCCTTTGCTTTGTCATGTCTGACTCTTTGCCACCCAGTGGACTATAGCCCGCCAGGCTCCTCTGTCCATGGAAATCTCCAGGCCAGAATACTGGAGTTGGTTGCCATTTCCTTCTCCAGGGGACCTTCCCGACCAGGGATCAAACTCAGGTCTCCCCCATTGCAGGCAGATTCTTTACCATCTGAGCTACCAAGGACACCCTCATTTCAGTTCACTTCAGTAACTCAGTCATGTCCAGCTCTTAGTGGCCCCATGGACAGTAGCATGTCAGGCTTCCCTGTATATCACCAATTCCTGGAGATTACTCAAACTCATGTCCATAGAGTCGGTGATGCCATCAAACCATCTCATCCTCTGTCATCCCCTTCTCATCCCATCTTCAATCTTTCCCAGTATCAGGGTCTTTTGGAATGAGTCAGTTCTTCACATCAGGTGGCCAAAGTATTGGAGTTTCAGTACCAATCCTTTCAATGAACAGTCAGTGTTTATTTCCTTTAGATTGACTGGTTTGACCTCCTTGCTGTCCAAGGGACTCTCAAAATTCTTCTCCAGCACCACAATTCAAAAACATCAATTTTTCAGTGCTCGGCCTTCTTTATGGTCCAACTCTCACATACATATATGACTACTGGAAAAACCATAGCTTTGACTAGATGGACCTTTGTTGTCAAAGTAATGTCTCTGCTTTTTAATATGCTGTCTAGGTTTGTCATAGTTTTTCTTCCAAGGAGCAAGTGTCTTGGTAATTTTGGAGCCCAAGAAAATAAAATCTGTCACTGTTTCCACTTTTTTCCACAATCTATTTGCCATGAAGTTATGGGACCAAATGTCATGATCTTAGTTTTTTTAATGTTGTTTTAAGCCAGCTTTTTCACTCTCCTCTTTCACCCTCGTAAGAGGTTATTTAGTTTGTCTTCACTTTCTGCCATTAGAACAGTATCATTTGCATAGGAACCCTCATCCCTATGACTGCAAGGAGGTAAAACCAGTCAGTCCTAAAGGAAATCAATCCTGAATATTCATTAGAAAGACTGATGCTAAAGCTGAAGCTCCAATACTTTGGCCACCTGATTCAAAGAGCTGACTCATTGGAAAAGATCCTGATGTTGGGAAAGATTGAAGGCAGTAGGAGAAAGGGATGACAGAGGAAGAGATGGTTGGATGGCATCACTGACTCAATGGACATGTGTTTGAGCAAGCTCTAGGAGATGGTGAAGGACAGAGAAGCCTGGTATGCTTCAGTCCATGGGGTCACAAAGAATTGGGCATGACTGAACAACTGAACAACATCTGAATATCTTAGGTTGTTGATAGCTGTGTATAATACCTTCAATATACCATGACACTATAAAGACACCTTGAGATTTTTTTTTATATATGCTCCCTGTTTTTAAAATTAGTGCTCCCCCGCCCCTCCTATTTCCCAGAGTCTCTAACTCTTTCATTTTTTAACTTTATAATATTGTATTGGTTTTGTCATATATCAAAATGAATCCACCACAGGTATACATGTGTTCCCCATCCTGAACCCTCCTCCCTCCTCCCTCCCCATACCATCCCTCTGGGTCTTTCCAGTACACCAGCCCCAAGCATCCAGTATTGTGCATCGAACCTGGACTGGCGATTCATTTCATATATGATATTATACATGTTTCAATGCCCTTCTCCCAAATCATCCCACCCTCTCCCTCTCCCACAGAGTCCAAAAGACTGTTCTATACATCAGTGTCTCTTTTGCTGTCTCATACACAGGGTTATTGTTACTATCTTTCTAAATTCCATTTATATGCGTTAGTATACTGTATTGGTGTTTTTCTTTCTGGCTTACTTCACTCTGTATAATAGGCTCCAGTTTCATCCACCTCATTAGAACCGATTCAAATGTATTCTTTTTAATGGCTGAGTAATACTCCATTGTGTATATGTACCACAGCTTTCTTATCCATTCATCTGCTGATGGACATCTAGGTTGCTTCCATGTCCTGGCTATTATAAACAGTGCTGCGATGAACATTGGGGTGCACGTGTCTCTTTCCCTTCTGGTTTCCTCAGTGTGTATGCCCAGCAGTGGGATTGCTGGATCATAAGGCAGTTCTATTTCCAGTTTTTTAAGGAATCTCCACACTGTTCTCCATAGTGGCTGTACTAGTTTGCATTCCCACCAAGAGTGTAAGAGAGTTCCCTTTTCTCCACACCTTCTCCAGCATTTATTGCTTGTAGACTTTTGGATCTCCGCCATTCTGATTGGCATGAAATAGTACCTCATAGTGGTTTTGATTTGCATTTCTCTGATAATGAGTGATGTTGAGCACCTTTTCATGTGTTTGTTAGCCTTCTGTATGTCTTCTTTGGACAAATGTCTGTTTAGTTCTTTGGCCCATTTTTTGATTGGGTCTTTTATTTTTCTGGAATTGAGCTGTAGGAGTTGCTTGTATATTTTTGAGATTAGTTCTTTGTCAGTTGCTTCATTTGCTATTATTTTATCCCATTCTGAAGACTGTCTTTTCACCTTGCATGTAATTTCCTTTGTTGTGCAGAAGCTTTTAAGTTTAATTAGGTCCCATTTGTTTATTTTTGCTTTTATTTCCAATATTCTGGGAGGTGGGTCATAGATGATACTGCTATGATGTATGTCGGAGAGTGTTTTGCCTATATTCTCCTCTAGGAGTTTTATATTTTCTGGTCTTACATTTAGATCTTTAATCCATTTTGAGTTTATTTTTGTGTATGGTATTAGAAAGTGTCCTAGTTTCATTCTTTTACAAGTGGTTGATCCATTTTGAGTTTATTTTTGTGTATGGTGTTAGAAAGTGTTTTAGTTTCATTCTTTTACAAGTGGTTGACCAGTTTTCCCAGCACCACTTGTTAAACAGTTATTTTTATACTTGTTAAACTTTTTTTATACTTGTTAAACAGATCCATTTTGATCCATTTTGAGTTTATTTTTGTGTATGGTGTTAGAAAGTGTTCTAGTTTCATTCTTTTACAAGTGGTTGGTCCATTTTGAGTTTATTTTTGTGTATGGTGTTATAAAGTGTTCTAGTTTCATTCTTTTACAAGTGGTTGACCAGTTTTCCCAGCACCACTTGTTAAACAGATTGTCTTTTCTCCATTGTATATACTTGCCTCCTTTGTCAAAGATAAGGTGTCCATATGTGCATGGATTTATCTCTGGGCTTTCTATTTTGTTCCATTGATCTATATTTCTGTCTTTGTGCCAGTACCATACTGTCTTGATGACTGTGGCTTTGTAGTAGAGCCTGAAGTCAGGCAGGTTGATTTCTCCAGTTCCATTCTTCTTTCTCAAGATTGCTTTGGCTATTCAAAGTTTTTTGTATTTCCATACAAATTGTGAAATTATTTGTTCTAGCTTTGTGAAGACTACCATTGGTAGCTTGATAGGGATTGCATTGAATCTATAAATTGCTTTGGGTAGTATACTCATTTTTACTATATTGATTCTTCCAATCCATGAACATGGTATATTTCTCCATCTATTAGTGTCCTCTTTGATTTCTTTCACCAGTGTTTTATAGTTTTCTATAAATAGGTCTTTGCTTTTCACTTCTCTTCTTTTCACAGCTATTTAGAAGAGATAAAACAGCCTTCTTCAGTGATCAATGCAAAGAAATAGAGGAAAACAACAGAATGAGAAAGACTAGAGATCTCTTCAAGAAAATCAGAGATACAAAAGGAACATTTCATGCAAAGATGGGCTCGATAAAGGACAGAAATGGTATGGACCTAACAGAAGCAGAAGATAGTAAGAAGAGATGGCAAGAACACACAGAAGAACTGTACAAAAAAGATCTTCATGACCCAGATAATCACAATGGTCTGATCACTGACCTAGAGCCAAATATCCTGGAATGTGAAGTCAAGTGGGCCTTGGAAAGCATCACTACGAACAAAGTTAGTGGAGGTGATGGAATTCCAGTTGAGCTATTCCAAATCCTGAAAGATGATGCTGTGAAAGTGCTGCACTCAATATGCCAGCAAATTTGGAAAACTCAGCAGTGGCCACAGGACTGGAAAAGGTCAGTTTTCATTCCAATCCCAAAGAAAGACAATGCAAAAGAATTCTCACACTACCACACAATTGCACTCATCTCACACACTAGTAAAGTAATGCTCAAAATTCTCCAAGCCAGGCTTCAGCAATATGTGAACTGTGAACTTCCTGATGTTCAAGCTGGTTTTAGAAAAGGCAGAGGAACCAAAGATCAATTGCCAACATCTGCTGGATCATGGAAAAAGCAAGAGAGTTCCAGAAAAACATCTATTTCTGCTTTATTGACTATGCCAAAGCCTTTGACTGTGTGGATCCCAATAAACTGTGGAAAATTCTGAAAGAGATGGGAATACCAGACCATCTGACCTGCCTCTTGAGAAACCTATATGCAGGTCAGGAAGCAACAGTTAGAACTGGACATGGAACAACAGACTGGTTCCAAATAGGAAAAGGAGTACATCAAGGCTGTATATTGTCACCCTGCTTATTTAACTTATATGCAGAGTACATCATGAGAATTACTGGACTGGAAGAAACACTAGCTGGAATCAAGATTGCTGGGAGAAATATCAATAACCTCAGATATGCAGATGACACCACCCTTATGGCAGAAAGTGAAGAGGAACTAAAAGGCCTCTTGATGAAAGTGAAGGTGGAGAGTGAAAAAGTTGGCTTAAAGCTCAACATTCAGAAAACGAAGATCATGGCATCTGGTCCCATCACTTCATGGGAAATAGATGGGGAAACAGTGGAAACAGTGTCAGACTTTATTTTTCTGGGCTCCAAAATCACTGCAGATTGGATTGTGACTGCAGCCATGAAATTAGAAGACGCTTACTCCTTGGAAGGAAAGTTATGACCAACCTAGATAGCATATTCAAAAGCAGAGACATTACTTGGCCAACAAAGGTTTGTCTAGTCAAGGCTATGGTTTTTCCTGTGGTCATGTATGGATGTGAGAGTTGGACTGTGAAGAAAACTGAGTGCCGAAGAACTGATGCTTTTGAACTGTAGTGTTGGAGAAGACTCTTGAGAGTCCCTTGGACTGCAGGGAGATCCAACCAGTCCATTCTGAAGGAGATCAGCCCTGGGATTTCTTTGGAAGGAATGATGCTAAAGCTGAAACTCCATTACTTTGGCCACCTCATGCGAAGAGTTGACTCATTGGAAAAGACTCTGATGCTGGGAGGGATTGGGGGCAAGAGGAGAAGGGGACGACAGAGGATGAGATGGCTGGATGGCAGCACTGACTCGATGGACGTGAGTCTGAGTGGACTTCAGGAGTTGGTGATGGACAGGGAGGTTTGGGGTGCTGCGATTCATGGGGTCGCAAAGAGTTGGACACGACTGAGGACTGATCTGATCTGATCTGATATATAGGTCTTTAGTTTCTTTAGGTAGATATATTCCTTAGTATTTTATTCTTTTCGTTGCAATGGTGAATGGAATTGTTTCCTTAATTTCTCTTCCTATTTTCTCATTTTTAGTGTACAGGAATGCAAGGGATTTCTGTGTGTCGATTTTATATCCTGCAACTTTACTATATTCATTGATTAGTTCTAGTAATTTTCTGGTAGAGTCTTTACAGTTTTCTATGTAGAGGATCATGTCGTCTGCAAACAGTGAGAATTTTACTTCTTCTTTTCCAATTTGGATTCCTTTTATTTCTTTTTCTGCTCTTCTTGCTGTGGCCAAAACTTCCAAAACTATGTTGAATAGTAATGGTGAAAGTGGGCACCCTTGTCTTGTTCCTGACTTTAGAGGAAATGCTTTCAATTTTTCACCATTGAGGATAATGTTTGCTGTGCGTTTGTCATATATAGCTTTTATTATGTTGAAGTATGTTCCTTCTATTCCTGCTTTCTGGAGAGTTTTTATCATAAATGGATGTTGAATTTTGTCAAAGGCTTTCTCTGCATCATTTGAGATAATCATATGGTTTTTATTTTTCAATTTATTAATATGGTGTATTACATTGATTGCTTTGTGGATACTGAAGAGTCCTTGCATCCCTGGGATAAAGCCCACTTGGTCATGGTGTATGATCTTTTTAATGTGTTGTTGGATTCTGAATGCTAGAGTTTTGTTAAGGATTTTTGCATCTATGTTCATCAGTGATATTGGACTATAGTTTTCTTTTTTTGTGGCATCTTTGTCAGGTTTTGGTATTAGGGTGATGGTGGCCTCATAGAATGAGTTTGGAAGGTTACCTTCCTCTGCAATTTTCTGGAAGAGTTTGAGTAGGATTCTAACTCTTTTCTTCTACAACTTATTCCCTCTTCGAGGAAATCTACTGAAATAAATTTCCCTCTATGTATCCCTCCATGATCATCAGTAAATAAGTATAACTTTCCCATCCTTACTGTCATTATTAACAAATTCAGAAACAGGGGATCTCCACAGTTGAATAGGAATATTGTTCTGTAGAGTATGTCTAGATGGTTAAGGGGCTGCTCCCCTATTTCTGTATGAATAGATAAGGCATAAAGGATTTTAAAAGCATATACTTCACCCATAGAAATACCCTGATATCAGTAATCAGTAATTCAGAGAAACCTAAATGTATATTAGATAATGAAATTTAAGATGATATATACTGTAATCAGAATCACACAGAGTACATTTCAGGAAAGTAGATATGAACTGATAGGATTAAGTTACTTCTAATTTGTTTTTACAATATAATCACATAAACTCAAGGTTGCAAACAACTTTAAGCATTATCTAGAAATCTCATGTAAACTAGCTCATTGTGATTACCTGAGAACATCAATTATGACAGCAGTAGGTTAAGGAGAATATAAACAGAATGCAAATTGCATTACAATGCAAAGTATTCTCAATTTTTTTTCTTTACCTGATTAACTTAGGAATTGCAGCATTTCTGGACAATTTCAAAATACACACAGCTTCTTAAGTAAGATCTTTCAGGAACCAGCAGTTATGCTAGAGTCCAACTTACAGATGAGTCACACTGTTGAGAAGAGCAGACAGCTCTCTACTCATTTCCTGCTGTCACTGTAACAAATTAGCTCACATGTGGCAATTTTAAAACCCAGGAATTTGCTGTCAGAAGTTTTAAATGGGTATAACTGAGCTCAGCAGGTATGAATTCTTCCTGGAGGCCCTAGCATGAATTCACGTCTTTGTTTTTTTCCAGCTTTGACTGTATGGATCACAATAAACTGTGGAAAATTCTGAAAGAGATGGGAATACCAGACCACCTGACCTACCTCCTGAGAAATCTGTATGCAGGTCAGGAGGCAACAGCTAGAACTGGACATGGAACAACAGACTGGTTCCAAATAGGAAAAGGAGTACGTCAAGGCTGTATATTTTCACCCTGCTTATTTAACTTATATGCAGACTACATCATGAGAAACGCTGGACTGGAAGAAGCACAAGCTGCAATCAAGATTGCCAGGAGAAATATCAGTAACCTCAGATATGCAGATGACACCACCCTTATGGCAGAAAGTGAAGAAGAACTAAAAAGCCCCTTGATGAAAGTGAAAGTGGAGAGTGAAAAAGTTGGCTTAAAGTTCAACATTCAGAAAATGAAGATCATGGCATCTGGTCCCATCATTTCTTGGAAAATAGATGGGGAAACAGTGGAAACAGTGTCAGAATTTATTTTTTTTTGTGCTCCAACATCACTGCAGATGGTGATCGCAGCCATGAAATTAGAAGACACTTACTCCTTGGAAGGGAAGTTATGACCAACCTAGATAGCATATTGAAAAGCAGAGACATTACTTTGCCAACAAAGGTTCATCTAGTCAGAGCTATGGTTTTTCCAGTAGTCATGTTTGGATGTGAGAGTTGGACTATAAAGGAAACTGAGCTCCAAAGAACTGATGCTTTTGAACTGTGATGTTGGAGAAGACTCTTGGACTGCAAGATCCAACCAGTCCATCCTAAAGGAAATCAGTCCTGAATATTCATTGGAAGGACTGATGCTGAATCTCCAATACTTTGACAACGTGATGCCAAGAGCTGACTCATTTGAAAAGACCCTCATGCTGGGAAAGATGTGAGGGCAGGAGGAGAAGGAGATGGCAGAGGATGAGATGGTTGAATGGCTTCAGCAACTCGATAGACATGACTTTGAGCAAACTCCAGGAGTTGGTGATGGAAAGGGAAACCTAGTGTGCTGCAGTCCATGGGGTCACAAAGAGTCAGACCTGACTGAGCAACTGAACTGAACTGAGATATTTCTCTGTTCTTTTTTTTCACAAGAGCATGTATTGATTAACTTGCTGGTACTTTATGTGATGTACATATATTGAGGACTGAAGCAGCAGGAAAATCATAAATGTTATCAGGCTCTTTTCTAGTTGTTAGTGAAATTGACTGCAAAATGTTTTAACCAAAGTACTTCCTCTTATAGACAATAAGAGACAAAAAAAATTATTTAAAAAATCATTGCTTAATAATTTCTTTAATATATAGTTTTCTAAGAAAACTAAATTCTGGTGTATATATTCTTTTTTAAAAATAATAATACAAATTCTAATACAAAAGAGGTTTTGATAACTAATTTCCTTTTTTTAACTGTGAAAATAATTCTTTATAAAAGTAATTATAGGAGATAAAATAATTAAGTGGCTTTTGAAGGACATTATAATAAACTAAGGTCCCATTTTACCTGTATATTAAATTACACTGAATTACTGCAAATGACCAACATGAAGGTATGGTTGTATTTGCATGTTTTACTTGTCCAATAGCTTTCACATTCATGGTGGTTTTTAACTTCCATTATTTTATTCGATGTATAGTCACAGGCAAGTTTTTTTTTCAAAAAGCAGTCGTAAACAGTCAGTGAGATGTGCCTTTTATTAAAAAGTATATTGAAAATCAAAATTTCCAGAGACATGACAAATGTGCTTTGTTTGTATATGCTGACATGGAAACACCTTCAGGACATATTTTCAAGTGAAAAACATAAAATACAAATAAATACATATACAAGCTGCAGTTCTTCACTTGTGCAAAGAAAACAAAACACATTAAAATAAAATTGGTGTATATGTACATGGGAAATTTCACTAGAATCAACCAATATGTTTAACTCAGAAGTGTGAGGTAAGGTATGTCATTACAATGCCTTTACTTTTGTCCCACTAGAATTTTTTACTCCTTTTATGTTATTTTTAACAAAGAAAAACTTTTTTCATCTTGACAGTATATATTTCAGTATTGCTTTATGTATATCCAGAGGTTGCTCCTATGATCAGTAGGATAAGAGAAGATAATAAAAAAGATATGATATGAACTGGACCACAGTGTTGTTCATTGTGAAATGACACAATGTTGTTCATCATGAGAAACGCTGGACTGGAAGAAGCACAAGCTGGAATCAAGATTGCCAGGAGAAATATCAATAACCTCAAATATGCAGATGACACCACCCTTATGGCAGAAAGTGAAGAGGAACTAAAAAGCCTCTTGATGAAAGTGAAAGTGGAGAGTGAAAAAATTGGCTTAAAGCTCAACATTCAGAAAACGAAGATCATGGCATCTGGTCCCATCACTTCATGGGAAATAGATGCGGAAACAGTGGAAACAGTGTCAGACTTTATTTTTTGGGGCTCCAAAATCACTGCAGGTGGTGACTGCAGCCATGAAATTAAAAGACGCTTACTCCTTGGAAGGAAAGTTATGACCAACCTAGATAGCATATTCAAAACAGAGACATTACTTGGCCAACAAAGTCTGCCTAGTCAAGGCTATGGTTTTTCCTGTAGTCATGTATGGATGTGAGAATTGCACTGTGATGAAGGCTGAGCGCCGAAGAATTGATGCTTTTGAACTGTGGTGTTGGAGAAGTCTCTTGAGAGTCCCTTGTACTGCAAGGAGATACAACCAGTCCATTCTGAAGGAGTTCAGCCCTGGGATTTCTTTGGAAGGAATGATGCTAAAGCTGAAACTCCAGTACTTTGGCCACCTCATGCGAAGAGTTGACTCATTGGAAAAGACTCTGATGCTGGGAGGGATTGGGGGCAGGAGGAAAAGGGGACGACAGAGGATGAGATGGTTGGATGGCATCACTGACTCAATGGATGTGAGTCTGAGTGAACTCTGGGAGTTGGTGATGGACAGGGAGGCCTGGCGTGCTGCGATTCACGTAGGTGCAAAGAGTCGGACATGATTGAGCGACTGAACTGAACTGAACTGAGAAGCTGCCCACATTTCTTGGCTTGTGACCCCTTGAACCAGTTTCAGAACCAGCTGTGTAGTGTCTTCAAACTTTTCTAATTTCTGCTTCTATAGTCACATCTCTCTTTCTGACTCTGACTCTCTTGATCCCTTGTGTTCCTCAGAAGGACTCTTATGATTATGTTGAGCCACCTGCATAATCAGGATAATCTCCCAATCTCAAGATCATTAATTTAATCAAAATTGGGAAAATCCCTCTTGTCATGTAGAGTAACATAATTTGTCCACGCTAGGATGTGAATGTCTTTGGACCCATTATTCAGACTCTGCAATAAAACTGTGATACTGGCTATCTCTTTGCTCTAAAAATGTGGAGTGCTGAAGTTGTTGTGATTGTTTAGATTGCAAAACAAGGATAATCCGTATACTTTATAGCTAGAAATTCAAGAGGATAGTATGGAACTTAAAAAGATGAGAGAGGACTAGGGTAAGGGGAGATCAGAGACAACTGTGTAAGAAGAATCTGTGAGAGAGAGTTAGCAAAACAAAAGCAGTGAAAGAAGGGATAGGAAAAGATAAATTGAGCAAACACCCAATTAACTGAAGAATTCCATTATTAAGATGAATGCATTTATAGGAGCCACAATTCAGCTGAGGTGTTACTTGTATTTAACAATTTCACAGAGGCTTTCCATGTAGAAGAATTATAGCAACAGAGAGTGTCAGAGCTGAAAAAGACCTTCAGTCTTTCTGGTATAACTTTACAAAGAATATATTGAGGTCTGCAGCTGCAAAACATTAAGAAAAGTTTCAGTTCCTTGGTACTAAATGGAGAATTTAAACCCAAATATCCTAATTTAAAGTTTGTGACTCTTGCCACATTCTCCTCTAAGAATTCTTTTCTCTCTCAGTAGGAAATAAAACTTTCCTTTCCTTAGGAAATTTAAAAAAAATTCTGTAATAAAAAAATTTTCTGGCACATTTCTTTCTGAGTTGTATAGAAAAATCATCTTTCTTCATTTACACAGAAGCTTGAGCTAGATTTGGCCATGATTTTCATATCGCATAATATCATCTTATACTTGTCTATCACTGTGGGTTTGAACATACTTTGACATTTCACATAATATTGCCCTTGTTTCTAAGAATGATACTGTGAGGCTTTTAGGTAGAGCAGGGAGTTTTTTATGTACAAAGACAAGCTCATTAGAAGCAGAGTCAGGGCCAGACACCAGGTCTTCTGATTCTTTTTGGGTTTTGTGATTTTAGTTGAATCTCTCAACCAGTTGGTATATTAGTGTTCCCATTTGTGGTACAATGGCAATGCATTTTGTCACCAAGTAGGGAAATTATAAGAATAAAATGTATCACATGGGAACACCCTTTAATAAAAAGGTTACATCCTTTGTAACAAACGCAATGTGCTGACAGTTCTAGTACTTCTAACATGAGGAAGACATAACACTGGTGGGTTATACTAGATGACTGAACAAAATTTACAACTGGGTTAAGTTGTAAATTTCTTGTGTGCATTTAGAGAAAAATGCAACAGTTCTTAAAAAGTTCAAAGTAAGAAACTGCATCTAGTGTTTACTGAGTTCTTTCTTTGTTCCAGGCCATGTGCTTACCAATATATGCTTGTTCTTGATCACTAAATACTAAATGATCAAATCTGATCTTTGACAAACCAGGTCTATGTGACACAAAACCAATGAGTTCCATTAATACTGTGCAAGGAAGAATGTGGCAGAGCAAGTGGTCTGGCACATGGTGAGCTTTCCCCACCCCGTTGGCCTGCAACCAGTTTTCTTTGCTTGTTCTCTGTGAAGCTGTTTCAATGATAAACCAGGAAGAGCAGTTAGCTGAAGACTGTTGGCTAAATAAATGTGATGTTGACTAAAGCATTAGCTTCCATTTCAATATTTGGGCTTATTTTCCCAGACTGAGCCCTAAAATACCTGACTGTATTAGAGTCTGAGGAGATGAAGGTCCATATGAACACGACTCTGTGTTAGGCTCTATGCTGAAGATTTCAAAATATTACTTTCTAATATCTTTACAGTGCTTCTCTGACATAGGTACTATTATTATCCTCATTTACCTGGTGTGGGTAATGAAGCTTGGTTGGATTTAGGGTCTTGCTGAGGGTCACTCAGCTGGTAGGCATAGAGCTCACATAGTCTGACTTCATAGCTGGACATGCTTAGTCATGGAATATCTCTACTGGTAACATGTGCCCTTAAGATGTATTAGGGGAACGAGTGCCAACTAAACCACAAAATAGTTATCTCATACATTACCAATATGTGACATTTAAACTCCAGGACTTGTTCTTTCTTTAGATTTTATAAGTTATTTCCCTGAATCTTTTTTTTAAAATTTTATTATTATTATTATTTTTTTACTTTACAATATTGTATTGGTTTTGCCATACATCAACATGCATCTGCCACGGGTGTACACGTGTTCTCCATCCTGAACCCCCCTCCCACATCCCTCCCCATACCATCCCTCTGGGTCATCCCAGTGCACCAGCCCCAAGCTTCCTGTATCCTGCATCCAACCCAGACTGGCTCAATGAGTTTCAAATTAAAATCCACAGAGTGAGTTGTCACCATCGTTATTATTGTTACTATTTTTATAAGCATCATTAGAGGTTTTAAAAGAAAAAAAAAAAACAAATTTTATACTTGATTCATGAAGCAGCACAAAACTGCAATGTAGCCATATGGAAATAGAAAAAAATAATAGATACAGTTTTTCAAATAGTTTTAATCTCTGTCCAAGCTCTACTTTTCAACAATATTACCCATTACTGTCATCACTTTTAGAATTTTATTTTTAATTAGGATTTTAATATGACATAATATATTGATTATTCAGTTCCTTCTTTGACACTCAAAAATACAGCTTAGTTCTCCCAACATTTGAGTTGAAGCTTTCACAAAACCGATAGGTGCAGAAAATTTAGGAAAAAAAATTCTGTAAGATGCCAAAGGAACAGGTGATTTTCAAAATTATAGAGCTGTTAGGTAAAACTACTTTCAATATCAATACATGAAAGCTATTAGAAAGTATACCAAGTGTAATTTATCTTCTTTACACAGCTTGAAATTTGGGATCAGATGATTGAATATCTTTCTTTCATAGCAAAGTCATTTCTTACTATTTTGAGGTTGTGAAACTTTGATTTTTCAGGAATAACAACCAAGTGAGAAACGAAGATACAAAAAAAGTAATAGTGATAATGATATAAACTTCAATCTATAAACATAACTTGAAAATGAGAAATTTTATCCTTGAAATAATAAATTTGAAAAATAAGATCTACTACTCAAATCTCAATTTGTTGTTAACAATGAAAAACTGGGATTGGTTCAAGGTTCAGGGATCACATCTCTGGAAAAGAAAACTTTAAATCCAGGCCTTAAATAATTCATTACAGTAAAGTTCTAAAGAATATAAATTCATTATCAAAGATCACTTGTTACATAAAGAGAAAGATGACAAGAGTAAGAGTCATTTAAATAATACCTCAGCAATATCTGCAGATCCTGAAATTTTAGTCAGTGAATATAGAATATAGAATCATGTTTAGTATATTTAAAGAAATGAAGGAATATATTAATAGCTAAAAACCAAGATGCTGTAAAAATTGAAAGAGTATATTTTTAAATGAACCAAGAGAATTTTGAGAATTTACCAGAGATGCAATATGCTAGATGTTGTTCAGTCGCTAAGTCATGTCCAATTCTTTGCAACTCCATGGACTGCAGCGTGCCAGGGCTCTCTGTTCCTCACTATCCCCTGGAGTTTGCCCAAGGTCATGTCCATTGAATTAGTGATGCTCTCCAACCATCTCATCCTCCTCTTCTGCTGTCTTCTGCTCCTTTTGCCTTCAGTCTTTCCCAGCATCAGGGTCTTTTCCAGTGAGTCAGTTCTTTGCATCAGATGGTCAAAGAATTGGGGCTTCAGCTTTAGCATCAGTCCTTCCCATGAGTAATCAGGATTGCTTTTCATTAGGACTGACTGGCTTTGTCTCCTTGCTGTCCAAGAGACTCTCAAAAGTCTTCTCCACCACCACAGTTCAAAAGCATCAATCCGTCAGCACTCAGTCTTTTTCCTGGTCCAACTCTCACATCCATACATGACTACTTGAAAAAGCATAGATAGTTTGACTATATGGACCTTTGTAGATAAAGTGATGTCTTTGTTTTTTAATACACTGTCTAGGTTTGTCATAGCTTTCCTTCCAAGAAGCAAGTGTCTTCTAATTTCATGGCTGCAGTCATGCTAGATGGCTGTAGTTTATGCCAGATAAACAGTAATTAAACACTGGAAGAAAGAGAATTAGTAAACTGGTAGACATAAACATAGAATTTAAATCACAGAGTAAATGAGAGGTGGAAATTATGAAAGACAATGAGATGGAAAGAGATTATTTAGTATACAACTATTTAGAGTTTTGGAAGGAGGAATATCATGTAAAAATACAGAATGTCTACCTGTAGTATCTGTATCTATCAACATACAAATTGGATTTATCACAAATCTGAAAAAGCATTTTATTATTAGAAAACCTTTGTTCTTCACTATAGCAATAGACTAAAATAGAAAAGAGAAAAAAACACGTGATTATCACAGAAGACACCAAGTATTCACTCTAATAACAATGACAGTATATTGTTTTAATAAACTTGTAACACTAAATGACATAATTGTGGCAGAAACAAACCAGGGTTACTGTAATCATATTAAAAACTCTAGAAGTTACAGTTGTTGGCTTTGGCTCAGTTGTCCAAAAGTGTTGGGATAGGTGTCTTTGCAAGTCTCTTAGACTTTCCCTTATGTGTGAAAGGCAGTGTCTACAACTCCAGAGAGTTGAGAGAGGAGGAGTTAAAGGTTAAAAAGATGCCAGATCTTCCTTTTTGGCTAACTACAAGCTTCTTTCTTACACAGAGACAAGCTGAGAGGGAGGGGAAGCCAAAAATTTTAATTAAATTTTGACTTTGATAATAACACTTGACTAGACATTTTGCACAGAGAATTGAAACTGTGACTTACAGCCTTCTGAGTTTCCATTAAGTCACAGCATCTATCAGAATTTGTCATATTCTCTCTTAGAAAGTGAAGTCACTCAGTTGTGTCCGACTCTTTGTGACCCCGTGGACTGTAGCCCACGAGGCTCCTCCATCCATGGGATTCTCCAGACAAGAATACTGGAGTGGGTTGCCATTTCCATTTCTTTCTCCAGGGGATCTTTCCAACCCAGGGATCAAACCCAGGTCTCCCGCATTGCGGGCAGATGCTTTAACCTCTGAGCCACCAGGGAAGCCCCATATTCTCTCTTGGGAAGTAGTAAAACCACACAGAAGATTTAAAGTGACATGGAAAGACAGAAATGAGGCGACTGTGTTTACTTCTACTGCTCATGCATGTTCAACATAATGATTACACCACAGAGCAGTGCAAATCAGTGAACCAAAATCACATGTGTCAACATAAATGAACTCGTGAACATGATAATGTCAAGTGAAAAAAAAAGAGGAAGAATGAAAAATAGGTACAATGCTAGAATTCCAGAAATAGATACAATTAAACCTAGATCAGGAAAACAGTATTTAGTTGGAATATATTGTATGTGAAAGAACAGTTAACAAACTGGGAGTTTTCAAACCCAAAACTGTTGTGAAGCTCAGACGTATGACATTACAGAATGGCTTCTAAAGTGAAAATGAGGAAGTTGTTTGAGCTTTACAATGATTAGTTAATTCAGTGGAGTTTCTGGATAACAGGGGTTTAGTTAAAAGTGATTATCTTATACTATCTTCAGAAGATGTCTTAAATTTATTTTATAATTATCGGAGGCATTTGCAAAAATTAACCTTTTTGTTTTCTTCATGAGATAAACTAGACTTGGTTCTGCTTACATGGGTTAAATAATATTTTCCTGCTCATGGAATTTTCAAGTTTTGTCTCTATTTTGTATTTTATTTTAACAAAAGTATGATAGATTTTAAAAAATATTTTATAGTATCAAGAACTATAATACATTTGCTTTGATATCTATATATACATGGAAAAAGTATAGAACTATGAATAAGAGTCATGAACATCAAATTTGGAACACAGATTACATGAGTCACTAAGGAGGTATCAGGAGAAAGTACACGAGGACTTTTATATTTTACATAAACTTCTCTTAAACTGAGCAGTGTGTACTTGAGTACTCATAGAATTATTCTTTGTGTTTGTTTATTTTTTGTTTCATAAATTGTCTACAAGAGCAGGAAATAAATTTCCAGCTTGAAAGAATTGAGAGATTACGTCTTTTAAAAATGAATTGAAGGAGAACAAGATGTCAGAGGAGTAGGTGGATATAGTACATCTCTCTCCATGGATACATCAGGGATACACCTTCAGACACAGAAGTGCATGCAGAACACCAGCTGAGAGTGGACAGGAGTACCTGACCAGTGGGAAAGAATATAGAACCATGCAAAACTCCATAGGATGAAGGAACTAGAGGGCAAAACAGGAGTGTCGTTAGGAGTGGACCTGCCCTCGGCAGGTGGGGGAACTGAAGCAGGGGTCCAATCCCCACATCAGGGCAATTACCTGAGTCAGAGCAGAAACATTTAAGGTTGAGAGTGAAAGAGCTGATCTGTAGCAGTCTAAATGGAATGAGAATCAGACAGTCCTTGCTGCAACCATACATACCCGGGGGCAGGAACACTGGTCCACAGGAGCTGGGAGCTGGAGTTTGGGGATTGTGGAGCAGTCCCAGGGCAAGGGCTGCTGTTGACTGCAGAGAGACGGGTTGAGGGCATGGGAGGGAGGAGATCGTGGTGGGAAATGCCTGTGGAGGAAAGCCAGGCAGCCATGGAAGCAAGGCAATACTGCTGAGTTGTGTGTAGTGGGTGGAATCATCACCATAGCCTCTCCCTCCCCACATGCCAGCATTGGCAGCTGAACAATGAAGAAGCTGGCCCATCAAGTGGCCGATGCACTGAACTACAGAATAGGACCCCAGCTAGGGGGGCCCCTCTATGTACCTGACATGCTGAACAATAGAGAAGGATCCCAGGCAAGGAAGCCCTCTAAGTGCCTGAACAGGCAAAGCTACAGAGAAAGACTGGCCAAAGAGGCCTACTGAGTGCCGGCTACAAGAGGCTTGAAAAAAGACTCTGATAGGGCCATAACAACTCCTTCAGCAAAGGCAGTCTGTGTCCCTATACACTTGGTGCCACCAGGGTCCCCACAAGCCAAGCAGCTGCTCCACCTTCATGCTTAACTCTCAGTGGGGCAGAGCTTCCACAGGCAAAAGAAATCTTATGTCTGTGCAATAGGGTTGCTTCAGTCATGTTCAACTCTCTGTGACCTTGTAGACTGTGGCCTCCCAGGCTTCTCTGCCAGGGAGGGGGGTTCTCCAGGCAAGAATACTGGGGCATATTGGCCAATAATGGTTGCCATACCCTTCTCAGTTCAGTTCAGTTCAGTCGCTCAGTCGTGTCCAACTCTTTGCGACCCCATGAATTGCAGCACACCAGGCCTCCCTGTCCATCATCAACTTCCGGAGTTCACTCAGACTCATGTCCATTGAGTCAGTGATGCCATCCAGCCATCTCATCCTCTGTCGTCCCCTTCTCCTCCTGCCCCCAATCCCTCCCAGCATCAGAGTCTTTTCCAGTGAGTCAACACTTCGAATGAGGTGGCCAAAGTACTGGAGTTTCAGCTTCAGCATCATTCCTTCCAAAGAAATCCCAGGGCTGATCTCCTTCAGAATGGACTGGTTGGATCTCCTTGCAGTCCAAGGGACTCTCAAGAGTCTTCTCCAATACCACAGTTCAAAATCATCAATTCTTCGGCACTCAGCTTTCTTCACAGTCCAACTCTCACATCCATACATGACCACTGGAAAAACCATAGCCTTGACAAGACGGACCTTTGTTGGCCAAGTAATGTCTCTGCTTTTGAATATGCTATCTAGGTTGGTCATAACTTTCCTTCCAAGGAGTAAGCGTCTTTTAATTTCATGGCTGCAGTCACCATCTGTAGTGATTTTGGAGCCCAGAAAAATAAAGTCTGACACTGTTTCCACTGTTTCCCCATCTATTTCCCATGAAGTGATGGGACCAGATGCCATGATCTTCGTTTTCTGAATGTTGAGCTTTAAGCCAACTTTTTCACTCTCCAATTTCGCTTTCATCAAGAGGCTTTTGAGTTCCTCTTCACTTTCTGCCATAAGGGTGGTGTCATCTGCATATCTGAGATTATTGATATTTCTCCCAGCAATCTTGATTCCAGCTTGTGCTTCTTCCAGCCCAGCGTTTCTCATGATGTAGTCTGCATATAAGTTAAATAAGCAGGGTGACAATATACAGCCTTGATGTACTCCTTTTCCTGTTTGGAACCAGTCTGTTGTTCCATGTCCAGTTCTAATTGTTGCTTCCTGACCTGCATATAGGTTTCTCAAGAGGCAGGTCAGGTGGTCTGGTATTCCATTTCTTTCAGAATTTTCCACAGTTTATTGTGATCCACACAGTATGACCCAGTAATCCCACTCCTGGGCATATAACCTGAGGAAACCAAACTTCAAAGAGACACATGTACCCCATTGCTTATTGCAGCATTATTTACAATAGCTAGAACATGGAAGCAACCTAGATGTCCATCAACAGATGAATGGCTAAAGAAGTTGTCGTAAATATACACAATGGGATATTATTCAGCCATAAAAAGGAATGCATTTGAATCAGTTCTAATGAGGTGGATGAACCTAAAACCGATTATACAGAGTGAAGTAAGTCAGAAAGAGAAAGATAAATATCATATTCTAAGGCATACATATGGAATTTAGAAAAATGGTACTGAAGAATTTATTTACAGGGTAACAATGGAGAAACAGACATAGAGAATAGACTTATAGACATGGGGAGAGGGGAGAAGAGGGTGAGATGTATGGAAAGAGTAACATGGAAATTTATACTACCATATGTAAAAGAGATGGCCAACAGGAATTTGCTGTATGGCTCAGGAAACTCAATCAGGGGCTCTGGGTCAACCTAGAGGGGTGGGATGGGGAGGGAGATGTGAGGGGGGTTCAAAAGGGAGGGGATATATGTATACCTATGGCTGATTCATGTTGAGGTTTGACAGAAAACAGCAAAATTCTATAAAGCAATTATCCTTCAATAACAAAATAAATGAATTTAAAAAATGAATTGAGAGAAAATTTGCATTTATGAAAGGAAATTAGTGATAGTTAGGTGAAAAAAAATCAGAAAATTGAGAAAGGGAAGCATTTTGAACTCCAGGGGAACAAAACAACATACAGGACAGGAAATATACTTCTAGAAAACTTCATGCCGCATCTGTGAGTAATGTTTAAATAGTAATCATAATGTAAACATTGAACACTGCTTTAACTAGAATAACAACATAATCTCATTTAAAGATGGATGGAGGAGAAGCGAGTGAGAGCAAAGGTTGGAAGAACTAGATTCTCATCTTCTATAATAGAAGATCAATAGGAAATATAGAAAATGGAAATTATAGTGTAACAATAAAAGCACATTACTTAAGAATTATAGGGGAAATCTCTGTCTAAATAGCTAAGAGTAGAAAAATGTTTATTGCATGTAGGGTGGGGAGAATAAAAGCACAGGACTTCTGGTTTTTAACCAAATCTTATAGGCTTATCTTACATTTTAAATTACGTACACACGTAACTAAAAAAACAAACAAACTTTAAAACATTCAACAGATTGAATCTTGCACATTTTGCTTGAACATAAAATATTATATTTTTAAGCTCTTCACCATTGTAGAAATAGCCTGCTCCTGCTGCTGCTGCTGCTAAGTCACTTCAGGCGTGTCCGACTCTGTGCGACCCCGTAGACGGCAGCCCACCAGGCTCCCCCGTCCCTGGGATTCTCCAGGCAAGAACACTGGAGTGGGTTGCCATTTCCTTCTCCAATGCATGAAAGTGAAAAGTGAAAGCGAATTTTCTCAGTCGTGTGCGACTCATAGCGACCCCATGGACTGCAGCCCACCAGGCTCCTCCATCCATTTTCCAGGCAAAAGTACTGGAGTGGGCTGCCATTGCCTTCTCGGGTCCACTTAAATAATATCAGACATACTGTATACACCTTCTACCTATTGTAAACTGTTAATAATGCTGTTCTCTAGATCAAGACTTGGAGTAACTTTATGGAATAAACCTCAGGACCAGTGGAATATTTGATTCTATCATCAATGATTCTGCATTATATCATACTGCCTCAATTCAAGCAGGATAACTAAATTGCCACACAGTGGCAATTCCCAGGAAAATATAGAACATTTACTTTGAGCTTTGCCAAAGACTGATTAAAATGACTGTAGAGTCTGCCTGTTAGTGATGGCTTCTGATTGCAGGGACTTGCCACCAGCTGTCCCCAGTAGCATAAGACCCAGTGGCCAGCTCAGCAGGAGCACTGAGCCCGCTGATGAGCACTCTCCTAAATTCTGAGCACCTCCTTCCTTGTCCTCCCTCAGCATCTAAAAGTTGGTAGAATGTGGATGTGATATCCAACTGTTAATATACACTACAGTGAAGCATTTACTGAAATATTATTTGGTCTCCTAGAGCTCTACATTGCATTTGGGAGGAAAAAAGAAAAAAAAAAAGAAAAAACTTTTGTATTTTAACAGTTGCATTTCACATTTTAGAACTTTTTTTTTTTTTTTTTTCAAGCACAGGAACACCAGATGTCAGAAAAATAGGAAGGAAATGTGGAAAGTGAAGCAAGGAGGTTCACAAATACTCATCTATAGGAATTGACCAGTTCTACAGAGAAAAGGATTAGAGTCCCAGTACTTACAGGCAGGCCACCATTCAGAGATTCTGAGGATAACACAGCACGAAACCTCTCAATCTTTCTCCCAAATTAGGAACAGGAAATGTAGGCCACTCACTGGCCATTGCGGGTCGTAAGGAGGTGAGGTGGAGAGAGAGAGATGCGCCAGAAAAGTCACTGCAAGAGGGAATCAGGCAATGGCTAATTTCAGAAAGCAAATGACCCTTTTTATTAAAGAAGTAATGAATCTCTGAATTGTTTACAACAGCATCATATCTTTGTACTCCATATTCATGGAGTGTAATGCAGTGAAGAAGTTTGTTAAAATACAAACTCAACCATACAAATAGGCAGCAGTCCACTTCCTTCCCACTTTTTAGGAAATCAAATTACTAAAGAAATTAATCCAATGAAATCTGGCACATCTCAGAATTATTTTAAATACACCAGAGATCTAAACCTCATATTTCCTAGGGCAAATAGGTACTTGAATATTAAAATATTGAGAAGAGAAGCTGATAGTCAACTCTCTAAGAATGATTTCACCTCCACATTATTTTAAAAAGTTCACTATAATTTATATGTGCTTTTGATAAGCATTAAGTTAGAGGTATAATATCACTTCTTTGGTTAAGTATCTGTCATAATTTCCACTAAAATACATTTTTTTCTAGGCTAATATTTAACAAGAAATTTAAGAGTCCTTTTTAAGTTAATAACAGTGATACATAAATTTAAACACATTTTGCTTAACAATATATTTAAACACTGATAAAATGTAATTTCTAAATACTTGCTTCTTTTTGTGAAAATTAAGTTTGGTACATTGATAAACAAAACATGACATTATCCAAAGGAGAGAATTAACTACAGTAACAGAATAACTTATTTCAATTAATACCCAAGGATATTTTGTAGTTTGAATCTTGAGCATAGCAAATTGTGGTATAGTAATAAGTACTAGTTGTTGTTCAGTTGCTAAGTTGTGTCTAATTCTTTGGGACCCCATGGACTGCAGCATGCCAGGCCTGCCTATCCCTCGTTATCTACCAATGTCTGCCCAAGTTCATGTCCAATGAGTGCCAGGAAGCTGCTCAAATCTCTATGCAGCTCTTTTAGTCTAAGACTGGAACATTTTTATACTAAAAAGTAACATTCAGGTTCATTTATTTTCATGTATTTGCCATTGTATTTATGATATGATTTAAGTCCTTAAGAATAACCCCATTGTTTAAATTCCAAGTAAGCAGAAATAATTACCATTTAAAGAAATATCATTTTATTTATATGGGGATTTTAATAGAGCAGGAGAACTTATGATGGCTCGTGCTTGTGAAATATTGCCTGAATATTTTAGGTGAATATAATTATCATGAATAGTTTAGGCCTAAGTTCTGTAAACACAATAAACTATATCCATGCTGTATACACATGCAGGCACACATATGGAAAACACCCTTTTACACAATTCAATTAAACATTTTGCAGTTCTCTGCAACACTATTATTCTGGAGAAGAAATTAAGGCATGTCTGCATTCATTATTCATAAACTATTTACTGGACAGTAATCAGTTACTATAGTAGGTGAGATACTATACAATGATTCTGCTTTAATGAAGTATGGTATCTAGCAAGAAGAGACATCTTAGCATGTTTAGTCTAACAGGGATCCCAAGATTCCTCTCAAGGATCTACTTTCTTTTCCTGCTGCTGCTGCTGCTGCTATGTCGCTTCAGGCGTGTCCGACTCTGTGCTACCCCATAGATGGCAGTCCACCAGGCTCTGCCATCCCTGGGATTCTCCAGGCAAGAACACTGGAGTGGGTTGCCATTTCCTTCTCCAATGCATTAAAGTGAAAAGTGAAAGTGAAGTCACTTCAGTTGTGTCCGACTCTGTGTGTCCCCATAGACGGCAGCCCATCAGGCTCCTCTGTCTATGGGATTTTCCAGGCAAGAGTACTGCAGTGGGGTGCCATTGCCTTTTCCATTTCTTTTCCTCAGTTCAGTTCAGTTCAGTCGCTCAGTCGTGTCCAATTCTTTGCGACCCCATGAATCACAACACTCCAGGCCTCCCTGTCCATCAACAACTCCCGGAGTTCACTCAAACTCATATCCATCGAGTCAGTGATGCCATGCAGCCATCTCATCCTCTGTCGTCCCCTTCTCCTCCTGCCCCCAATCCCTCCCAGCATCAGAGTATTTTCCAATGAGTCAACTCTTCACATGAGGTGGCCAAAGTTTTGGGGTTTCAGCTTTAAATTGTTCCTTCCAAAGAACACCCAGGACTGATCTCCTTCAGAATGGACTGGTTGTATCTCCTTGCAGTCCAAGGGACTATCAAGAGTCTTCTCCAACACCACAGTTCAAATGCATCAATTCTTCAGCACTCAGCTTTCTTCACAGTCCAACTCTCACATCCATACATGACCACTGGAAAAACCATGGTCTTGAATAGATGGATCTTTGTTGGCAATGTCTCTGCTTTTGAATATGCTATCTAGGTTGGTCATAACTTTCCTTCCAAGGAGTAAGCATCTTTTAATTTTTAATTTCATGGCTGCAGTCACAATCTGCAGTGATTTTGGAGCCCCCCCAAATTAAGTCTGACACTGTTTCCACTGTTTCCCCATGCATTTCCCATGAAGTGATGGGACCAGATGCCAAGATCTTAGTTTTCTGAATGTTGAGCTTTAAGCCAACTTTTTCACTCTCCTCTTTCACTTTTATCAAGAGGTCTTTTAGTTCCTCTTCACTTTCTGCCATAAGGGTCGTGACATCTGCATACTGGAGGTTATTGATATTTCTCCTGGCAATCTTGATTCCAGCTTGTGCTTCTTCCAGCCCAGCGTTTCTCATGATATGGCACCCCACTCCAGTACTCTTGCCTGGAAAATCCCATGCACGGAGGAGCCTGGTAGGCTGCAGTCCATGAGGTCGCTAAGAGTCGGACACGACTGAGCGACTTCACTTTCACTTTTCACTTTCATGCATTGGAGAGGGAAATGGCAACCCACTCCAAAGTTCTTGCCTGGAGAATCCCAGGGACGGGGGACCCTGGTGGACTGCCATCTATGGGGTCACACAGAGTCGGACATGACTGAAGCAACTTAGCAGCAGCAGCAGCAGCACTCTGTATATAAGTTAAACAAGCAGTGTTACAATATACAGCCTTGACATACTCCCTTTCCTATTTGGAACCAGTCTGTTGTTCCATGTCCAGTTCTAACTGTTGCTTCCTGACCTGCAAATAGGTTTCTCAAGAGGCAGGTCAGGTGGTCTGGTATTCCCGTCTCTTACAGAATTTTCCACAGTTTATTGGGATCCACACAGTCAAAGGCTTTGGCATAGTCAACAAAGCAGAAATAGATGTTTTTCTGGAACTCTCTTGCTCTTTCCATGATCCAGCGGATGTTGGCAATTTGATCTCTGGTTCCTCTGCCTTTTCTAAAACCAGCTTGAACATCACGAAGTTCACGGTTCATGTATTGCTGAAGCCTGGCTTGGAGAATTTTGAGCATTACTTTACTAGCGTGTGAGATGAGTGCAATTGTGCGGTAGTTTGAGCATTCTTTGGCATTGCCTTTCTTTAGGATTGGAATGAAAACTGACCTTTTTCCAGTCCTGTGGCCACTGCTGAGTTTTCCAAATTTGCTGGCATATTGAGTGCAGCACTTTCATAGCATCATCTTTCAGGATTTGAAATAGGTACCACCAAAAGAAAGTAAAAGAGAGAGAGAAGTCAGCATTCACAGTGGATACACTATGTGTTTGTATGGCTTACAAAGTGTTTTGTCCTGAAGCGATTTTTAGTGGTGCCGTTAACCAAGATCCCTATTAGGGAAAAAGTCAGAAATTTTCTGCTACCCAGAAACCAATAAATTCAAACTCTATTGTAATGATATTAAACAACTTTATACTATTTAAAATTTACTAACATTTAGGCTTTTTGTAAATTTATGTTAACTTCATCTAGAGCATTTGAGGTCATAGCAGTCCTCCTATGTTTTTTCTTCTTTTTTTTTTTTTTTTTCTATTTTTTCTTTCATCTCCTTTCTTTTCCGCTAAATGATATACCTCTAGCATGCAGAAATAACATTTTGCTCAGATGTACAGCTCAAGTATATTGCAGAGCTCTTAACACTTGCTCTGTCTTACTGTTTCTCTATTTGTTAGATTCTGATTGGTCACATTATCTTGACCCACACCTCGTATGACTTTATATCTGTAGGGTTGTTGGAAGCCTTGCTTCAGGTACACAACTCAGAATTTGATCCTGACAAGTAAGTTCCTCACTTGGCAGTGCCTCAAGCCCGGCACTGCCTGAATGATGTCTACATAGGTCATCAGCAAAGCTGTGTGATTAAAATGGATTCTGGAAGGAGGGTCAGATGTGGACACTGTGTAAGACATTTCTCCTCTTATCACGATGAAGATTTTGTTTAAAAGAGATTTAATTATCATTGAGCCGCAGAAAATGTTCAGTTATAGTTAATCAACTTTGGGGAATTGTACTGAAATACAGACATGGACTATATATGATAAAAATTATTTGCAGTAGGGAAATAACAGAAGATACTGAATGGTACTTTCTTGGGATCCAAAATCACTGCCAATGGTGACTGCAGCCATGAAATTAAAAGATGATTGCTTTTTGGAAGAAAAGCTATGACAAACCTAGAAAGCATATTAAAAAGAGAGACATTATTTTCCCAAGAAAGGTCCACATAGTCAAAGTTATGGTTTTTCTGGTAGTCATGTATGATTATGAGAGCTGGACCATAAAGAAGGCTGAGCATCAAAGAGTTGATGCTTTTGAACTGTGGTGTTGGAGAAGACTCTTGAGAATCCCTTGGCCTGCAAAGTGATCCAACTAATCAATCCTAAGGAAATCACTGAATATTCACTGAAAGGACTAGTGAAAGTGAAAGTCATTCAGTCATGTCCAACTCTTTGTGACCCCATGGACTAACAGTTCATGGAATTCTCTAGCCCAGGCCAGAATACTGGAGTAGGTAGGCATTTCCTTCTCCAGGGGATCTTCCCAACCCAGGGATCAAACCTAGAACTCCTGCATTGCGGGAGGATTCTTTACCAGTTGAGCCACCAGGGAAGCCTGCTGATGCTGAAGCTGAAGCTCTAATACTTTGGCCACCTGATGCGAAGAGCTGACTCATTGGAAAAGACCCTGATGCTGGGAAAGATTGAAGGTGGGAGGAGAAGGGGATGACAAAGAATGAGATGGTTGGATGGCATCACTGACTCAATGGACATGAGTTTGAGCGAGCTCCAGGAGATGGTGAAGGACAGGGAAGCCTGACGTGCTGCAGTCCATGCAGTTTCAAAGAGTCAGACATGACTGAGCAACTGAACAACAGTAAATGGTAATGAAAGTGTTAGGTAAATTAAGAGATGGCAAAACTATGCCATTTACATTTGATTATAAGCACAATAAAAAATTAAAAAAAGCATGAAATATGCTTGGGATAACACTAAATGACTAAGACACTCACACAGAGAGCCATTTAATAGAACCAGCCCTCCCAAGTTGGTGGTGCTTAACTTTTCCACACTTAGGAACTTGCTGATGATATAAACACTCTCTCCTAAACACAGTATTTGGCATTTTTTAGGGATCTGATGGCTTTTGGTTGGGGAGGAGTCTCCTGCTGGCCAGAAGTTATAAATTCCAGTTTAAGAATATGGACGAGCTTAATTTTATCTATTTCTCAGGTTCATCTGTATTTTAGAAATGGATATCTAGACCATAATTACTATAAATGGCTGCTTCATGAAAAGGCTACAGATTTCAGACTATATCTTATTCTCCTTCCAGACAATAAACATAGCAACAAATCCCAGAGAAACATGGAGGGATTTCATAGCTTGCCCAGAATATAGTAGAGCTTCTTCTACTTAAACCTGGGAGTTCTGATCACACCTGTCTCTGAAGGCTGAATTGAGCTCAGTTTTAGAGAAAAATTAATACTTTAAACATTTTACATAATATTTGTTTAACACATGGCAGCATCTCTCAGGAGAATCTCACTACATGTAGGTGATTAGTGAGCCTTGAGCCTAACAGGAATCACATGTGGGTAAGCTTTCACTCTGGCAACACTAATTAGTATCAAAACAATCTATCTCTCTTGGTATTTGATCTCTATTTCTTACCAACCCATCACATTTGATTTGCGATCTATAAATGCCAAAATGCAAATAAACAATCAGATTTTTCTCAAATATTAATATTAATAAATTTAATCTTGGAGATATAATGGTTTTTGCAAGTTGGGTGTAACTAAATGCAGTGTCCTAGTATTCTACTGACAGATGCTGACTGCACTTAGAAGCGGGGCGGGGGCGGGGGGTTCTAATGAGATCCCTGACTCCAGAAAGTTCATTTGCTACATTTCAGACAAAGAGTATTTGTCTTGTAAGGATTAACAGGTAGGAGATTCTGAACTATAACAATATTAATTCTTTGGAGAACTTCTAATCTTTTTTTTGTTGTTCCTCATTTTAAAGCAATTCATGATCTCATAAGTCATTTTTACTAACTGGTCTGCACGTTTTGTAGAGAAGCACATTTTGTGGAGAAGGAAATGGCAACCCACTCCAGTGTTCTTGCCTGGAGAATCCCAGGGATGGGGGAGCCTCGTGGGCTGCCGTCTATGGGGTCGCACAGAGTCGGACATGACTGAAGCGACTTAGCAGCAGCAGCAGTAGCAGTACCTTGTAAATTATCATGTATAGTCACCTATTTAGAATGAAAGACCTCAAAATACAATTCAGTGGAGAAAGTGTAGTATTTTCAGTGTAAATGCTGGGACAATAAGAAATGCCCATGCAAAACAATGAATTTCAATCAATACCTTGTACCTTAGATGACAGACTTCTCAAAACAGATCATAGACCAAAATGAATCACCTAAAAGTATAAAATTTCTAAAGAAAACACAGGAGAAAATGTTTATGTCCTTCAATTAGGCAAGGCCTGTTTCTTAGAAACATGATACACAAGTGAAAACACATGATATGTAAACGAAAATTTCTAAATTAGTTTTCAGCAAAATTTAGAACCTCTGCAGTTAGAATGCTGGGGGGTTCTGATGTCTTGAAAACATTGTTAAAGAGTGAAAAGCAGGCCACATTTATATATCACATATTCGATAAAATCTTATAGGATATATAAAGAACAAAAAAGCCCAATTAAGGTAGGTAGGATAATAGATACTCCAAAAGAAGATATATAGATGGCAAATAAATAAATAATGGGCTTCCCTCATAGCTCAGTTGGTAAAGAATCTGCCTGCAATGCAGGAGACCTGGATTCAGTCCCTGTGTTGAGAAGATCCTCTGGAGAAAGAAATGGCAACCCACTCCAGTATTATCTGGAGAGCCCCATGGACAGAGGAGCCTGGCAGGCTAGTGCATGGGGTCACAAGAGTCGGACATGACTTAGTGTCTAGATCAGATCAGATCAGTTGCTCAGTCGTGTCCAACTCTTTGCGACCCCATGAATCGCAGCATGCCAGGCCTCCTTGTCCATCACCAACTCCCAGAGTTCACTGAGACTCACATCCATCGAGTCAGTGATGCCATCCAGCCATCATATCCTCTGTTGTCCCCTTTTCCTCCTGCCCCCAATCCCTCCCAGCATCAGAGTCTTTTCCAATGAGTCAACTCTTCGCATGAGGTGGCCAAAGTACTGGAGTTTCAGCTTTAGCATCATTCCTTCCAAAGAAATCCCAGGGCTGATCTCCTTCAGAATGGACTAGTTGGATCTCTTTGCAGTCCAAGGGACTCTCAAGAGTCTTCTCCAACACCACAGTTCAAAAGCATCAATTCTTCCACGCTCAGCCTTCTTCACAGTCCAACTCTCACATCCATACATGACCACTGGAAAAACCATAGCCTTAACTAGATGGACCTTTGTTGGCAAAGTAATGTCTCTGCTTTTGAATATGCTATCTAGGTTGGTCATAGCTTTCCTTCCAAGGAGTAAGCGTCTTTTAATTTCATGGCTATAGTCACCATCTGTAGTGATTTTGGAGCCCAGAAAAATAAAGTCTGACACTATTTCCACTGTTTCCCCATCTATTTCCCATGAAGTGGTGGGACCGGATGCCATGATCTTCGTTTTCTGAATGTTGAGCTTTAAGCCAACTTTTTCACTCTCCACTTTCACTTTCATCAAGACGCTTTTGAGTTCCTCTTCACTTTCTGCCATAAGGGTGGTGTCATCTGCGTATCTGAGGTTATTGATATTTCTCCTGGCAATCTTGATTCCAGCTTGTGTTTCTTCCAGCCCAGCATTTCTCATGATGTACTCTGCATATAAGTTAAATAAACAGGGTGACAATATACAGCCTTGATGTACTCCTTTTCCTGTTTGGAACCAGTCTGTTGTTCCATGTCCAGTTCTAACTGTTGCTTCCTGACCTGCATATAGGTTTCTCAAGAGGCAGGTCAGGTGGTCTGGTATTCCCATCTCTTTCAGAATTTTCCACGGTTTATTGGGATCCACACAGTCAAAGGCTTTGGCATAGTCAACAAAGCAGAAATAGATGTTTTTCTGGAACTCTCTTGCTCTTTCCATGATCCAGCGGATGTTGGCAATTTGATCTCTGGTTCCTCTGCCTTTTCTAAAACCAGCTTGAACATCACGAAGTTCACGGTTCACATATTGCTGAAGCCTGCCTTGGAGAATTTTGAGCATTACTTTACTAGCGTGTGAGATGAGTGCGATTGTGCAGTAGTTTGAGCATTCTTTGGCATTGCCTTTCTTTAGGATTGGAATGAAAACTGACCTTTTCCAGTCCTGTGGCCACTGCTGAGTTTTCCAAATTTGCTGGCATATTGAGTGCAGCACTTTCATAGCATCATCTCTCAGGATTTGAAATAGCTCAACTGGAATTCCATCACCTCCACTAGCTTTGTTCGTAGTGATGCTTTCTAAGGCCCACTTGACTTCACATTCCAGGATGTCTGGCTCTAGGTCAGTAATCACACCATCATGATTATCTGGGTCATGAAGATCTTTTTTGTACAGTTCTTCTGTGTATTCTTGCCATTTCTTCTTAATATCTTCTGCTTCTGTTAGGTCCATACCATTTCTGTCCTTTATCTAGCTCATCTTTGCATGAAATATTCCTTTTGTATCTCTGATTTTCTTGAAGAGATCCGTAGTGTTTCCCATTCTGTTGTTTTCCTCTATTTCTTTGCATTGATCGCTGAAGAAGGCTTTCTTGTCTCTTCTTGCTATTCTTCAGAACTCTGAATTCAGATGCTTATGTCTTTCCTTTTCTCCTTTGCTTCTCTTCTTTTCACAGCTATTTGTAAGGCCTCCCCAGACAGCCATTTTGCTTTTTTGCATTTCTTTTCTATGGGAATGGTCTTGATCCCTGTCTCCTGTACAATGTCACGAACCTCATTCCATAGTTCATCAGGCACTCTATCTATCAGATCTAGGCCCTTAAATCTATTTCTCACTTCCACTGTATAATCATAAGGGATTTGATTTATGTCATACCTGAATGGTCTAGTGGTTTTCCCTACTTTCTTCAATTTCAGTGTGAATTTGGCAATAAGGAGTTCATGGTCTGAGCCACAGTCAGCTCCTGGTCTTGTTTTTGCTGACTGTACAGAGCTTTTCCATCTTTGGCTGCAAAGAATATACACACACAAATAGTCTTCATTGTATTTTGCCTCATTCTGTCTTCTTTTCTAACTTCAAAATGTAGATGCTTGGCTCATTAATTTTAAGTCTTTATTCTTTCCTTGTAAATATTTTTAATGCAATAAATTCTTCTCTAGTTACTAATTTAGATACCTCTAAAGTTTCATTATCTAATTCTTCATTGGTTACTCAGTCCCAGATATGTTCCCTTTCCCATTCTGATTTAGTTGATCATTAGGCTATTTAGAAGACATGTGTTTTAAGTTATCTTTTAAAATTGACTGATTCATTTCAATATTTGGCAAAACTAATACAATATTGTAAAGTTTAAAAATAAAATAAAATTTAAAAAATGAATAAATAAAATTGATCTTTAATTGTATGTGTCTCCTCACCGCCACCCTTCCTGACCTTCAATGTGGGATAGCTCCTCTAGGCCCTCCTGCACCCGTGCAGGACGTGAACGGTTCTGTGTGTGCATATATGTGTATAAATTATAAAGAAATTCATTAGAATGATATGTACCAAATTAATGGTTGTGATTACTTGTGCTCACAGAGAGATGAAACATGTTTTGGCAAGGTATTGACATACACAGTTTCACCTGTACTGGATATATTTTTTTAATGGGTTGTGCATATGTGTACGCTTGTATTTGTCTACGCTTTTTATATATCTGAAATGTCTCATAACAACATTTTAAAAACTTTGCTAATATTCTCCCTGACTCACTCATTACTAGTTTAATTTCAAAAAATATATATTTTTTTAATTTTAAAATGTCACTTATCCGAATTAGTATTCTGAGTATTTTCTTATTATTATCACTGACTTTCAACTTTGTTCTTTAGTACCAAATCTAGAAAATATATGAGAGGAAATGTTATAATTTTAGGAAATAAATATCCAGGTCAAGGTCTTAAAGTAACCTTTCTTATTCTTTTAATCTACTTGTTTTTTTATGTTTATCTGCTCTAGATCACTTCTTCTGTTCTTTATTTTTTAAGATGTAGTCTTTTTAAAGGGAATGCTTCTTAGCAACTGTAAGACACATAAAGCACAAGTAAGTGCATATAATTGACATTGAATGATTGCAATAAATGGCTGTATAAAATCCATTTTGCCATACATTTTGTATAATATGACATAAGCTATTCTTTTGTTTCTTTTCCTCCTTTTGGGGCTTTAATTTTCAGTTAGTCATTGGCTTACATCTTATCTCCCACCATAATGGTAGAAATTAATGGAATAAAAGGAGTCTATTCAAAGACAAATTATCATTTGACTGATCTGCTTCAGTAAGTGCAAATTCCCTCCGCACCTATTAAAAGGTTTAGAAAGGTAAAAAAAAAAAAAAAAAAAAGTGTTAACTAAAATTGTGTTTCCTTTCTTAGACCATAAAACTTTCGTTTATTTCATCTGTTAAACCCTTTTGTAAATACAGTAATTTTGAAGCCTTCCAATATTGTGTGATACATATTTTGGCATAGTAGCTATTCTGGATTTCTTCCATGGTACTTTAATTTTGTGGTTCAGTGAGCAAAACTAAGATTTCTCCAGGAGGATTTGTACTTAAAACAGTCAGGGGTGTACTGCCTGATGAGACATTCAATCTTTTCCCTTGATGAGAGTGTCTGGTCAGAAAAGCCCTTTTGTTTTTGAACTCAGAAAAGGTTTTAAAGAAAATTACCATCCAAATAGTAAAACACAACCAAGGTTTTCTCAGTACTATGCACTACACAGCATCACAATCTAATACAAGTTTAGTAAAGGTTTTCAGAGGCTGTTATTTGTTATGATAAAATATACCTCTCTCTTTTCTTTATTTAACCTCTCAACCTCAGAGCAGTATTCAGAAATTCCATGTCAGAGAGTAAGTTAACAATGACATATTTTATATTATTAAATCCTCAAAACAATCAAATGAAGTAGGTCTTAGTAAATGTCATCTGCAGAGGAGAAAGGAGTGCTAGAAAAATTAGCTAATATCCCCACTGCCAAATAGATGGTGAATGATGCCTCTGGGAATCAGAGCCATGTCTTTTTGATACCCAAACCTCAAATAAGTCAAATATTCTAATAAAATAAGACAATTTAGAACTCAGTTAATCACAAATATTTATTGAGTGACCTGATGGCTCAGTGGTAAAGGATCTACCTCCAATGCAGGAGGCACAGGTTCAATCCCTGGGTCAGGAAGATACCCTGGAGAAGGAAATGACAACCCACTCCAGTATTCTAGCCTGGGAAATCCCGTGGACAGAGGAGCCTGGTGGGCTACAGTCCATGGAGTCATAAAAGAACCAAACTTAGCAAGTAAACAATAACAACAATATTTAATATTGTTGTCTATTGCACAATTTCTGGTCAATGACTTTACTAAACCATACCTTCCCACCAGGTTCTCATAACATGGATATGTCTTATATTCTTGAGTATATAAAGCCAGGTTTCTGTGGGTCATAGAGCACCCCACCTCCTCTTGCAAGTTTTGATCCACTTCAGTTCTAACCCTCTCTCTCTTTTTATCCTTATCTGTTCTATTCAGTTAAGGAGCTTCTCAAATCATGTACCTCATCTTGAAAGACTCTTCTCTTCCTAAATGTCTGAGAAACTTGTATACTGAGGACTGCTGCTGGCTAGAAGACAGTTTCATGGACCAACCCTGGGTTTGACTTGTAATTCCCCACTTTTAGGAGGACCAACCCTGGGTTTGACTTGTAATTCTCCACTTTTAGGAGGAGGAAAGTTTCCTCTCCCCCTATCGGTTCTTCTGGCTGGTTGAAGAATTAAATTGACAAGAGACAGTTAAAGCATTACAGAAAAGTTTAATAACAGGTATACATGGGGAACCTGGAGAAGAAAATGGAAACACACTCAAGTATTCTTGCCTGGGAAATCCAGGAAATCTTGCCTGGAGGACTACAGCCCATAGGGCTGCAAACAGTCAAATCAGTGACTAAAAAGCAACAACAATACATGGGGAAACCCAGGAAAATTGAGTAACTCACCAAAATGGCTGAGTTCAGTTCAATTCAGTTCATTTGCTCAGTTGTGTCTGACTCTCTGCAACCCCATGGACTGCAGCATGCCAGGCCTCCCTGATCATCACCAACTCCTGGACCTTACTCAAACTCATGTCCACTGAGTCTGTGATGCCATCCAACAATCTCATCCTCTGTCGTCCCCTTCTCCTACTGCCTTCAATCTTTCCCAGCATCAGGGAAAGATTTTTTGGAAAGGTTTTTGTTGGAAAGA